>NW_006399806.1:5790490-5799789 GCF_000299155.1 Elephantulus edwardii | reverse complement strand
ATTGCTTTGACTAGTAAATTCTTGGATGGAAAATATCTTGATGTTCAACTAACAACTTTAGACAAAACCCTAATTGGAAGTTAGGAACCATAGATACTATAATACTTTTTCGGTCTAAAAAAGGAAGCAGTATTTCTATACTTCTACCACAGTTGACACACAATTGCATTGGTAGATATGAGGATCACCCCCGGCCCCCAGAATCATAGAAGGAGATCCATAATTCTGTGAGAGTGAGCAAGCTAAGCACAAGGGAAGACTTTCCAGATCATTTTTATTAACTTTTAAATTGTTTTCCAGGTAATTTTTTTTTTTTATAGAAAAGATTTCACAGCTGAGGACAAGTGATCCAGACTCCAGGTAGGTATATATTTGAAAACATCTACTCTACCAACATTTACTTGTGAAAATATGACTTTAAGGGGTAAACGTTTTTTGTGATTGATCCTCATGGAGGAAAAAGACAAATGAGATTTGGCAAAAGATTTAAGAAAGGGTGTCATATGTCACACCCATGCTGAGGAATGTAGTTTTTATCGTAAGAACGTTGTATTGGACACATCAATTGGGACAACATTAAGACAATTCTTAAGTTTTTGATCTAGGGATGTGAAAGTATTCTTTCGGTCTCTATTTTGCCTACTAGTCAAATATCTTGCATGTTACCAGACCCCCTTGGAAAAGGAAATCATGCTTGGAAGAATGGAGGGACAGCACAGCAGAGGAAGAGCCTGAATGAGATGGATGTAGTAACTGGGGCAAAAGGGTTAGGTGTGTCAGAGTTAGTGAAACTGACTCAGGACAGAGCAAGTGTGTTGAATGTGAAGCCAAGCAAACTAAAGCTGTTAACAATCTCAATCTCTTCACCATCTATCATGATGCTGCCAATAGGCCCAGTGGTGAGAATCTTTGTTTTCTTTCCTTTTTTTGAATTGAGATTCTATTGTAAGTTTATAAAGAACTTGGATTTCCATTCATTCATTGTTGCACATTTTCCTCCCTGCCTTCCTCCCTCCTCCCCAGTTCACTTTTTTCTTGGGAAAAATAGTCCTTTCTTGATGTTGAGCCTTAATCCATATTGAAGGCTACATACAGTCCTTGGAATTCCTGCAGCAAATGCCTCAAGTCCTCCTGAGTTTCAGCAAGCAAGGTTGTGTCATCTGCATATTGCAGATTGTTGATGAGTCTTCCTCCAATCCTGATGTTGCATTTCTCCTCAAAGAGCCCAGCTTCCCAGATGATCTGTTCCACATGTAGATTGAAAAGGTATGGAGATAGAATACATCCCTGGCATACACCTTTCCTGATTTTTAACAAGGTTGTGTTTCCTTACTCTGTTCTGAGGACTGTCTCCTGTTCCAAGTTTAGGTTTTATATAAATAAACATGATTGTGCCTGATCGGTAGGTCCTCTTAAATTCAAATACTGACTCTAATCTTTTAGATAAGACCTTGAGGCATAGTTGGCTCTCAGTTATCTGAGAGAACTACTGTGACTTGGATGTGTTTTCCTGGGTCTTCTCATTGCACCCTGCTTTAAGTAGGCTCTCCATTCCAGCTTGAGTTTCTTGCAATTCAACTCTGGCATCCTTCCTTAGGAAAGGAATGAAAATTACTCATATAGTTCAGGAAGGTAATAATGTTTTTATGTTACTGGGGAATGTACTTTGGAGAAAGACGTGGGCTAGCGGCACCAATGTGAAAACAATTGACACAATGAGAGTAGATTAGATCTGCCTTAATAATTGTGTGGAGCAAGAAAGGATGTAGATGCAGGGAACAGAACAGAAAGACATGAGATAGTAAGGGAGAAAGAAAGAACAGTTGGAGAGTGAGGAGAAGGTAAAAGGGGATAAAAATTAAAGAAGAGAGAGTGTGTGAACATTTGTGTTAAATAAGAAAGGGGGTAAGTGGGACAAATGCCAGACAAGTCTTGAAATGAATGCTCTATTCTAAAATATAGAAGTGTTTGTTCCTAGGGGGAGTTTTAAATTTCATTTTCTCAGAATTGAAGACACTGAATTGTCCCTCTCATAAAGTTCTAAGTCAAAAGCGTCTTTCTGGAGGCAGAAGGACAGTGACAGTATGCATGGCTAGGAGATGCTGTAGAGGTGACTTGGTGAGATCAGGCGATCTTGTCAGCTTCAGCACAGACTTTGAAGACCAAAGTGTTTGTAAACAGTGAAACAGGAAGACGGCAATTAGTCCAGGATACAGCTACCAATTGGTACAATTGGTATATATCTATGACACTTTTCAATGATTATTTTCATTTCTCATTCCACTTCCAAAATGGCTTGCCTCCGCACATTCTATATACGAACAGTGCTCAAGCCTTTCGTTCATAGGGTCACTATTAGTCATCTATGACTCGACAGCACCTAACAACACCACCATCACCACCACCACAATACTAAGATATAAATTCAAACTGCAAAGTAGGACTTTTTTGTATAATTCCTTGGAAATAAATTTGACAATTTATTTTCATTAGTGAATACAATCAGTATCTCAAGTTATCCTGTTTGGTAGTTTGTATTACTTTGATGGGCAAAAGATGGACAATCTCTGCCTACCTGTATACTCTACTCCCAGAGCTTCAACTACCCCAAAATAAGGCTAAGTAAGAGCCATATAATGCATATATGTTTTCCATATAAACATACAAGTTCCAATTTACCTACAAATTTGACTTTAAATATAAAAAGGGGAGAGATCTCATTCATAACTTGGAGACTGTGTATATCTATTTCTGGCTGCATAAAGTGGTATTTCTGTATAAGACGGATCTGTTCATTCTTCTTCTTCACAAACACCATACTTTGAATGCATATATTTTCTTTTGGTCTTCTTTATTTATTGTCAAGCTTCTGTAAGCAGATGATGTAACTGAACTTGCCATTCTTGAGGGCAGACAGAAGCCTTGGTAGCATGATGTGTTTAGCACTAAGCTGCTATCCAAAAGATCAGTGGTTCAAACTCTTCAGTTGCTTTGCAAAAGAAACATGTGATGGTATGCTGCTTTTCATGTTTATAGCCTTGGAAACCCTACAGAGCAGTTCTATTCTGTCTTACAGGGTCATGATGCATCTGGATTGATTCAACCATATGAATTTGGTCTGGGGCTTTGTGTCAGGGGTGACTTAGTCTTCAAAGTGACATTTGTAAGCTACTTAAAATATTTAATGCAAGGTAAATGCTAAGCAGGTATTACTTATAATACCTTATACAATGTAAATACTATATAAATAGGACTCTACTCTTGGTCTTAGTCTTTGGGACATTGTTTTGATCACTTTTTATTATCAAACATTTACTATTTGTTGTTGGCTGAAGTCACAGATGTGGGATCTGCAGGTGTGGAGGGCTAAGTATATAGCAGAAACAACACATGTAATAAGGAAAATTTGTTCATAGTTAATTACTTCTAAGGAAAATATGTAAGGTAATATCTAAGACATCTTCTCAGTCAAAAGAACTGTCCTTAGAAATTAAATTTATTTAGTATTGCTATCACATGTTGTTGTTGTTGTTTAACGTCCAGCAGATACCGCCTGTTGATCCTGTAGTGGGTTTCCAGAGGCCGTATGTAGCGTGGGAGGAGATTGTTCATCATGGAGCAGCTAGTGGATCCAAATAATATATCTTTTGTATTGGCAGTGTAATACCTTTTAACTAAGCCACCAGAGTTTTATATAAGTGGTGGCATCAGGATTGTTGGAAGGTTCATCAACAAACTGTACTATGCAGATGACACAACCCTGCTTGCTGAAACTGAGGAGGATCTGAGGTGCTTGCTGCATAAGGTCAAGAACTGCAGCCTTCAATATGGATTGAAGCTCAACATCAAGAAAACAAAGTCTCACCACTGGGCTAATTGGCAGCATCATTATGGATGGTGAAGAGAATGAGACAGTTAACTGTTTTAGTTTGCTTGGTTCCACAATCAACACTGTTGGTAACAGAAGCCAGAAAATCAAGAAACAAATTGCATTGGGAAAGTCAGCTGTCAGGGACCTCTCCAGAGAACTGAAGAGCAATGACATCAGGCTGGAGACTAAGGTGTGCCTGATCGGGCCATAGTCTTCGCAATTGCTTGCTATGTGTTAGAGAGCTGGACAATAACTAGGGATGACAGAAGGAGCATTGATGCCTTTGAACTGTGGTGCTGGAGAAGAGTGTTGAATATGCCATGGACTGCTAGGAGAACAAATAGGTTTGTCCTGGAAAGGGTGAAACCAGGCTGCTCTTTGGAGGCAAGGATTCTGAAGCTTTGTCTGACATATTTTGGGCATGTTGCAAGGAGGGACCATTCCTTGCAGAGGGACATCATATTTGGAAGGATGGAGGGACAGCGCAAGAGAGGAAGACCCTCGATGAGATGGATCAATTGAATGATTGGAGTAATGGGAGTAGGTATGACAGTGAGGTTGGCAAGGACAGAGCAGGGTTTAGGGCTCTTGTGGATAGGGTTGTTGAGTCTCAAGCAACTCGATGGTACATAACAACAACAACAACAAACAAATATAAATAAATATTTATTACATACTAGTGTTTCTGAAAACACGTTTAATCATTAAAACCTTCATTTCTGAGCAGAATAAGTACAGTTATAATTTCTTTCTATACATCCTCAGGTTAAGAACTGAAGATGAGCAGGTTAATTTTGGAGAGTTTACCTTTTGCCATTTTAATCATAACTTTCCCCCTTTTCTCTCCTCCATTGTTATATAACTGAAAATAAAAACTGGTAAATCACATCTTCTGATGGATATCCATTTGAGAGATTTATGCTCAGGCCTTAGAAAAGTTTGAGTCTCAGTAAATTCAATAAAAAAGTAAACATTTTCTAGGAAATGGAAAGACTTTGCTTTTCTGCTGAAATCTAGGACAGCACATCAGCCATCAAAAAGACAACTTCCAAATGTTCTCTTTCCCAACTTTCCTGCAAAGAATATTAAATAAGTTTTCTTGTGGTAAGTGAAAAATGTTAAGACATACAAATTTTTGTGAACACTGAGTCCATAGAAAACATTTAATGTTATCAAATATCAATATGTATTTAAAAAATCCTCTGTACCACCTCCATAACCTCTAATGATACTACTTGTGACTTTAGGGCAAACAAAGAGAACAACATTTTATGCTGCACGTTGGTACTTCAAATTCACATGGCAGTGGGAGATGAGAAGTCTTGGAACCAAAGTATCAGTTAAATAGAGAACACTACATATTTTTGACCAAGTAGATTGACAGAGGTTTTCCTAAATAGAATTGAGTTCACATTGCACTTTTGACACCTTGTCAGGCTAAAACATGTTTGCTTAGGTAAAACAAAATTCTTCACACTGAGTCTATATTAAAGGTTTAGTATAAGTAGATGTTTTTATGATTAAAGAGCAATTTTAGTAACAAACGCATAACTGAATGTCCTCTATGTATAATCCAGTATTATCTCCACTTATTAACTCAATTACTCATAACAATAAAGGCACAATCTGAAAAATTATAAACCACAATAAAGTCACAAAATCATAATTATGATAATTTGGTTACCTACCATGCTCTTTGACACATGTCACAGGCTTTACAAACATTGTTTTTTAATCTTCTTTGTATTAGTCAGGTTTTGTTTCAAGCAACATAAGCTGGTTGACTAAACAGAAAAGAAAGTTATTAAAAAGTGATATATCTCTGTCTTAGTCTGATATATCTATGTGAGTGTGTGTGTGTGTGTATATATATATATATACACATACATACATACATGCATATATTTCATTGGTCTTGCTTTGCTAGAGAATATTCATATATTTATAAGTAGATAGGTAGACACACAGAGAGAGAGAGAAAGAGAGGAGAGATTTCAAGAAAATGGCTCATATGATTGCAGAATCAGACAAATCTCAACTCCAGGAGTCAGACATCAGACTGATGAACACAAGATTGGCAGGTCAGATGGTAGGCTTCTGTGTTTGTGACTGTGAGTTTAGGGGAGGAAAGCACAAGTTTCAGAATTATTGTTCATAGGGTCTCTATGAGTAGTCGTAAACTCAGTGGTTGTTGTTGTTGTTGTTTTTATGTGCCATCGAGTCGCTTGCGACTCATAGCGACCCTATGTACAATAGCCCTAAACCCTGCTCTATCCTGTGCCAATCGCACTGCCTGTGACACACCCATCCCGATTACCCCAGTCACTGAATCAATAATAGCAGCAAAGGAATCGGGATTATTATTTAGCTTTTTCAGCATCTGCTTGGAAAGATGGTTTTCATTCTCTTCAAAATTTTTTTTAAATTTCCATTCATTCATCGTTGTACTTTTCTCTCCTCCAACCCTCTCCCCACCCCCAGTACACTACCCTCTTGGAAAAGCAAGAGAAAAATTCTTTCATTGTTTTACAAACCCTCCTCCAGGTCCACTCCATCATGTATCCTTCGCTTTAGACTCCTGTCCTGACAAAAATACCTAATCATATATCCCTTTTAAACAGTTTTCTCCCTCTTCTGTTTCAATGCAGTATACATTATTGAACCCATATTTCTCAGTCTCTCCCCAACCCCAAGATCAGTCCTGTTTTACAACAGTGGCACCATGCAGTATTTGTCCTTTTGTGACTGAGATACTTCACTCAGCAGAATGTCCTCCAGGGTTACCCATTTTGAATAATATTGCATGAGTTCCTTGTTTTTCAATGCAGTGTACTATTCTATTGTGTGACTATACCACAGCTTCTCTATCCATTCATTTGTTGATGGACACTTAGGTTGTTTCCAACTCTTTGCTATTGTGAACAAAGCTGCAATAAACATGGGTGTGCATATATCTGCTTGGGTGTCAGTTATGGTCTCTTCTGGGTATATTCCCAGTAGTGGTATTGCTGGGTCAAATGGTATCTCTATTTGCAACTTTTTGAGAAAGCGCCACACCACTTTCCACAGTGGTTGCACCACTCTTCAAAATTTTTAAACTAAGAAAAGTTTTCACAACAATGACAAATATCCATTCAAAGCCATTTCTGCAAGATAGATTTTATTACTCTCATATTATTAGTTCATGGAACCAAGATCCAGATAGGATAGATGTCCCACATTGGGTTTTCTCAAACAAACTTTAGGATGGAAAGTTTCAGGCAGAAGACTTATCAGCAAGTCCTCTTAAGAGATACAGTTGTATGCAATGAAGATGACACAACCTTGCTTGATGAAATAGGAGGATCTGAAGGTTTTGCTACAGAAGGTCAAGGACTGCAGCCTTTAATATGGATTAAGGCATAAAATCAAGAAGACAAAGATTCTCAACACTGGGACAATTGGCAACATCATTATGAATGGTGAAGAGATTGAGATTGTTAACATGGCTCTACAGTGAAGACTCTTGGTACCAGCAGGCAGGAAATCAAGAGATGAATTGCATTGGGAAAGCCAGCAGTCAGGGACCTCTCCAGAGTACTGAAGCCCGATCCAGGCCATAGTCTTCACAATTGCTTGCTATGCATCAGAGAGCTGGACAATGACTAGGAATGACAGAAGGAGAATTGTTGCCTTTGAGCTGTGGTGCTGGAGAAGAGTATTGAATATATCATGGACTGATAGAAGAACAAACAGGTTCATCCAGGAGAGAGTGAAACTAGGCTACTCTTTGAAGGCAAGGATTCTGAAACTTCGTCTGACATATTTTGGGCATGTTACAAGGACGGACCAGTCCTTGGAGAGGGACATCATACTTGGGAAAGTAGAGGGACAGCGCAAGAGAGGAAGACACTTGATGAGATGGATCGATTCAGTAACTGGAGTAATGGGGGTGGGTGTGCCAGAGACAGTGAGGTTGGCGCAGGATATAGCAGGGTTTAGGGCTCTTGTACATAGGGTCAATATGAATTGCAAGCGACTTGACGACACATAACAACAACAACAATGAAGTGAAGAGAGCAAAATTTGGCAAAGGGAGAAACCACTCTTCAATGTTGTTATAACTGATGCTTTAGTAGTTTCTACAGGGAGCCCAGTTGCTATGGTGACAATAGCTTCAAATTAATACATGTGGCTAAGACTTATTATCTCTGCTTCAGCTACGGACTGTTGGATACTTTTTGAGCAGATAAAACCTTGGATGAGACCACTGCCTGTTGTTAAAGGATTGTTTCCCCCCACCCCCAGGGAGAAATGAAGCTATAATCCATTAACTTACTGCTATTAAGTCAATTTTGACCCTTAGTAATTCTCCATTGGGTTTCTGAAGCTGTAATTTCCCTCCCCCCCACAATGTAAATTTTTATAGTAGGCAGCTGCCTATCTTACTCTCTTGCAAACAGATTGGTGGATTCAAACCACTAACCTTTCAGTTACTAACATTTCAGCAGCTCAATGTCACTCATTATGCCACTTAAGAACCTTATGAGCTGCTAACAGTTGCTATTCCCAGTGTGAAAGGAATGAATTCCAGGATGATAGAGGAGATTTAGGCAGCACATGTCAATATCCTTAACCTTAAAGGGCTTCCTTTGGTAAAGATCTCACCACTAATATGTCATAGAGATAATAGAAACCCAAACCTGCAGGTAGTGCTCTGACCCTTTTATTGTGTTGTGCTATCCTGACTTAAAAGTCCATTACTGTCTTTAGATGATAGTGCATCTTAATTTATAGGAGCTCAAAATCAAGCTGACTCCCTAATGGCAGTTGTGTTACAAAAACAGGAGACTTAACCTATTAACTGTGGAAAAATTGGGCTCTGCCTGTTTCTAGAAGACTGTTGCTTTGGTAAACTAAGGCCCTAAATAGAAAATTAGGCGCGTAGGGGCAACTAAAAATTTCCCATTGGCTACTCCCCATCCTAACTTCCTTTCAAGTCATTCTTTTTTATAACTCTTGTTCCCTGTTTTAGAAATCTCTTTCAAATTTTAAGTAGAATGCCTCACAGCCACCTCCAAGCAATTGCCCAGCACTGGGAAAATGATACTCTTCCTTCAGACCTTACTGGAAACCAACACCTGCCTCTCCTTGCACTGCCCCTGCCCACCAGGAAGTAGCTAGAGATAACCCTGCCCCTAATCATTACTTTCCTCATGGCCTGGAATGGAGGAAGAATGTTTCACTTGCCCTCAGGCCTGATCACTCCTTGAAGAAACCTGATAATATCTAAGGCTGACTAAACTAGACTGTAGGATACTGATAAAGCTTTGGGTCTGATCACAAAAGCCCACATGAAATTAATTAACAAAACCTCTGCCCCAAATTCCAAGCAAAAAGTTAATTAACAAGACCTCTGTCCCAGATTCCAAGCAAAAGATGTCTTTCC
>NW_006399806.1:5784978-5789000 GCF_000299155.1 Elephantulus edwardii | reverse complement strand
GTGGCCCCGTTACTATGTCAGTGCATCTCATCTGCAGTCTTCTCCTGTGCTGTCCTTTTGTAAGAGTCAAGATTTGTTATACATATTTCTCTGGTCTGGCCGCCATCTTAAGTCCTTTGTCCTTGTTTTTCTCCGGAAACAAAGAAGTGACTCTAACTCTTCCTGTATGAACCTTACTACAATCCGAGTATACCAAATATTCGCACCCTTGCTAATGAGCCAGCTTATTTTCAAATTAGCCAATTGCTACTACATGCTGCATCCGTCTTACCTCACCGGTTCCCCCTGTATCTTCCTGCCCCTCTCTGTCTTTGCCACTCCCAGCACCAATAAAATCCCTTGTCTTGAAGTGCTGGGGGCTCTGCCACACGGCCTTTGTGTGTGTGTGTAGAGTCCTTGCTTGAGAGCTTGTAATGAAATCCCTCATGTTCTTGCATCGATTTCGGCTCCCTGGTGTCCTTTGGGAGACTCGCGATTGTGGCACAACACTTTCACCCTTACAAATATGATATTCTTCTCTAAGGACTGTTCCCTTCTGACTTGTCTAGCTCTCTGATGAATGTCAAGTAACTGAGAAGACGGTGACTTAGTCTCTACACTGACATCATTGCCCTTTAGCACTTTGGAGAGGTCTTTGACAGCAGACTTCCCAAATGTAATTTGTCTTTGAGTTCCTGACTGCTGGTACCTTGAGTGTTGATTGCGGAGTTGAGCAAGCTAAAATTCTTAACAACCTCAATCTCTTCTCCATCCACCATGATGCTGCCAACTAGCCCAGTGGTGAGAGTCTTTGCTGTCTTGATGTTAAGTTTTAATTCATATTGAAGATTACAGTACTTGACCTTCAGCAGCAAACACTTCAGGTCCTCTTTTGTTTCATCAAGCAAAGTTATATCATCTGCATAACGCAGGCTATTGATGAGTCTTCCTCCAATCCTGATGCCACTCTCCTCCTCATAAACTCCATCCTCCTGGACAATCTGTTCCACATACAGATTGAAAAGATATGGAGACAGGATGTGTTCCTGATGCAGTCCCTTTCTAATTTTTAACTATGCAGTGTCTCCTTGCTCTATTCTGACAATTGTCTCTGGGTCCAAGTGAAGATTTCACATGAGCACAATCGAAGGTTAGCCACAATATGTTGTGATCCACACAGTACAATTCCTTTGCATAGTCAATGAAACACAGATAGACATTCCTTAAATGTCACAGGCCATTCCTAACCCAGGTTTTTCTGGTAGTTTTTGTCAATGTACTGTTCCAGTGGTTTTTGGATAATCTTCAGTGGATTTTCCTTGTGTGTGATATTAGTGATATTGTCCAATTGTTTCCACACTCTGTCAGATCACCTTTTTTTTCTTGCATAGTAATAAACATGATCTCTTCCGGTTAGCTGGTCAGGTAGTTGCCCTCCAGATTTCTTGGCACAACCTGGTGAGCATGTCCAGGGCAGTATCTGTTTGCAGAAATATGTCAACTGGTATTGATCAATTCCTGGGGACTTGTTTTTGTCAATTCCTTCAGAGAAGCCTGTACTTCCTCCTTCATCACCGTTGCCTCTTGATCATATGCAGTTTCATGAAATTCTTCTGTGTCAGCCAATTCTTTCTGGTATAGTGACTCTGTGTACTCCTTCCATTTTCTTTTAATGCTTCCTGGATCATTCAATGTTCTGCCCAGAGCATCCATAAGTATTGCAAGTTGAGGCTTGGATTTGTTCTTCAATTCCTTCAGCTTAAGAAATGCTGAGCAAGTTAGGCCTTTTGATTTTCTGACTCCAGATCTTTGCACATTTCATTATAATACTTTGTCTTCCCATGCTGCCCATTGAAATATTTTGTTCAGCTCCTTAACGTCTTGATTTCTTCTCTTTGCTTTGGTTTCTCAGCATTCTATTGAAACATTCAGTCTCTTCTGACCTCCCACAGTTCATCTGGTCTTCATTCATTAGTGTTCAAGGCCTCAAACCTGCTCCTGAGACCATTTTGAAATTCAAGCGGGGCAGACTCAAAGTCAAATTTTGGTTTCTGTGGATTTAACCTTCTTTAGCTTTAGTTTTAGCTTGCATCTGAGTAGTTGATGGTCTGTCCCACAATCATCAACCTTGGACTAGTTTTAACAGCTGATATTGAGTTTCTCCAATGATTCTTTCCAAAGACATACTCTATCTGAGTCCTGTGCATACCATCAGGTGAAGTCCATGTGTACAGTCTGTGGTTATTTCTTATAAAAAGTATTTGCAATGAATAAATAATTATACAGAATTCTATTACTCTAGCTTCAGCATCGTTTCTGTCACCATGCCCAGGTTTTCTGACTACTAATCCTTCTTCCTTGTTCCCAAATTTTGCATTTCAGTCACTCATTATTGTTAATGCATTTTGGTTGCATGTTTGATAGATTTCTCACTGCAAAATTTGGTAGAATCTTCTTTCTATTCTTTGAGTACTGGTACAAATATCTTCTTATAATGCTCAGAAGATCTAAGGGGAAGGGGCACAATTTTAAATATTTTGACTGGCACATTATAGACAATCAGAAAATAATAATTCCTTTCTCATTTTCAAGATAAATTAACTTTCTATTGACAAAATGTGAACAATTTAAGGCCCCGAATCAGTATTACAGTTACAGTTGCGGCTATTATTGTGTGTGTGTGTGTTCTTCCTGATTTGATATCTTCAGCTACTGACTAGAAAGCTCAGTGCAGGTAAATGTTTGAATGGCAGCACTCAAATCAATTCATAAAGAGAACTGCTATTCACCAAGCTTCTTTGGACCCACCAAATATCAATTCAACACTAGATTGAAATATATCATTACAAATAAAGAAAAAGATGAAGACATAATTAATACATAAACTTAGAATTCTTGCATGTTTGATGTGTTGGCGTCTCTGTAGTCTCAATAGAGATTATCTGGCTGATTTAAGAGCACTGACACGAACAATCTAGTACAAAGTTAAAGAAACACGCTGTTCCAATAAACCAGTTGCTCCTTGGGAGAAGGATGGGCAGTCTCTTCCTACTGCCTCTGAAAACCGACTGGAGTGTAAGCTATGGGTTGGATCTGAATTGACAGTGCTCAACAGAAACAACAACACAAAGTTATGATCCAAGTACTCTAACCTTGGCATTCACATAAATGAAGAATTCTCATGATGTATGGGTTAAATGTTGGGCTACTAACCAGAATATTATTATTTCCATCCCTCCTATTAAGATTTACAGGCTTGGAAACTTATTGGTGTAATTTCACTTTATCCTGCAATGAGTATTGGGTTGTTATGAGTTGTAATCAGTAGCAGTGAGTCTGTCTGTTTCTTGGTGTTTGTTCAGTTAAATGGAGGCTAGGGAATTCTGATGGTCTAGTGGGGAAGAAGTTGTACTGCCAACCCGAAGGCACACAGTGTGAATCCACCGGCTGCTCCACAAGAGAAAGAAAGATGAGAAATCTCTTCACATGTGATTGACTGCCTCTGAAAATCCTCTGGAGGGTCAGCTACGAGTCAGTTATGACTAGACTGCACACACCAACAACAATTTGAGGAGTTAGATTTTCTAAAAACTGTCTGGTGGAGCCACTAATCATAGTCTACTCCTAATATAATTTTCTCTCAGTTTTTAGTAGCAGAGAAAATTGTAGTTCTCTGGTTGATTTAAAGTTCATTAATATTGCTGTTGTTGTTGTAAAGTGCCATTGAGTCATAGACAACTCATATTGTTGTTGTTATGTGCAGTCGAGTCGTTTGCGACTCATAATAGCGACCCTATGTACAACAGCCCTAAACCCTCCTCTATCCTGTGCCAATCACACTGTCTCTGACACACCCATCCCGATTACCCCCGTCACTGAATTAATTCACCTCATAGAGGGTCTTCCCCTCCTACGCCATCCTTCCACCCTCTGAAGCATGATATCCCACTCCAAGGACCTGTCCCTCTTTACAACATGTCCAAAGTATGTCAGATGAAGCCCCAGAATCCTTGCCTCCAAGGAGTAGCCTGGTTTAACCCTCT
>NW_006399806.1:5775521-5784293 GCF_000299155.1 Elephantulus edwardii | reverse complement strand
TCTCAGTGTTCAGCTTCACAGCAACCACAAGTTACCTCTGCACAGAAAATGAACAGACCAGTGCTATACCACTTGGAAGAATGACCCAAAACAAATAAAACCAGGCCTGAGTGCCACAGATTAAAATCAACTACCTTTGGCTAGGTAGCGTCATTTTCTATCCACTAGACCACCAGAGCTCTATGACTCACAGCAATTCTATGAACAATAGAGCTAACCCTTGCCACATCCTACACCGTCATCTTATTAATATTATGTTCTGTTAATAATAAATAAGATACATAAATAGAAGCTGCGAGATCCTTTCTAATATATCAAATTTTAATAATTCAGGCAGGATGGGATGGTGAAGATAATGATGATGATGATATGTATGTATGTGTGTGTGTGTGTGTGAGAAAGAGAGATATGAAAATGAAGGGCCAAGAGGAGATGGAGTAGACCAGTAGTTAATGTCAAATCTTACAATCACTTAAGCTGAAGGAATACCACTGAATAATGTTGTAGTTGTTGTTGGTTGCCTTTGAGATGAACACAACTCATAGCAACCCTATGAACAAAAGCTTTGAAGCCCCTCTAAAACTGTTGACATTTATGAAAGTTCATCGGGTTTCCAGAGGCATGTTATTTAGGAAGTTGGTGCCACTCCTGCTTTCAAACCCGTCATAGTATGTTATTGTTATTATGTGCCATTGAGTCGCCTGTGATGTATTAATGATTCTATGTACAGCAGCTCTGAACCCTTCCCTGTCCTGAGCCAGTCTTACTAATTTTGACACACCTATCCCATCACCCCAGTTACTGTATCAATCCATCTCATCCGGGGTCTTTATCTCCTGTGCTGTCCATCCATCCTCTGAGCATGATGTCATTCTCCAAGGGTTGATCTCTCTTGGCCACGTGCCCAAAGTAAATGTGGTGGAGCTTCAAAATCCTAGCTTCCAAGGAAAGACTAGGTTTCACCCTCTCCAAGACAATTTGTTTTCTTGGCAGTCCATAGTATGTTCAAGACTCTTCTCCAGCACCACAACTCAAAGGTATCTATTCTTCTGTCATCCTTAGTCATTGTCCAACTCTTTGAAGTATAACAAGTAATTGAGAAAACTATGGCCTGGATCAGGTGCCCCTTTGTATCTAGACTAACATTGTTGCTCTTCAGCACTCTGAAAAGGTCCCATGACAGCAATCTCTTCTCCATCTATCATGGTGCTGCTGCCAATTGGGCCTGTGGTGAGAATCTTTGTCTTCTTGATGTTGAGCTTCAATCCATATTGCAGACTACAGTCCTTGATCTTTTATTGCAAGTGCTTCAGGTTTTCTTCAGTTTAAACAAGCAAGGTTGTGTCATATGCATATCATAGGTTGTTAATGAGTCTTCCTCCAATCTTGATGCCACACTCCTCCTGATAATGTCCTGCTTCCGAAATTATCTGTTCTGCATACAGATGTACATAGTACATAGTGTTGTACATAGGGTCGCTATGAGTCGCAGATGACTCGACGGCACATAACAACAACAACAACAGCATACAGATGGAAAAGGGGGACAGGATGCATCCCTGATGTACACCTTTCCTGATTTTGAACCATGCAGTGTTTCCTTGCTTTTTCTAAGGACTGCTTCTTGATCCAAGTATAGGTTTCATATACGCACGATCAGGTGTTCTGAGATTCCTATTTTTCTCAAGGTTAGCCACAATTTACTGTGATCCATACAGTCAAATGTCTTTGCATAGTCAATGGAACACAGATAGACATTCTTCTGGTACTCTGCTTTCTGCCAAGATCCATCTGACATTGACAATAATGTCTCTAGTGCCACAACCACTTCTAAACTCAGACTGTATTTCTGGTAGTTCTCTGTCAATGTACTGTTCAAGTCTTTTCTGGAAAATCTTCAGTAGGATTTTGCAAGTATGTGCTATTAGCAATACTGTTCGATAATCCCCACACTCTGTTGGGTCACTTTTTTTGGGAATGAGAATAAATATGGATCTCTCTCAACCAGTTGTCCAAGTAGTTGTCCTGCAGATTTTTTGGCACAGCTAGGTGTGCAGCTGAATACAACCAACAAATGTCTTCCCCACTTTGGTCTGGAGAGAACATCAAAGTACATGCAGAGTTGTCAGGTACATTTAAAGTAGTTTTGCTTTTATAATGGTAAGGAAATAATAAATTCAAAACTAAGTCTACTAAAATATTAATAGGCTAATAGTGGTATTAATTTATCTCCCATGGTGGAGTTTACATGAAAGATTTTTAAGCATTTTTATAACAAAAATTTAAAACTAACCAGTATTGAAACTCATCAGACAATAACCAGTGTTGGCCATGACTCAAGGTCTAGCTTAAATTCTGTTTTCTTTTTAGTCTATCTAAATGTATAATCTCTCTCCTCTAACTTCTTTTTCCTCATAAAGTATTACATAACACTTGAATTTATTTTTTAACTTTCTGTTAAGACAGCTGCCTGAGGTCAGGGGTGTCACATGGAGGGGCCATCCATAGATATTTGTTAAACAGATGTCCTGCATTGACAATTAACACTGCCCTTTGAAATAGTGATTAATTTCCTTGCATCTTAGAAATAGCCCATTATACACAAGGGAAAATCTTGCTTGCCTGCCTGCATTTTAAAAGGCAAAGTTTATTTCTGAAATTGAGTTTTATTTCCCTCTGGAATTCTTGAATCTTGAAATGAGTATGAAAGAATAATTTAAAATTGCATTTAGAGTTCTATTTGTGATTCCACTCGAGAGCAGTCAGCATACATATTGTCATGCAAGTCTATAATTTTTTTCCTTTATTAACAAATGAAAATTATATCACACCATAACTAAAATTTACACTTACATTTATTGTAGTACATCAATTTTGATATTATTTTTTGAGACTCCACCCCCCTTAATATAGGGGTGAGTGAAGAGTTTTTTACCTAATCCACTTTTTACTATTGCAAATAATAGTAACCATTTGTTGTTAGGTATCTGTCAAGTTTACTATGACTCATGGTAACCCTGTGACCAACAGATAAAACCTTGCTCTATCCTGCACCATCCCCATGATCTTAGCTGTGCTTCAACCCATTACTACAGTGTGTCAATTCATTTCCTTTTCATTGACTCTCTTCATTTCCCAGAATGATGTCCTTTTCCAAGGACTAGACCCTCTGACAACATGCCCAAAGTGTACGAGATGAAGTTTTCCCATCCTTACCTATAAGGAGCACCTTGACTAAATTTCCTCCAAGACAGATTGCTGTTTTGTTTTGTTTTGTAGCCCATGGGATATTCCATTCTCTTCACCAATACTATGCTGATAATACTCTCTGAGGGAGCTCTGATGGAATAATCCTTAAGGTGCTGCACAACTTAACCTAATGTATGAACCTCTTTGGTGGTTAGTTTCCATTGCATCTCTCCGCAGGAGAAAGATGGGAAATCTCCTCTTGTGTGATTTACAATCTTGGAAACCTGAAAACAATGTCAGCTATGAGTCAGTTCCAGCCTAACAGCAGGGAGTTATTAGAGAAATACTAATGGAGTCACAAATATAATAGATACATGTTTCATATGTAGTTTTTTTCTCACACTATACTCCACAACAATCTAATTTCTTGAAATTACCTGTAAAACATCCTAATGAGATACTGGCTGTAAATCTACATGCTATTTCCCCAAAACAGCATGAACCAAGGGATTTTTAAAGATAAACTTAAAAAAAAAAACCCCACATAAAAATTCCCTAAACCCCAAAATGTAGGAAGGAAGGAAGTTGTGTTTCCAAATATGGCCTATGCTATTTGTCCTGGTAATTTTATACTACTTGTGGTTACTTTTAAATTATTCAGAAAAAGAAGCCAGACTCCTAATTTTATTTATACTTGGGAGACAATAGTTGTTAGGATAAGTTGCCTCTGTCTCATAAAGACTGACTGGTACAAGGAACAATTTAGCATTAAAAGCTGAGCTCAGTCATTAGACTGCATGTTGTTAATGTTGTTGTTGATTGCTGTCGAGTTGAGCATGACTCATAGTAACCCTATGAATAAAAGCCCTGAAGCCTTTCTATAACTATCACCCTTTATCGAAGTTCATAGTTTTGTCCAGAGGCACGTTGTTTAGGAAGTGGATGCCACTCCTGATTCACATACTTGTAATTGCACCTGCACTATGGTTTTAAGAGGGATGGGAAAAAGCAGACAAGGCGTCGTCAATCTGGCTCAAAATGTCCCACCATCCAATTTCATATCCAGTGGAGAGGACAACCGTACTTGAGATTTTAAAAAGAGGCAAATGGATTGAGCAAAAGACAGAGATGTGAAGAAAATAAATATCAGAAACAGAAGGGAAATAAAAAATTCTCCATGCAGTGTTCTAAGAAGACTTTGCATCATGAAATTACAATAGGACTTCATCAACAGAAAAATGTTATTCAGAAACTTGTTTATTTAATATCTGCATTATATAATGCACAAATATACCCACAGTTATGTCCCACCCTGACTTATACATACAAATCAGTCCCCCAAAGAAAAGTGAGCAAGAGAATTCTTTTTGAAAGTAATATGAAGAGACAGTCTCAAAAAAAAAAAGGGAAAAAAAAGAGACAACAACTTTTAGAATAATAAAGGAGGAAATGTGCAAATCTTTGCAAAGAGCAGAGGAAAAACCAAAATTGGCACTAAAAACCATTTTAGGATTCTGAATGTTGATCAAAGGCATACAACAAAATAAGAAGACTTCATTCAGGAAAGATGGATAGCCTCGATAAGAACTATGGGAAATAGTAGCATTTTAACCTTGGGGTGTTGCTATCCCAATTCTCTGCACACAGACCCACAGACAGCATAGTCTGTTTACTAATCTCGGGCTAATTTTGATCCCTTACGGTTAATCTACTCCTGAGTGATGTAGAAACCCAGTGGAAGGCTCGCTATGAGTCAGCCCTAACTCAATTACAGTAAACTTTTCCATTGTTGGTTATTTGGGTGGGGTTTCTTTCTTTTTTTTTTTTTTTTTTTGTTGCTGTTTTTTCCTTTTTTAGGGCAATAAAGCATGAGCAAAAGTCAGGCCAGACTTGAAAAATGCTCACATAGTTAATTCATTCTCCAATCTAAACGGATTCAGCAGGAAAATATGGAAGACTTAGTGACCAAAAGAACAAACAGATGTCTTGGACAAGGTGCAGCCAGAGTGACCTCTGAAGGCAATGGTGATAAAGCTTTGTCTCATATACTTTGGACAGTTGTTAGAAGAGGCTATTCCTTGGAGAAGGACATAATGCTTGGAAAAGTGGAAAGACAATGAAAGAGAGAAAGACTGTCAACCAGGTGGATTGACACAGTGACTACAGCAATAGGCTCAAGTGTGTCAGATATTGTGAGGATGGAACAGGAAAAGACAGGGTTCAGATTTGTTGCTCATAGGATTGTTATGGGGTCATACTCAATTTGACATCACCTAAGAACAACAACAACTGGCTTAGGGTACGTAAGCATAAACTCCAGTCAATCATTTGCTGCCCACCAGGTTAGACTGACCCAAAATCCCAAGATGGTGTATTGGGACTAGATGCTTAAAACTCACTGTTGTCAAGTCAGCGTTGATTCATAGCAACCCAATTTCTAAGGCTATGAATTTTAGTGAGAAGACATTATTCAGCTTCTTCTGAGGAGCTGTTGGTGTATCCAAAGCATCAGAAACACACAGTCTTTGAGTTAGCAATGCAATACTCCATGGACTAGGCCACAAGAGCTCCCTGACTGTATCCTATTCTAAAAGATAAAAACAAAGAAAAAGAAACTGAGCAAAGAGCTCAGTTTTTCACCATGTGGGTGGGACAGAGTCTAGAGAATCAGTCTTGCCAAATCAAACAAACAAATAGCAATAACAAAAGGCATTCAGTGTATACAAGAAGCTGGAGCTATCTTCAAGTTCAGATTTCAATAAAGAAATAGAAGGCTTGCAAAGATACTTGTAAATGTTATACAGGAAGAAAGTAGACATAAAAATTGCCTGAATTTTCCCTAAAGCTGATCATGATCATAGCAAATAAAAAAATTAAAGATCATTATAATAAATATGGTCAAAGAAAACTAAGGAAGCCTTGCTTAGGAATTAAAGTGAAAATACAATGGTTTATCAAAGACATGACAAAACAAGAAAGATTCCTGGAAGAATTAATTTCTTATGGCTCTATGGCTGGGTTTGAAGGCTTCAGCTCCTTGTTGGCCCACTCAGTTTCTAAAAGTTACCTGCAGTTACTTGCTATTTGAAATCCCCTCCCCAATACTACCATTTGCTTCTCCAAAATCAGTAAGGTAGAAAGACATTTCAGCAAGATTGTTGTTGTTATGTGCTGTCGAGTCACTTGCAACTCATAGTGACACTATGTACAACAGCCCTAAAACCCGCTCTATCCGGTGCTAATCGCACTGCCTCTGACATACTCATCCCGATTACCCCAGTCACTGAATCAATCTATTTCATAGAGGGTCTTCCTCTCCTGCGCTGTCCCTCCACCCTCCCAAGCATGATGTCCCTCTCCAAGGATCTGTCCCTCCTTACAACATGTCCAAAGTATGTCAGCTGAAGCCCCAGAATCCTTGCCTCCAAGGAGCAGTCTGGTTTAACCCTCTCCAGGATGAATCTGTTTGTTTTCTTGGCAGTCCAGGATACATTCAATACTCTTCTCCAGCACCACAGCATGTATATCCAGCAAGATAGGTTTTTAAATCTTATAAATTATGATCATGTACTCTCAAATGCTGAGTCATATTCACTGCATCCTACTAACTTGGAACAAGTCACAGGCTTTAACTGCAAACAAAGGGAAGGAATAATGTGACAGTACGAACCTCAGGCTCTGGGCATCACAAAGGCCATCCAAGTCTTTGTCCCTTACAGCTGCTTGTCAAGTACAACAAGTACAACTCATAATGGCCCATGAGCATCACTTCTGAACCCTGCCTCATTTTGTGCCATCCTTATTATTTTGGCCACATTGGAACTCATTTTTTTTAGTCACTGTACTAATCCATTTCATTGAGGATCTTCCCCTCCTTTGCTGACTCGTACTTTTCCAAGCATGATGTCATTCTCCAAAGACGACCTCACCCTAACAACATGCCCAATGTGTGTGAGGAGAAGTTTCACCATGCTTCCTTCTAAGGAGCATCCAGGATACATTTGTCCAAGACTTATTTGTTATTTTGGAAGTCCATGGGATATTTAATGTTTTTTTCTAGTACTACAACTCAAAAGCATCAATTCTTCTGCTGTCTTTACTCACTGAATAACTCAGACGAATAACAAGTAACTGAAAAGACCCTGGGGCACAACTTAGTCTTTAAAATGACATCCTCGCTCTTCAAAAAGTGATAGAGGTCTCTGATGCAGACTTTCCCAGTGGAACACATATTTTTATTTCCTGGCTACGGTATCAAGGTTTCTGATCATGGTTCTAAATAGGACAAAATAATTGACAAGTTTTATCTTTTTTCCATCTATTATGATGTTGCCTATTGGCCCATTGGTGAGGATTTTTGTTTTCTTGATGTTGAGATATAATTCATACTGAAGGCTGTAAGCTTTGATCTTTTGCAGCAAGCAATTCAAGTCTTCCTTGCTTCTAGCAAGCAAGGTTGTGTCATCTGCATAACACAGGTTGTTGACAACTTTTCCTCCAATCCTAATGCCATATATTTCTTCATAAAGTCTAGCCTGTTGAATTATTTTCTCCACATAGAGAATAAACAGGGATGGAGAAAGGATGCATTCCTGACACACACATTTCTTGATTTTAAACCATGCAGAGTTCCCTTGCTTTGTTGAAACAACAATTTCTTAGTCTAAGTATTGGTTTCACATTAGCATAATTAAGTGTTTTGGGGTTCCGGTTTTTCTCAGTGTTATCCACAATTTGTTCTGATCCACATAGTCAAATGTCTTAGCATAGTTGATAAGACACAAGTAGACTTCTTTATGATACTCCCTACTTTTAGCCTAGATCCAGCTAACATCAGCAGTGATATCCCTGGTGCCATGGACTTTTCTAAATCTAGCCTGAACTCTGGTGATTCTGTTGATGTACTGTTGTTGTCAATTTCGAATAATGTTCAGCAAGCTTTTACTTGCATATGCTAACAGCGATATTGTTTTATAATGTCCACATGCTGTTGGATAACCTTGTTGATGAATGGGAACAAATTCAGGTCTCCTCTCGTCTGTTGGCCAGGTGGCTCTCTTTCAAATTTTCTGCCATAAACTGATGAGCAAATCCAGGGCTGCAAACAAACTTCTTCCTTCAGCACCATTGGTTCTTGCTCATATGCTGCTTCTTAAAATGGCTCGACGTCAACCAATTCTTCTGGTAAACTGACTCCATGCTTTCCTTTCGTCTTCTTTCCACGCTTCTGGGGTCACTCAGGGGTTTGTTCATGGCATTCTTCAGTATTGTCACACAAGGCTTAAATTTGTTTTTCAGGTATTTCAGCTTCAGGAATGCTGAGCAATTTCTTCTCTTTTTATTTTCTAATTCACTCTCTTTGCATATATCATTATAACACTTTGTGTTTCTGCTCAAGCTGCCCTTTGATATCTTTTTATCATTCTCACTTCAGCAACCCTTCTCTTGGTTTTGGGCTCTCGACATTCCTGTGCAATTTTCAGAGTCTTTTGTGACATCCACACTGACCTTTTACTTGATCCCTATCTTTGTAATAACCTCTTGCTTTCTTCATGGATGATATCCTTGATGTTATCCCATGAT
>NW_006399806.1:5767652-5774774 GCF_000299155.1 Elephantulus edwardii | reverse complement strand
ACAACAACAACATTTGCCATTTCTGCTGTTTGTAGAAAATTCCTTAGTTCTATCTCTGGCCTCATATCTATCACCAAGCCAATAATTTCCAACTACCTGTCCTTCTTTCTTGTTTCAGAGTTTTGCATTCTAGTCTCCAGTTACTATTAATAAATCTTGATTGTATTCTCTATCAATTTCATACTGCAGAAATTGGTAGAAATCTTCAATTTCTCACACATTTTGAGGGGCGTAATTTAATCCATAACAGAGGAAAACTAGTCATCTGTGGTACTACGTGCATTTTATTCAGGCTTAAGCACATCACTGACCTAGAGACATCAGCTGAAGTGAGTCATATAACTAAGATTGAAAGCCCAAACAATTTTTTAAAAATAAAATTAATCCACTGACATTTCAATATTGGAACATGAAAATTGTTGTTCTCTTTTTTTCTTGTTTGTTTAAAGGATATGCTTGGCTCCAATCTCATTTTAGAAGATGGGCCTTGGAATACTTCAAAGTGGCCAATTTTAAATTAATTCTGCTTTAGTAACATTTCCTAAAAATGAGTATAAATCAGAACAAAGAAACCTGTATGGTACAGCAGGTTTCACAACTTCTTTGCAAAAACAGCGATGCGCCAGCAACCACAGAGCAATAAAGAAAAATTAGAGAAGTATATCACAAGGGAAGAAATAATGGAAACCATTAGAGACTCAAAGAGCGGAAAGACACGAAGGGAAGATACATGGCTCCACAGTTTTAGCACAGTTTTCCAAAATGATACCATAATCTGCCAGGCAGAGAAATCATTTAGTAACATTATTGATAGTAGAACAATTATACCACTCAAGAAATGAGATGATCATTTCCTTTTTACTGTGTCCAAAGAAAGCATCCTGCATATGATGAATATGAAAGGTGATTATAAAATACTCCCCAGATTGCAGTACTGAGTTTGATTAAGTTTGTACAAAACGCAGCAAAAACTTTACCAACAGTCCATTCTTAGGAAATTCCTGGTTATTGTTACTACAGACATTCTATGTGCTGTATTTTAGCTTGAGAAGCAGTTTAGGAGAGTGATGATTTGTTTCTTATATACTCCACCAAGAAGGTTTCATGACTGTAGTTATTACAGAACAAATTCTTATGTTACAACTCAATGCTCCATGGTAAAGGGAAATCCTTGGGTACTGTCAATGGTTGGCACACTGTGACTACTACCTGAAAGGTCATAGTGGTTTATATACAGACAGAAGTACCTCTGAAGAAAGGCCTGGCAATCTACTTCCGCTAAATCAACAACTGAAAATCCTAGGTAGGGCTCTCCCTGGAGTCAGCATGAGTCAGAATTTCATTTTGTTTTTTATGATAAATAAGGAAATACAGACACGGTGGACTTTCAGAGACAAGTGCTTTTTTTCTGTGCTTATTTAAAAATAACTCAAACAACTCTAATTAGCCTGTACAGCTTGGGGATGTGGAAGATCATTGCTGGCGTGGCAGGTGTGTCCAAACACGTGACCATGAATGGGCTGGAAGTGCAAGACCAGTTATAAGTAAGAGGATGAACTTCTGCTGTGTGTCTGAACAAGGCACTCTTATTTCCATTTTGTATCTACAACATGGTCCCTGAAACATGCAGGCAAGTAACATGGAAAAAGAACAGAAAGGATTATGCTGATGTGTTGCTTCTGGAGATGTGTTTTGTTGCTAAGGTTAAGTCTGTAAAATTCTTTGTTTTCTTACTGAGGTGACTATGTTGTTTGGAGATAGAGAGTATTCTCATTGTGTTCCTGAAGAGCCGGAAAAAACCCTCAGACAAACTAAGAAGATAAAACAAAACCCAAACTCATTGCCAGTGAGGTGGAACTGAGTCATAGATGACCCTCCAGTGGGTTTTCAGAGGTTGTAAATTCCGTGAGAGGGGATGGCCCAGCTTTCTTCCATGGAGCCCCTAGTGAATTTGAACCTCCAGATGAAGCACCTTCAGTTAGCAGCACATCTCCCTAGAGACTACAGCACAAAGCTCAGTCATTCACTAACTCACAATGCACAAATAGCAAGTTGCTATGTGCATTGAGTTGGAACTGACTCATAGCTGACCCACCAGTGAGTTTTCTGAGGTTACACATTGTACAGGAGGAATTTATCCATATTTCTCCAGTGGAGCACCTGACAGTTTCAAACTGGCTACCTATGGGTTGGAAGCACAATTCTTCACCATTAGGCCACCAGAACTCCCCCAAATAGCTCCTATGGGAAACAAACTTATTTTTGACTGATTGTTACTGTAGTCTAAATCTTGTAGATACTGATTCATGTTACATAAAAGAATATTAATTTCTTATTTTACACTGGGAAAATCTGCTGTCAGAGACCTCTCCAAAGTACTGAACAGCAATGATGTCAGTCTGGGGACTAAGGTGTACCTGATATAAGCCATGGTCTTTGAAATTACTTGCTATGCATCACAGATCTGGACAGTAACTAGGGATGATAGAAGGAGAATTGATGCCTTTGAGCTGTGGTGCTGGAGAAGAGTATTAAATATACCATTTACTGCTGGAAGAACAAACAAGTTCATCTTGGAGAGGGTGAAGCCAAGCTGCTCCTTGGAGGCAAGGATTCTGAAGATTCATCTGACATACTTTGGACATATGTTGCAAGGTAGGATCAGTCCTTGGAGAGGGACGTCATGCTTGGGAGGGTGGAGGGACAGCACAAGAGAGGAAGACCCTCTATGAAATGGATTGATTGTCACTGGGGTAATAGGGGTAGGTGTGTCAGAGACAGTAAGATAGGCACAGGATAGGGCAGGGTTTAGGGCTGTTGTACACAGGGTCGCTATGAGTCACTGGCTACTTGATGGCACATAACAAAAAAAATGACAACAATTTCTTATTTTATGTCATTATCCACAATCTAGAATGTTTGTAGATTTTCAATTGATTGTTTTATTTTGGTTGTTATTATTCTTTGTTGTCTGCTCAAGGATTGTGCATTCTATTTGAGCAAGCCCTTAGCTTTTGGTCCTTCAGGTATTCCTCCTGCAGTGTACTGAAATACTTAGGAAGACCTTTCTAGCCAGACCCTTTGTAGCTCCCATCAAATTACTAAACAGGACTATGCAAATGTGCATAATCCATCAGCTTTCCCATAGGAGATGCATGTCAATGATACAAGTCTACCAGCTACTCTACAGAAGTACACACAACCTCTTCCCATGCAATTTACTGCCTTTGGTTGTTTTGTGTTGGTTTTTTTGTTTTGTTTTGTTTTGTTTTTGCTTTGGTTTTTTGAAATATTTTAAATTTTTTACTGGTTTACTCACAATGTTCGTTAAGTTTGTCTACATTGTATTTCACACCAAATCTTTCTCCTTTTCTTTACCCACTCTTCCTTCCACCCATCAAATTGTGTGACCTGACTCATAACTGCAAAGGGATTAGAGAGCTTGGAAATAATGCAATGAGATGTCTGACACCCTAACATGAGGAGATACTGGTCTTGCTCTCAGGTTAAACTTCAAGTGAATCATCCCAGAGGCAGAAAGGGCATTACACTACCATCAAGAATAAAGAGAAAAGGTAGAGAATAATCTTTGCACCTGAAATCCCTGCTCTGAACCTCCTTAACAAGGAAATGGAGAGAGGGCTGTAACATCTTGTTAGGACAGTGAGTGACAGAGAAAAGCAATGACAGAGAAACAGCAACAGCAGAGGCAGCAAAACAGAGACTGGTAGCACAGCACAGAGTAGTTAGACCACGGATAGAGAATGCTGAGTGTCTTCAGGAAGGAACTTTGCTCGCAGAGCTGAAAGATCTTACCATTACTTGCTCATTCAGGGGCCAGAGAGATAGCTGCATGTGGGCATACTCAGAAGAGGCTGTCTTCATGGAAGAACTGCATCTCAAGTCCTTTCAGATCCTAAAGTTTTTTATAACCTGGTAGCCTAATCAGTAGGCATTGAACTACCAACTGAAAGGCAGACAGTTCATATCTACTAACTGCTCCAAAGGAAAAAAAAATGAAGGGCAATCTCATCATGTGATTTATAGCATCTGAAAACTGCTCTTGGGTCAACTATGAGGTGGTTCTGGCTTCATAACAATGAGTTTTGACTTCACTAAGAAATGCCATAATCATCAGTTTTTTTCTGTTCTCTATGTGACTATTGCAATAAGTTATCAAATCCAGCAGAGAAGTGTAGAATGTCACTGGAAAGGCAGCTGGTATTTGTATTCATAAAAAGATTGCGGAGTGTGGAGGCTTGTTTGATTTTATGACAATCAGCTTTGGACTGTTAATCTGTTCTTCCTCCCAGTTTATGAAGTTAGAGGACATCAGGTGCCAAATTATTTTTACAATAATCCAGAATTGAGCACCTTATCTGGAAAATTGCAAATGTTTAGTAAATATCTATTTACTCAGCAAAAAACTCCCCACAGACATTTAAAGAAGAAGCAAAGTTTCCTTTAACTAATCAACAATGTCTACTTTCCTAGGTACATATCTCTATCCAACTGTCTAACGACTAATTTGCTGTGTTATTTGTTGTTGTATACTGTTGATACAGAACCAGCCCATAGCTGGCTGTCCAGCTGGTTTTCAGAGGCAGTTAATCGCATGGGAAGAGATTGCCCATCCTTCTCCCAAGGAGCAGCTGATGGACTCAAACAGTTTGCCTTTGGATTGCAGAACAGCTTCTTTCTACTAGGCCACCAGAGATTAGCTGTAACCTTAGAAATATTACTTTACCTTTTGATTCTTAATATCTAAGTTTCTTCCTCTCTCAAATTTCTGAGGCTTTGAAAGTAGAGATTATGAGGATGACACAGGACTTGGTCTAGAGGCCTTGTGCGTAAGAAATTGTGCTGCCAACCCAGAGGCAGGCAATTAGAATCCACCAACTGCTCTTTGGAAGAGGCATAAACAATCACGTCCCATGTGCTTTCTACCTCTAAAAACCCACTGGAAGGTCTGCTATGAACCAGTTCTGGCTGGATGGCACATAACAACAGCACAAGTTGAACTTGTTTGGAGAGAATTCAACAAACAATAAATCATTCTGAGAGGACTGTTCATCTGTGTGTACCTGGAAGGTTCAAACAACCAAGCACTTAACCCACCATCCTCCACAGAATGTAAAAGTTATGTAAATTCTAGTCAATGGAGAAAGGTGTTCCTTCAATTTTCTCCAGAGTAATTTACTAAATAACTTTCCACTTGAACTTGTCTTTATAGGGGCTTATGGCAAGTTTTTTTTTGTCTCAAAAGTTAAACTGCAGCAGAAATAATCTATTACCACATCTCTTCTCTCTCTCACTTAGTTCTCATTTTCCAGTGATCTATAATGGAAAACTTTAGAAAGCTCAAGGAAAGGCCCATAGCCACAGCAGGGAACAATAATAAACACATTCATGGGCTAACTGTTGTTTAAAAGTCAAACAACCCAGGAAATTGTTTGTTAGCAGAACAGATTATGAATTTATTTTAGACCATTAGTGTCTATTCCTCAGTGAAACTGTGCTAATATTTTGTAAATCTTTCATTTCTCACCAGAGGAAAAAATTCAGCCCAGTGTCTAAAGGAAACTCCCCAAAAGAGATTTAAAGCATGACTTAAATTAAAATTAAAATTAATATCAAGCAGTGGATCAACTACTAAATTTACAATTTGACATTTAGAGCATTGGTTATTAGACAGGATTTAATCTATAGCCATGTAATGGACTTCTTGGATTGGTAAAATGCAAAATTGGTTTTAAAGAAAAGAATGAACTGTCAGCTCATTCAAAAGATGTCAGCTGTCTTGACTTCTGGGTCCTGTCAATGGTGTGAGAGAAATAGGTTCTCTATACCCCCAACACTCGGTGTAAATGCCTAAGCAAGGAATAGTCAATTTGTTTAGTACAGGGTCTTTAAAACTTCCTTGGAGAAATTAATTTAAGGGATTTACTTTAATTTGGTAAAGTTTAAATGTATTATTATAAAGAATGCTGTGTTAATTCACTCATTGCTTGCTGTCAAATCCTTGGAATCGATTCAGAAGTAGAAGCAGCTAGCCACCCTGAGAGAAGCAGGATTCATTGAAGGGCATGCGTCAAATAACCAATCAGAGGAACTTATTTTAGCTGGCCAATCAGAATACATTTTACTTTTGTTGTTTTTGTTAGGTGCCTGGCAAGTCAACTAAGACCTATAGTGTTTGCCGCTATGAACAACAGAGCTGAGCTTTGCCGGAAACTATCCTGTGATGTCTTCGCAATCTCCACCGTTATTGAGCTCAGTGTTACACTCTGCCAATCCATCTCCTTGAGGGTTGCCTTCTCTTTCATTGACCTTCTTACCTCTGTTGTTGGTTTCCTGGAATTGAGAACAAATCATAATGATTGTGAACAATAGATCTGAATCCTGCCTATCCACTTCCAAAAGAGCAGCCAATGAAAACCCTGTGGGGAACTGTTCTCTTGGCTCAGATGGGGCTGTCGTGAGTTGGAACTAACTGAATGACAGGCAACTGGTTTTGTTTTTTGCTTTACTTAGTCATTGGCACATAGTCACTTCTGAAAAGGTGCTCTGGATTCCAATCTTCTGACACATCTGGAGTTTTCCTGCCTACTCACACTTCTCATGCTAAACATTTTGGTAGAATTTGTAGCAATTATCATTTGTTTTTCTCTTGAAAGTTTGATCTCCATGAAGTGAAAGAGTGTCGAATATACCATGGACTGCTATGAGAACAAACAGGTTTGTCCTAGAGAGGGTGAAGCCGGAATGCTCCTTGGAGCCAAGGATTCTGAAGCTTCGTCTGACATACTTTGGGCATGTTGCAAGAAGGGACGGACCCTTGGAGAGGGACATGTTTGGCAGAGTGGAGGGACGGCGCAGGAGAGGAAGACCCTCGATGAGATGGATCAGTTCTGTGAGTGGAGTGGTGGGAATGAGTGTGTTTGAGACAGCGAGGTTGGCACAGGATAGAACGGCATTTAGGGCTCCTGTACACTTTGTCCTCTTGTACCTTTGCTGGCTCTCTGCAGAGATGCACTTTCTTAGTAATTGTTGTTGTTATGTGCCATCGAGTCGTTTCCGACTCATAGCGACCCTATGCACAACAGCTCTAAACCCTGCTCT
>NW_006399806.1:5759021-5764597 GCF_000299155.1 Elephantulus edwardii | reverse complement strand
TTGTCCAACCCATGATCTGACAGTTTGTATCTTAAGCTTTCTTGGCTTCTGTGATTCCAAAAACGTTGACTGCTGACATTTTTCTTTTGACCAGTGTCTCTTAAGTTTAGTTGTGCTGTCTCCAAGGGAAGGTGACATGTCCTGTAGAACTTCTGTGTAGATTATGTTTCCCCTTCTGGCCCGAATGTTGGCATTTCTTAGTAATATGCTCTGGAAAAAAATCAGTCTTCTATTAATTGTTACACTAATTCACTGATGAATGGGACATGGAAACTTGGGAAATTCTATCTAACTTGAAAGAGAAAAGTAAAATAAATTTCCTCTGCAAAAGCTTATTACATGTCACATTTTCCCCCCCAGTTCTTCCCAGAGATAACTTTCAAAAATTAAAAATGTGCTTTCATTAAAACAGAGAATAAATTTATGTGGGATTTTTAAAAAGACTTATTAATGAGAGAATTAATAGGTGGTAGAAGATGGTTCAAAGAACATTTGGGGAACTGAATATTTATAAGTATTGAAGAAGAATGTTGGAATAAGATTAGGTTATATACGGAACCAGTTAATGTTCTACAGGATAATAAAGACCATTAATTTTAGGATTATCTTTTACCATACAGAAATCATTTATATTTGTACTAGATAAGAATCTACAAGTTGTGCATATAATTGCTAACTCACTATTCCCCTTTGAATGTCTTATAGGCCCCTTAAATGTACTTGTCAGAAACAGAACTCATTCTCTTTTCTCAAATCTTTAATCATTTTCAGCTCAGAAATGGTCCTGTGCTTTCACGGATGTTTGCATCAAATCCATTACTTTTACCATAAAAGACTCATAAGATTCTATCAAAAACCAAACTCATGCTGTCTAGTCAGTCAATTACAACCAGTTGTGAATCTCCTCTGGGTTCTGAGACTGTAAACCTCGATGGGAGGAGAATATCTCTTCTTTCTTCTGTAGAGTAGCTGGTGGATTTGAAATGCCAACCTTTTCATTAGTAGTCCAACACTTAGCCTACTAACCTAATGTCCAGTCAGTTAGAAAACCTTTTTGACTCTACTTTCAAAATACATCTGGAATCTGTATACTTTTATCACTGCCCTCACTACTACCCTGCCTTATGATACTATCTCCTCACTCCTGAATTACATCAGTAGCTTCTAATTTATTTCCTTTCTTTTGATCTTAACACAACATCCAATTGTTGTTGTTAGGTGCCATTGAGTCAAATACAACTTGTAGTAACCTTATAAACAACACACCTGAACCCTGCCCCATTCTGTGCCATCCTTGTCATCTCTGATACACTTGAGCCCATTGCTGCAGTTACTGTGTCAATCCATCTCATTGGGAATCTTCCTCATTCAGTGGCACTTTTTCCTTTCTGAGTATTATGTCCATTTCTAAGAAATAGCCTTACTTAACCACATGTTCAAAATATGAGAGACGAAGCTTCATAACTTCAGCATCTTTCCTCCAAGGAACCCTCTGGCTACACTTTCTAAAAAACCTATCTCTTTGTTGTTTTGACACTCCATTGAATATTCAGTAATCTTTTTCAGCACCACAATTCAAAAAGACATCAATTCCTTTTCTCTCATCCTTGTTCATGGTCATCCTCTGTGATGTGTAGCAAGCAATTCAGAAGACCATACCCTAGTCATCAAACTGACATGATTTCTCTTAAGGTTCGCTCTCTCTCCTGTCTCATCTCTATCTCTACTTATAATTTATTCTCCAGTTCAAAATTTTATAAAGACATTTCCATTTCTGATGTGTAAAATAAGTAAGGACAACAAAGGGATGATTGAGCCTGACTTCTACTAACACCACAAAAGGGAACTGTCCCTGTCAACAGCATGCATATACAAAGCCAGTTCCCAGGAGGTTGGACATCTCTCTTCCCCATCTACTTTTAATTACATCAATTTCACTCCTCTACTGAGTCTGAAATTCATTGTAATAGCTCATAAACCACACAAAAACATACAATGATGGGGTTTATTAGGGAAATTATTGTTGTGGTTATTATGAGTTGTTGTTAGGTGCCATCAAGTCGCCTGTGACTCATAGCAATTCTATGTACAACAGTCCCAAATTCTGCTCTATCTGGTGTCAATCTTATTGTCTCTGACACACTTACCCCCATCACCCCAGTGACTGAATCAATCCATCTCATTGAGGATCTTCCTCTCCTGCACCGTCCCTCCACCCTCCCAATCATGACATCCCTCTCCAAGGACTGAATCTCACCTTGCAACAAGTCCAAAGTATGTCAGAGCTTCAGAATCCTTGCCTCCAAGGAACAACCTGGTTTCACCCTCTCCAGGATGAACTTGTTTGTTCTCTTAGTAGTCCATGATATATTCATACTCTTCTCCAGGACCATAGTTCAAAGGCATCAATTCTCCTTTTATTATACCTGGTCATTGTCCAGCACTCTAAAGCATAACAAGTAATTGTAAGGACCATGGCCTGTATCAGGCACACCTTAGTCTCCAGACTGACATAGTTGTTCTTTAGTTCTTGGGAGAAGTATCATTAATTTTCATCTTTTTTCCCCAGGAAATTAATAGGATACAATTTCTCAGTCAGGAAAGCTTCTGAAGTATATTCACAGGCCCTTGAGACTTCAGCTTGTGGCTTTAGGTCAATATTACAACACTTTCTTAGCCCTGCCAACTCTGATGTCTCCCACTAAGCTCTCCAGGAAGCTTGTACAAAGGCCCCTGGTTCTGGTTCCACAGGCAGCAATCCCAGGTCAAGTACGTCTCACATCAAGTCTGTGGTTCTCTGGTGTGGATACTGCTGCTCTCCTGTAGGTCTGACTGGTGTATGTTTCTCTAATCCTGAAAGTGTGCACTGCCTTCTTTGCTCATGGTGAGATTATAAAAATGTGCCTTTGCATCTGCTCTACTCAATGGCAAGACTATACAATAGCCTTGTGGATAAGCCAATACATCCCTTCACATGTCCCTGCCTGTCCATGTGGCAAGGCAGAAAAGCCATTTTGGACAATAAAATTGGCATGACACTACACTCCCCATGTAGTCATATGGCTTGTTTCCTCACATCTTTTGTTTCTGCTGAAATATCCTTTGCTAAGTGAAGTTTTCTTTTCCTGTGCTAAAATGTCTCCGTACCTCAAAGCACGAAAATTTCCTGCCTTGTTTTATTGCTCTTCTTTCTCTTTGCAACACTTACCTTCACACATGTATTTATTATCACTGGCTCGCTCTGTTTCCCAAGCAAAGTCTACCAGGGTAGAAACTTAATTCTGTGCATTGATTTATCCTTAGTGTTCTAGAAAACATTTAGCACATACTGGATGCTCAAAACTTTAGTCTAATCAATTGATTGTTCAGAATTTCTTTCCTATTTGGTGACTTCTTTTCTCCACAAGACTGAATGGAACTGTACTAATAATTTAATTGGGGTAAATAGTACCTTTGTGTTCAGGACATAGAAATAAGATGTGCAGGCTACTAATGAGTGTATTGATTGGTCAATTTCATTCATCTTGCCAACCTTATACTGAGCACATTTAGAGGCAGAAGATGAGACTCTCCCTACAGTAAGATAGAAGAAACAGAGAATGTGGCACATTTTTCAAGGCCAGAGATTCTTGTGTAAGACTGCCCGAGACCGCCAGCAGGAGCAGCAGCAGTAGAAAATGAAGGAGTAGAGAACCAGAAGCTAATGTTAGAGTTTAACTACAACTGCTACCCCGTAAAGGCAGAGTTAAAAGAGCTCTGACAGAGATGCTATAATTGACAGGTCTTAGAGAGCTTTCAAAACACTGGCCCAAAACCTTGGAGGCTGAAGGTCATAAAGCTGGCAAATATGCCTGAGAAGTTGTCATGACTTAAGACGTGTATACTGAATATGTCCTATCTGAATTGTAAACTGTTACATACCCTAATAAGCCCCATAATTAGGAGTATTGTCTATGTGTTCTGTATGGCCATTGCAATAACTTAGTAGATCCATGTTGTTGTTGATTGCCATCGAGTTGGGCACAATTCATAATGGCACTATGGACAAAAGACCTGAAGCCTTTCCTTTTTTATCATTATTAGTTTTAATAAAAGTTTATAGAAACTTTGGATTTCCATTCATTCATTGTTGCACTTTTCTCCCTGCCCAACCCTCCCCCCAGTTCACTCTTCTCTTTGAAAAGTAGAAGAAAAATATTTTCATTGTTATTTAATTCCTCCCCCAAGTCCACTTCACTATGAAGTCTTTCTATAACTATTGTTTCTCTAAGTTCAGAGAGTTTCCAGAGGCATGTTGTTTAGGAAGTGGATGCCACCACTGCTAGTGAAATAAGAAGACCGGGAGAGATGATTTTTGTTAAAATTGGTAGTAATAGGTGTCAGGAGCATGGTAGGGGCATACATCATCTCATAATTATCAGCTTTGTGCTGTAGATGTTGCTGGGGACTCATTCCACTTGCAGAGTTGGTGGAGGTTAGATGTGACTGTCCTTCATGTGGCCACACGTTTCACGTTTCCTACAACACATTTCGGGGGTTAGGGTTAGGGTTAGGGTTTTTTTATTGTGTGTTTTATCTAATAATATAATAAAGTTCCAATATTTTTGTCCAACTATAGCTGTGGGATCAACCTCCCATTCAATACCTTCTTGTTTGATGATGTTAACAAAACAAAGCTCTCTGAAATCTATAAGAGATCTGTTGAATAAATCTTGCTATGTTTTTGCTTTTTAGTTTATGTTTCATTATTAAATTTGTGGAAAAGTGGGATAGTGCTCTCATATTACAGAATCAAAGGTGTATGGAAATTGGAATCATAAATGTTTGGCTAAAAGCTAACCAAAACAAACAAATAAAACACAAAACTCATTGCTGCTGAGCCCATTTCAACTTACAGTAACCATATAGGACAGAGTTGAACTGCCCCATACTGTTTCCAGGGCTCTAAACCTTTGAAAAACAGATTACCACATCTTTCTTCCATAGACCTGGTAGCTTAGAACTGTTAGCCTTTTGTTTGTAATCAAGTGTTCACCGATATACAGGACTCCTTGATAATAGTATCCTAAGTACATCTTGTTTCTGTTGTACATAGGGTTTTCAGAGGCCTGCTATTTCAGAAGTGGATGGCCAATCCTTCTTCCTAGTCTGTCTTAATGTGAATGTTCAGATTTAGAGAAGTATCAGACAGACCAGTATGTTAAAGGTATATCCCTTATTGCGGCGTTAACTTTAGTGTCAGTGTTGTCCCTGCCTTTCTCACACACATCTTTACCCCCTTATTTCCCTGCTCCACCATCCATCAGGATACCCATCCACTTCTACCCCCTCCCTTCACATCTATCTCCCTTTGACAAGCCCTCCATCTAATAACATATATGAGGCTTCCATGGCTTCTGTGATTCCAAACACATCAGCTGATGGTAGTTCCTTATGTCAAGAAGACAAAGATTCTCACCACTGGACCAATTGGCAGCATCAGGATGGATGGTGAAGAGATTGAGATTGTACACAGCTTTAGTTTGCTTGGCTCTGTAGTCAACAGTCTCGGCACCAGCAGCCAGGAAATTAAAAGG
>NW_006399806.1:5742932-5757775 GCF_000299155.1 Elephantulus edwardii | reverse complement strand
AACGGTGTTTCTCTGGAGACTAAGGTGCGCCTGATACAGGCCACGGTCTTTGCAATCACTTGTTATGCACCAGAGAGTTGGACAATGACTAGGGAGGATGGAAGGAGAACTGATGCCTTTGAGCAGTGGCATTGGAAAAAAGTATTGAATGTACCATGTACTGCTAGGAGAATAAACAGGTTCATCCTAGAAAGCATGAGACCAGGCTGCTTCTTGGAGGCAAGAATTCTGAAGCTTTGTCTGACGTACTTTGGGCATGTTGCAAGGGTGGACCGGTCTTTGGGGAGGAACATCATGCTTGGAATAGTGGAGGGACAGAGAAAGAGAGGAAGATCATCAATGAGATGGATTGATACAGTGACAGGGGTAATGAGGGTAGGTGTGTGGGACACAATAAAATTGGCACAGGATAGAGCATGTTTCATGGCTGTTGTACATAGGGTCCCTATGAGTCGTAAACAACTCAAGAACACATAACAACAGCAACAATAAAAGTGAGTCGGAATAGACTCCATAGAAGAATATCTATGTCAGGTTCTTTCTGTAAAGAATCATGTCATACATAACTGCTAAACCACTGAGACTCATAGTAGGCACATAACATTAACCATTGAGAATCATAAACCAAGTAGGTACATGACATTAACCTTCACAGATAGCATTATACTTGCCTTGCAACTTGCCATTTGTTATTGCCGGATGTATGTTGTTAATGTGAAAAATAGCTGGATAGAATAATTCTTTTACTATTATCAAAAAGAAAGGTTAATCTCCTTGTGTGTTTTAAATGCCATTGAAAACCCACTGGAAGGTCAGCAATAAGTCTGTTCTGAGTCAATGGTACATAAGAACAACATACATATGAGATGTCAGATAATTAAGTTAGTTGATAAATAAGGAGTAGATGCATTGCTATCTTATTTGTCATAATATTAGCTCTGACTCATGATGATTTTGTGTACAATGTAAAGCATAAAACTTGATATTTTAGTTTTCTCTTATGGCATCAGTATGCCTTTTTATTGTATGAGGGAAATGACTTGTATGTTGCTGTGATACTGCTTATAGTTTGTGTCTGTGTATGCATTCTTGTTTATAGATTGATCTTATGGGTATAGCATTTGTCTGTCAGTTTGCTGTACTGGGGTGACTGGTATGTTGCAGTGATGCTAGAAGCTATGTCACTGGTACTTCAAATACCAGCAGGGACAACAAGGGTGAACAGGTTGCAGTGGAGCTGAAACAAGTTTGACCATCCATTTCTTAAATAGCAGGCTTTTGAAAAACTTATGAATAATAGAGTAATATTGTTATGTACAGTATTAAAAGTAGTGCCACTTACATTGTAAAGTACTAAAACAATTAAGGATAAATAGGTGCAAATATCCATCAATAATTTGAACATGGAATGGGTGAAGTATGAATCCAGAAAAATTTGAAGTTTTACAAAATGAAATGGAAGGCGTAAAGATCAACTAGGCATTGGCCATTTTGAACTAGAAATTTGTATAATTTATTACTCCAGGAATGACAAATTGAAGAGTAATAGTGTCAAATTAGCATAAAAGAAAGAATATTTTAAGATATATCAAGTGCAATTCTGTGAGTGATAAGATATTATCCATACTTATATATGAAAGACTTGTAAACACAACTATTATTCAAATACATGCACCAACCACTAAATCTAAAGATGAAGAAATTGAAGACTTCTACCATCTTTGGCGGTCTGAAATTATTCAATCATGCAACCAGGATGCATGAATAAAAATTAGTGACTGGAATTCAAAAGCTGGAGACAAAGAAGAAGAACTGGGAGTGGGAAAACACTAATGATGAAAGAAGAGATTAGTTGTGGAATTAAAGTTATCACCCATGAAGAAAGCAAAAGGTCATTGTAAAGAAATGAAAAAAAGAAAAGACCAAAATTAATCTCAGGAGAGACTGTCAAATTTTCACTAGAACACTGAAAAAGCAAAACAAAGGGAAGAAATGCTGAAATAAAGGAGCTAATCAAAAGATTTCAGAGGCAGCTCAAGAAAACAAAATATTATAACAAAATGTCCAAAGACATGGAGTTAGAAAGGCAGAAGGGAAAGACATACTCAGTATTACTCAAGCTGAAAGAACCAAAGAATAAATGTAAACATTGAGTTGCAAAACTGAAAGTTTATGTGGATAAAAGATTGAATAATATAGGAAGCATCAAAAGAAGATGGAAAGAATTCACAGCATCACTGTACTAAAAAGAATTCATAGACTCTGAACAATTTTAGGTCATAGCATATAATCAAGAAATAATAGTATTTAAGGAAGAATTCCAATTGCACTAAAGGCATTGACAAAAAGAACCCAGGAATTAATGGAAAACCATTTGATATTTCAACAAGAAGATGCAGCTCTGGACTTGCTCATTAGTCTATGCCAGGAAACTTGCAAGATAGCGACATGGCCAACTGCTGAAAGAGAGTCATATTTATTCCTATTTATCAAAAATATCATCCAACAGACATTATTGAACAATATCGCATGGAACTAAATTTTTGTTGAAGATTATTCAAAAGTGGCTAGAAGAGCATGTTAATGGGGAATTTGTCAGAAATTCAAGCTGGATACTGAACAGGCTGTGGAATGAAGTGTATTATTGCTAATGTCAGGTGGATCATGGCTGAAAGCAGAGTATACCAGGAAGATGTTTACTCATGTTTTATTGACTACGCAAAGGCATTTGACTGTGTGGATTATAATCAATTATAGTTAACTTTGAGAAGAATGGAAATCCCATTAATTGTGCTCATATGAAACCTTTATCTAAATCATGAAGCAGTTTTCAAAATAGAACAAGAATACACTGCATGGTTTTAAGTCAGAAAAACTATATATCAGGATTGTATACTTTCTCCATACCTATTCAGTATGTATGTTGAACAATTAATTTGAAAAGCTAGACTGTATGAAGAAGAATAAGGCACCAGGATTGGATGAAGACTCATGAAATTCTACATTATGCAGATAACATAACCTTGCTTGCAGAAACTGAAGAGGTCTTGAAACATTTGCTGCAGAAGATCACAGGCTACTATCTTCAATATGGATTATGTCTAAACATCAAGAAGACAAAAATACTCACTACTGGACCAATTGAAAATATTATTATATATGGAGAAAAGATTGAACTTATCAACCGTTTACTTTTATTTGGATCAACAATCAACACTCATGGTATCAGTAGCTCGGGAATCAAAAAAAATGTCTTGTACTTAGGATAGTGACTGAAGAGGACCTCTCCAAAAGTCCTAAAACTGTGTCTGATTCATGCCATGATCCAATTACTTCCCGTGCATCTTAAAGTTGCACAGTGAACAAACAAGGATGACAAAAGAATTATTTCCTTTGAATTTTGGTACCAGAAAGATTGTTGAATATCTTTCTGAATATGTAAAGGACAAAGCTGTTTTGGAGTTAAGTGCAACCAGGAGACTCCCTAAAAGCAAGCGGGATGAAACCCTGTCTCACAAAGTTTGGTCATCTTGTCAGTAGGAATCAGATCTTGGAAAAAAGACATTATACTGGGAAAAGTGGAGGGCTAGATAAAGAGAGGAAGACTCTCAACAAGATGGATTGGCACAGTGACTCCAACAACTGACTCAAATATGTCAGAGTTCTTGAGGATGGTACATGATAGAGCATGTGTCTTGTCAATATTCAGGCAAACTAAGACGTATTAACTTGCAACGACGTGCTATATTTATCACGTGTTTTTGTTGTTAGGCGCCATCAGGTAGAGTACAACTCATAGCGACCCTATGAACAATGGGTTCATACGCTGCCCTATCCTATGCCATCCTCTTTGATATATTTGAGCCATTTGTTACAGTCACTGTGTCAATTCATCCACAAGGTAGTTTGACACAGAGACTGCAACAATAGGCTTGAGAAAATAAAAAAATTATAGGGATGGTACAGGGAGGGTAAGGTTCCTCTGTTGCATAGGGTACTAAGAGTGGTGGGTGATTTAAAGGTACCTTAACACAAAATGAAATGTTGTCTGGTCCTTTTCCAGCGTGATGATAAAGAATGTGTTTGAGTCCATTTTGAGGATGACTGTATTTCGAGTGCTTCAGTTGTAAGCTACAGGGTTTTCCTTTGATAGTTTTCAGTAGATAACCAGGCCTTTCTTCCCAGCCTGCCTCAGTTTGGAAACTCTGCTGAAGCCTGTCTATCCTGGGTGACCTTGCTAACATTCAGAATCCTGATGTCATGGCAACTTGCAAGCCTCCCCAGTATGACAAACTGGCAGATGGGTGGTGGGAAGAAAGTAGGTATTAGGACCTCTAGTTTACAGATGAGAAAACCAGGGCCTCAGACGTTAACAGCTCAAAGTAATCAGTTTAGTAAGGAGATGGGCTGGGATTACAATGACCCAAATTCTTTCTGCTATATCAAGCTACACCCACAACTGTATCCAACAAGATGTTGACAGGCTACTCACTTTTTAAAATTATTTGCAATTCTGGTTTAACATTTTTAAAAAATCCTTGCAAAGTAACATAGCAGACTGAGGCACATCTAAACTGTGTAGATATGACACAGGCCCTGGACAACATCTGAATGGAGCATCACGGAACAGTTTTGATTCATCACTAGTTTCCATTGTCAGCTGTGAGGGAACATTCAGCAAGCTAAAAACATTCATATTTGAGACCCTCAGTGAAGGAAGGCTGACCAAATGATCTTTATCTACTGAGGGTAAAAGGAGAAAACAAGGGGAAAATACCTTTGAAAACATCACAATAAATTTCACCAGTGAAAGCAAGGCAGCTATATTTATAATTTCCTTGTATTGTCACACATGTTAGACAAAAGATTAACAAACCTGACTTGCAGTTTTGGACTAATATGGTGAAGGAGGATGTCAGACTTTTGGTCAGTTGTATGCTTTCAGTGCTTGTCATAGGTGCTATTTTTCTGTACAGATGGTTCTGGTAGTAAAGTGTCTCTCACTATAGAGTGTGTTCTGACTCATCATGAGTAAAAACTTGTTTCTGAGGCTGTATCTTTCAGGCTACTTAATGGCACACACCAACAACAACCACAACAACCTTATCTTTCACTGTAGATGTACCTAGTGGGTGCAAACTGCTGAACTTTCAGTTAATAGCTCAGTGCTTAACCAACTACACCACTATGGCCCCTCACTGACAAGAGAGCTGCTTATGTTGTGGATTAAAAGAGCCCACCATTTTTGTGACTGTGTGTGCATCAAGCTTACTTGTCGAGGATCTTGTGCTAGGTAATGATCATATTGCTTTGCCAGTTAGCATCGTTATACAGAGCTTTCATCTGGAACAGAGAAGGTGGCCTTTGGCAGCTCAGAGAGATGAGACTAGACAACATGGAGCTTCACAATGGAGAGCCCTCGACCTGCCTCTGATGGGGCTTGCACAGAAGCAGCAGGACAGAGAAGGGAGAGGAAAGGTAATTACCTGTGTATGAAGGATGATTGCCGAAACTAGCCTCCCCACAGTGGTTAGAGCCCAAGTTTTATGGCCTCTGCATTAACACAGTGGGAGTTAATGCTGACAGACTGAGAGGGGAAGTGCCATCTTTCACTCGGGTGATCATACCTCCCTGGTGTTTCTCACCACCCTGCTGTGCTTCTTAAAGACCTCACAGGGCAGTCGTCCATCAAGAGTGTTGTTGATCATGCCCACTCATAACTTAGGCCTATTACATTGAGCCTACTCTTTCTCTGAAGGTACATAAGCCCTTTATCTCTTTGGGATGCTATTCACCCACTTATGTGGCTCCACATCCAGCAACATTTTGGTTATAATAGCCTGTTCTTTCCTGAGACTGCAGGCTCATTCCTACAAAACCAGGTGCTATGAAAAAAAAAAACCCCACAACCCACCAAATAACAATCCAGGCCCCAAAAATCACTCCGTGCACTGATTTGAAAATAAAATAATGTGACTCATTAGCATTCGCAGGAGTGAAATGGTACCTGCTGTTTGTGTTCAGCTATCAAAACAATGGAGAGCTTGTCTTGTAAAAGAGGTGGAAGTAGCTTCCAAAATTACTCTCAGGTGTAAAAATCCGTGCACACAACATCTTTTCCTAATTCATATCATTGTGCATTCGGCAAGATATTCCTACAGCATTCCTGGGCGGTGGATGTATTCATTACCATCTTTTTTGTGAAGGAGGGCAGTGATTGACAATGATTCTCTTTACAAATCCCAAGTGGTGTATAATTTGGTTTTCTAATTGTGAATGTTTGCACAATCTGCTTTGTATTCTTGCTCGATCACTAAGAGTTGAAAGGCTTCTCAGTGGGAAATTATGTTTGCTCAATAAGGTTTTGGATCTGCTGTCGCCTCTGTTGGTGACATGAGCATCCACATCCTAATGGTTCTCATGCATATTAATAGGGGATTGCAATACACTACTACAAGTATTACAGTGAATCTACCAATAGAGGGCAGTGGAACACAAGTAGAAATTAAAGAAGCTTCACAGAGTTAAGTAATACTTGGGTTGGGTCCTGAAGGATGCATAGGAGCTTGCCAAGTTGAGAGAAAAAGAGAAAGAAAACCATTTTAGATTGCATAAAAAGTATGTGGGAAATCTTCAAGCAGCAAGACTTGTTGGGAAAATGGTGATAAATTTGTTGGGGTACAGCAACAAAATCTTCTTTACTACTTTCTTCATAAAGAATCCTTTGTTTCTTGAATTATGTGGAATTTGATGTGTCCACCTGAATATTAAAGAGGGTTTTATTATGTTCTACATAGAGCAAGTGGGACAGAAGAAAACACAAATTTTATGAAAAACAAGAAGCAGTTTTTTGAGAGAAGTTTGAAATTTGGGGAGAAAGCTCTTCTCATTCTGTGATTCAATTTCTCCATTTATAATATATATGACACAGTCTCCAGTCCTAGATCCCAAAATCATAGACGAGGAAAGGTAAGGTGACTGGGATTTATCACTGAGACTCCTCTCAGACACATATTCTTCCATCCAGGCCTAAACTTCCCATGTAGACTTAAATTGTGTATTTATATGGGTAGCTCAAGACTTTTGGAGAATAAAACAAACTTCTTACAAAAAAACTGGGAGCCCCAAATATAGGAAAAGTGGAATTTGGGAGAAGTATAGGATGTGTGTAGAGCCCCTTCTCATGAACTTTCAGGAGATGGGAGGAGACTCTGCTGGCCTAGTGGTGAGTTGAGCTACCGACCCAAAGGCACATGGTTTAAATTCTCCAGCTGCTCCACAGGAGAAAGATAGGCAATCTCCTCCAGTGCAATGAAATGTCTCTGAAAACCCACTGGAGGGTTAGCTTTGGGTCAGTTCCAACTCACTAGTACACAACAATAACAAACAGCAACTTCAGAAAAGGGAGCTCTGATGGCCTAGTGTTTAAGGAACTATGCTGTCAGGCAGTTCAAATACACCATCTGCTCCACAGGGGAAAAAAAAGATCCTGGGAAATCTCCTCTCATGTGATTTATGTTGTCAGAAGCGGTCAAGTTGAGTGTGACTCGTAGCGACCCTATTAACACCCAGCCTGAAACCTGCCCTGTCCTGTGCTGTCCTCATCAACTCTGAGACCCTAGAACCCACTGCTGAAGTCACAGTGTAAGTGCATCTCATTGGAGATCTTCTCCTTCACCAAGCCACCATCCTCCCAAACCTCATGTCCCTTTCCAAGGAGTAACCCCACCTTCCCAAAGTATGAAAGACGAAGCTTCATCATCTTTGCCTCCAAGGAGCACTCTGACTGCACCTTTTCCAGGATATATCTGTTCTGTTTGCAGTCCATAAGATATTTAGCACTCTTCCTCAACACCACAACTCAAAGGCATCAATCAATTCTTCTGTCATCTTTATTCACTGTCTAGCTCTCTGATGCCTTGCATATGATTGAGAAGACCATAGCCTGAATCAGGGACACTTCAGTCTTCAAACTGACATCACTGCTCTTCTGTGTTTTGGAGAGGCAACTTATAAGTTCTGAAAACCTTCTTGAGGGTCAGCTATGAGTTAGTTCCAACTGGACTGCAAACAACATCAACTTTAGAAAAGAAAATAATCAGGAAACTGTATCCACAAATCTTCATAGCATCTTTCGAACTGATAATCTACCAATAGCAATGAGATAGTTTTATGTATAAGGACAATTTAATACAAAGCCAATTTCTTAGAGATAAAGAGTGATTCACAGCTGTAATGGCAGACAAGGAAGTGAGGTGATGAGCTGCTCTCTTGTTGGTCTCAGTTGTGAGTGTAGTTTTCTTCTGGATTTTCTGAGACAGTAGGATAGAAATTGCTGTGTGTCGTCATGTTTTCATTTTCACAAACTTATATTCCAAAAGCTCTAGCAAGAAAAGGCATCAGAATCCAAAGCTCCTACAGGAAATGCTCAAGGATACAGATTGTAAAGAAGCAGATAGCCCAAGATTGTTTTGTTTAACTTTGGAGACACAACTGCAATAAACCCTTTCCCTCCTTCTTATATAACCCACTTCCGCATGTCATCCAAAAAGATAACCTCAGATGCAACTCCTTTCCTCCTCTGGCTTTTGCTGTGCTGTAGTCAGAGCTCAGCTTTAGGTCTAAAAAAGGGCAGCGGCAGGAGTGACCTCTGGATGAGGTGAGGCCCTGGGCTTCCATTACCCTTTTCCTTACACAGAGAAGACGGGGCCCCTACTTTCTCCCTTGGACAAGAGGCAGTATAAATTGATCATAAAACTATTCAAGAAGAAAAATGGAAAGAAAAAAAAGTAGCTAATTTACCTGATTTATGAAGGTCATTAACAACCTAGTATGATGTTCTGATTCAGTTGAGACAGTAAATTTTATGTGACAAAGATGACAATTGAGAAAAAGGAAGTGATAGAGTTGCAAGAGAATAAACATTTTGTTTCCCCCTTGCCCTCATATAACATTTTCTTCCCTTCTAACTGGATGCTCCCAACATTTGTCATCGTGAAGGCCTCTCTCTTTGTGAGGTTGACTCTGCACTATGATATCTTGCCTTCATTTGGATTGATGGGTTGACTCCATTTTCTCTAGCGGCTTTGATATTCTCTTTCGTTGCAATACCTAGTGGTTCTTTATGCCCTGGGCAGAGCATTGGCTTTGAGAGGAGAGAGAATCTTCCATATTGGAGATAACAATCTGCTTGGTTCTGTCTCTTCTAACTGAAAAGTTCTTTAAAAATCGTGCCAATACTACAGAGCTAAAGATTGTTTCTCTCCACACTGTCTTTTCTTTTTTACTTCCCATTTACAGCATGACTGAGCATGCAAATTATAAGGGACTTCAGTAATCATTCAGTCTAATGTTCTCTAAATTGTACACAGTATGAGTCCAGATTGCATAAGTATAAAATAATTTTTTAAATTAAAAAATACATTCTAGTTTGTAAAAGGATGTGTTTAAAAATTCATTAGATGAATTTTATTTTAATGTTATTGTTGTTGTTATGTGCTGTCAAGCTGCCCGTGACTCAAAGTGACCCAATGTAAAATAGCTCTGAAGTCTGCCCTGTCCTGAGCCAGTCTCACCCCCAGTGCCCCACTTACTGTATCAATCCATCTCATCTGGGTCTTCCATTCCTGTGCTGTCCCTCTGCCCTACCGAGCATGATGTCCTTCTGCAAGGATTGGATCCTCCTGGCCACATGCCCAAAGTATGCGAGACAGAGCTTCAAAATCCTAGCCTCCAAGGAGACACTTGGTTTCACCCTCTCCAAGACAGACCTATTTGTTTTCTTGGAGATCCATGGTATGTTCAAGACTCTTCTCCAGCACCACAACTCAAAGGCATTAATTCCTCTTCTGTCATACTTAGTCATTGTCCAGCTCTCTGAGGCATAGCAAGTAATTGTGAAGACCTAAGGCACACCTTAGGCTCTAGCCTGGCATTGTTGGTTCTCAGTACTCTGGAAAGGTCTCTGACAGCAGATTTACCTAATGCAGTTAGTCTTTTGATTTCCTAACTGCTGGTGCCAAGAATGTTGATTTTGGAACCAAGTGAGTTGTGATGTTAACAACCTCAATCTCTTCTCCATCCATCATGGTGCTTCCACTTGGCCCAGTGGTGAGAAATTTTGTCTACTTGATGCTGAGCTGCTGAGCTTCAATTCATTTTGAAGACTACAGTCCTTCACCTTTTTTTAAATTCCATTCATTCATTTTTGCACTTTTCTCCATCCCCCCAACCTCCACCCCCAGTTCGCTCCTCTCCTTGAAAAGCAAAAGACAAACTCCTTCATTTGTACACCTTTTGTAGCAAGCACTTCAGGTCTGTCTCAGTTTCAGCAAGTAAGGATATATACAGAATACAGATTTTAAGTAGTACAAGAAGACCACAATTTTCAGGATATTACAGTAGAGAATGAACTAGTATATGACTATGGCAACAACTAAAAGGTTTTTACAGATGAGTAAAGTAAAATATTTTGTCCTACAGTTGGGGAGGCTGAGGTCTGGGAGGCAAGTGACTTGCCTAAGGTCAGATGGTTAATTTCTGGCACACCTGATTGAAACCCAGGATAAGGGACAACTTCATCAACTTACCATTTTCTCTCTTTTTATAAATGTGTAACTGGTTTGTGTTGTTCTAACTATGTTTCAACAATTTTGAAAACTGATAAGTCATGTATGTCTCCAGTTTCCATGTATCAGAAATAAAAACATAATTTGGGAAAAACTTTCTGAATGATAGGTGGTGGATAATGGAAAGTAATTTAAAAGCTATTGTCTCTGGGCTTTGCTGTGACATCCAGGGCCCTCATTCAGCTGGCATGTCTCTTTGGTAGGAGCATGAATACCCACCTCTCTGCAAACTGGAGTGCCTTTCAATCTCTTTGTATGGTGGCCTGCAGATATTCAAAAGCAGAAAACAGTAAAGAGCTAATTTGAATACCACAATGAAACCTATTTTCTGTGATTTCATACGTGCCCCCCTCTGTTCTGACCATTCTGGGGTAGGGTTTTTCCCCCTATATTTATGAATTCTCTTTTCCCTATGTCTCTGCTACAATGAACTACAGAACATCAGAAATTATAGCTTCTACTTATTAAGTTCCCGCTATTCAGATCATGGTCTTTTAAATTACTTGCTATGCTTCTGAGGGCTGGAGAATGACTAAGGATGACAGAAGAAGAACTGATGCCTTTGAGTTGTGGCGTTAGCAAAGAGTACTGAATATCCTGAGAACTGACAAAAAGATAAACATATATGTCTTGGAAAAAGTACACCTTAAGTGCTACTTGGGTGAAAGAATGGTGAAGCTTCTTCTCTTCTACTTTGGAGCTATTCCTAGGTGAGGTTATTCCCTGGAAATGGACATCATGCTTGGAAAGGTGGAGGGTCAACAAAAGAGAGGAAGACCCCCCCCAATGAGGTGGATTGACATGGCGACTGCAGCAATTGGCTCCAGAGTATCAGAGACAATAAGGATGGCACAAGATAGGACAGGATCCAGGTCTATTGTTCATTGTTGTTGTTGTTGTTATGTGCTGTCGAGTCGCTTGTAACTCATAGCGACCCTATGTACAACAGCCCTAAACTCCGCTCTGTCCTGTGCCAATCGCACTGTCTCTGACACTCCCATCCCAATTATCCCAGTCACTGAATCAATCCACCTCATAGAGGGCCTTCCTCTCCTGCGCCGTCCCTCCACCCTCCCAAGCATGATGTCCTTCTCCAAGAACCGGTCTCTCCTCACAACATGTCCAAAGTATGTTAGACGGAGCCTCGGAATCCTTGCCTCCAAGGAGCCACCCGGTTTAACCCTCTCCAGGACAAATCTGTTTGTTTTCCTAGCAGTCCATGGTATTCTCAATACTCTTCTCCAGCACCACAGCTCAAAGGCATCAATTCTCCTTCTATCCTCCTTGGTCATTGTCCAACTATCTGATGCATAACAAGTGATTGTGAAGACCATAGCCTGTATCAGACACACCTTAGTCTCCAGAGAGACACCATTGCTCTTCAGCAGTTTGGAGAGGTCCCTAATAGCAGACTTTCCCATGGCAATGTGCCTTTTAATTTCCTGGCTGCTGGTGCCAAGACTGTTGACTATGGAGCCAAGCAAACTAAAGCTGTGTACAATCTCAATCTCTTCACCATCCATCCTGATGCTGCCAATTGGTCCAATGGTGAGAATCTTTGTCTTCTTGACATTGAGCCTCAATCCATATTGTAGGCTGTAGTCCTTGACCCTCTGCAGCAGGTGCTTCAGGTTCTCTTCATTTTCAGCAAGCAGGGTTGCGTCATCTGCATAACGCAGATTGTCGATGTTCGTAGGATTGCTGTAAGTCATACTTGGCTCTACGGCAACTTAACAACATCAGCAAATGTGCCAAGCTGTTGTAAAAAAGTGCTATTCTAAGGGCCTTTTTTAACTAATGAATAAATGTTTTGATCTGTCGAATCCTCACACCTACCCTATGAGCTTGTACTTGTTAGCTGCCTTGGAGGGGCCTGTGCTCGTGGTGGCCCTACACTCAACAGAATGATGCTGCCTATTTCTGTGCTGTCTTCAGGACAGGTTGCAGAGCAGACTGTGTGATCCATACAGATTTTACTGACTGATGTTTGGAACATCACCAGTCCTTTGTTCTTGTTCTCATATTTGGGGCTTTCCTGAAACCTGTTCAGCATCACAATGTCATCAAACAACACAGCATCACAACACAGCATCGAACCATCACTGACAGACAGGCAGTAGCTACCTTTGAGGCATGAGGACTGGAAATCAAACCCAGGCCTGCCACCTGGAAGGTGAGATTTCTATCACTGAATTACCATTGCCTCTATCCCTGTGAGTTGTTGTTGTTAGGTGCTGTTGAGTTGGGTATGACTTACAGCAACCTTATCAAGAACAGATCAGAGCCCTGTCCTACCCTGTGCCATCCTCACAATCTCTAACATCCTTGAGCCCATTGCTGCAGTCACTGTGCCAATCTATTTAGTTAAGGGTATTCTTCTTTTTCACTTATCCCTACACCTTTTTAGACTTCCACACCATAAAGTAAATCTTATTATTATTCCCTACCTAAATATCACAAAATTGGAGCTCAGAGATGTTTGGCAGCTTGCCCAATATTCTCTCTCATTGCTGTCTAATTGGAACTAACTCATAGCTGGCCCTCACTTGAGTTTTTCAGAGGCTGTAAATCTCCCATCTTTCTCCCATGGAGCCACTGGTGGATTTACAATACCAGAGTGGTTGTGCCTTGGAGCAACTACCTATGTGCTACGTCACTAGAGCTTCCCATTAGAGAGCTGATAAGAGACAGAACCAGAGTTTGAATTCTGAGACTGCTCCTGAGGCCATGCTTCTGATTATGTGTCTACAGAAAGCGCAACCATTTTGTCCTAGATCAATTTTTCAAATGTCTTTTAAAGTTTTTATTAGCTTGTGTAATGTGATACCATTGAAACAGTCAATGTCGTCTGTGTATAATTGCATAGTAAAACTTGTTTAAAAAACAGCTTTGATTTTTACCCTTCATGTTGTGTTTAAAATGTTGTCACACATAATTTGACAAAATCCCTTAAAGAAGATTATAGGGGGCTGGAAATTGGTAGGTAATTAAAGTGTACTTTATGCAAGCTAATTTTAAAATTAAGTGAAGCAGAATGGATAACATGAGGAAGTCCAATGGAAGGGATAACTTAGAATGAAAACAAAGAGAGTAAGATTATAATGGTAAGAATGATAATAAAAGCAGCTTCAACGTGTTGAGAGCGTAAATGTGCCTAGCACCATACTAGATCATTATTTATAATATAAATTCTCACAAATACACTTTAAATATTTGTCATTGTTACTATTTCACGTTGTTGTTATGTGCCATCTAATCACCTGTGACTTACAGTGACCCTATTACAATAGCTCTGAGCCAGTCTCACTGATTCTGACACACCTGCCGCCATTGCCCCAGTTACTGTATCAACCCATCCCATCCAGAGTCTTCCTGTCCTGTGCTGTCCTTCCACCCTTCTGAGCATGAAGTCCTTCTCCAAGGACTGGTTTCTTCTGGCCACGTGCCCAAAATATGTGAGACAGAGCTTCAAAATCCCAGCCTCCAAGGAGAAACTTGGTTTCACACTCTCTAAGAAAGACCTATTTGTTTTCTTGGCAGTCCATGCTTTGTTCATGACTCTTCTCCAGCACTACAACTCAAAGGTATCAATTTTTCTTTTAGCATGCTTAGTCATTATCTGTCTCTCTGATGCATAGCAAGTAACCATGAAGACTAGATTAGACACATGTTAGTTTCTAGACTGACATTACTCTTGAAAGGTCCCTGATAGAAGATTTACCTAATGCAATGCACCTTTTGGTGTCCTGAATTCTGGTGTCAAGATTGTTGATTGTGGAACTGAGCAAGCTGAAACTGCTAATACCTCAATCTCTTTTCCATCTATCATGGTGCTGCCAATTGGCCCAGTGGTGAGAATCTTTGTCTTCTTGATGTTGAGCTTCTACTCATATTGAAGACTACAGTACTTGACCTTCTATAGCAAGCACTTCGGTCTGCCTCAGTTTCAGCAACCAAGGATGTGTCATCTGCATGAGAATACTAAGAAAAGTATTTTAATAAAATGTGCAAAGCCTAGTCTGAAAATTAAAAGGGCCATACTTGCTCAGCATTTCTGAAGTTGGAGGAACTAAAGAACAAATTCAAGGCTAGAGTTGCAATACTTAAGAATGCTTTGGAGAGCAAGAAAACTATTGGACGTAGTTGACCAATTCAGCAAAGTAGCAGGATACAAGATCAACATACAAAAATCAGTTGGCTTTCTCTACAGCGACA
>NW_006399806.1:5697132-5740907 GCF_000299155.1 Elephantulus edwardii | reverse complement strand
TCAGAACTGACTTTGACAAGCACTGTGGCAATTGGACAATTAAAACAGACATTCGGATGGCGGGGAAGAAGAACAAACTGGGGAGGAGGGTGGATTGAATGGTGCGGCAATGAAGGAGTGAAAGCCCAGAATCCCTGTGAGTATTCATTGAAACTAATAAAATTTAATAATAATAATAATAATAAAAGAATGCTTTGGGTAGACTATTGAATGGTCCAGGAAGTATTAAAAGATGGAAGGAGTATATAGAGTCACTGTACCAGTATGAACTGGCTGACAAAAAATAATTTCAAGAAACGACAAATGATCAAGAGGCAATAGTTATTAAGGAGGAAGTTCAGGTTATTCTGAAGGACTTGGCAAAAATTAAAGCCCCCAGGAATTGATAGAATACCAATAGACATATTTCAACCAACAGATGCTGCCCTGGATGTGCTCTCCAGATTGTGACAAGAAATCAGGAGGACAATTATCTGGCCAACTGACTGGAAGAGGTTCATATTTATTCCAATTCCCAAAAAAAGATGACCTTACAGAGTAAGTAAGGTATTGTACAATTATTACTCATATCACATGCAAGCAAAATCCTGCTGAAGATTACTCAGAAATGACTGGAACAGTGTACTAACAGAGAACTACCAGAAATATAAGCTGGGTTTAAAAGAGGTCATGGAATTAGAGACATTATTGCCAATGTGAGATGGATCTTGGCAGAAAGCAAAGAGTACTAGAAGGATGTCTATCTGCGTTTCATCGACTAAGCAAAGGCATTTGACTGTGATCAAAACAAATTGTGGTTAACCTTGAGGAGAATGGGAATCCTGGAACACTTTAATGTGCTTATGTGAAACCTATGCTTGGACCAGGAAGCAGTTCTCTGAACAGAGCAGGTAAATACTGCATGGTTCAAAAACAGGAGGGGAGAGTGTCAGGGATGCATCTTGTCTCTATTATTTTATAGACAAGGAAATTGAGACCATGTTAGTATGAACAAGCTAAAAGTTATGGTTGCATGCTGTTGAGGTGGAAGACACTCTCCCAGGGTTTAATTTTACAGGAGGAGATTACCCATTTACCTCCTCAGGAGCAATTAGTGGATTTTAACCATGTGTCTTTAGGTTGGAAATAGAATATCAATGGTTGTTGTTATGTGCCATCTTGCGATTCATAGCGATCCTATGTACAAGAGCCCTAAACCCTGCTCTATCCTGTGCCAACCTCACTATCTCTGACACACCTACTCCTATCACTCCAATCACTGAATTGATCCATTTCATCGAGGGTCTTTCTTTCCTGCACTGTCTCTCCACTCTCCCACACATGATGTCTATCTCCAAGGAATGGCCCCTCCTTGCAACATGCCCAAAGTATGTCAGACAAAGCTTCAGAATCCTTGCCTCCAAGGAGCAACCTGGTTTCACCCTCTCTGGGACAAACCTGTTTGTTCTCCTAGCAGTCCATGGTATATTCAACACTCTTCCCCAGCACCACAGCTTGAACGCATAAATTCTCCTTCCATCATCCCTAGTCACTGTCCAGCTCTCTTATGCATAGCACACAATCGTGAAGACTATGGCCTGGATCAGGCGCACCTTAGTCTCCAGCTTGACGTCATTACTTTTCAGTACTCTGGAGAGGTCGCTGACAGCCGACTTTCCCAATGCAATTTGTCTCTTGTTTTCCTGGCTGCTAGTACCAAGAGTGTTGACTGTGGAGCCAAGCAAACTAAAACTGTTAACTATCTCAATCTCTTCAACATCCATACTGATGCTGCCAATTGATGCAGTGGTGAGAATCTTTGTTTACTTGATATTGACCTTCAATACCTACTGAAGGCTGCAGTTCTTGACCTTCTGCAGCAAGCGCCTCAGGTCCTCCTAACTTTCAGCAAGCAGGGTTGTGTCATCTGCATAATGCAGGCTGTTGATGAGTCTTCCTCCAATCCTGATGCCACATTCCTCCTAATACAGCCCAGTGTCCCTGATGATCTGTTCTGCATACAGATTGAAAAGGTATGGAAACAGAATACATCCCTGGCAGATGCCCTTCCTGATTTTGAACTACAAAGTGTCTCCTTGCTCTCTTCTGATGACTGCCTCTTGGTTCAAGTATAGGTTTTGCATAAGCACAATTAAGTGTTTTGGGATTCCCATTCTTCTCAAAGTCAGCCACAGTTTGTTGTGATCTACAAAATCAAAAGCCTTTGCATAGTCAATGAAGCACAGATAGACATTCCTCTGGTAATCTCTGCTTTCTGCCAAGATCCATCTAACATTAGCTATAATATCCCTAGTACCACTGCCTCCTCTAAATCCAGCCTGCACATTTGACAGTTTTCTGTTGATGTGCTGCTCCACTTGTCTTTGGATAATTTTCAGCAGAATCTTATTTGCATGTGATATTAATGATATTGTTCTATAATTTCTGCTCTCTGTAAGGTCATCTTTCTTTGGAATGAAAACAAGTGTCAATCTCTTCCAGTTGGCCAGGTGGTTGTCCTCTAGATTTCTTGGCACAACTTAGTGAGCACATCCAGGCCAGCGTCTGTTTGTTGAAATATGTCAGTTGGTATGCTGTCAACTCCTGGAGCCTTGTTTGTTTGTAGTCAGTTCTTTCAGAGCAATTTGAACTTGCTCCTTCATCACCTCAGGCTCTTGCTCATACGTTATTTCATAAAATTCTTCTGTGTCAGCCAATTCTTTCTGGTACAGTGACTCTGTATACTCCTTCCATCTTCTTTTAATGCTTCTTAGATCATTTAACATTCTGCCTAAAGCAGCAGAGCCAAGTCCAGTTGTGCTATTTCACCTCCTCCTGATGTTGGGGCTCATAGAGCATTCTTAGTAGATGATACAATACAATTTGGTTCCACTTTTGGTTTCAGTCACAAAAGAAGAGTATAGTGAACATTTTCCAGATAAGATGAAAATTGGTTGTGTATGCCCCAAGTTAACAAGGTTAAGGGGAAACTTAGAGGGTCTTGTGGATTGATTGCATCCCCTCACAAGATGTATTGAAATTCTTGCCCTTATATATAGAGATGGAAGTCCATATGAAAATAGAGTTTTCTTTGTTCAGTTAACTAAGCCATACTGGAGTGAGATAGATCCTAAACCTAATCACTCCCAAGTTCTAATAAGAGCAGAATAGAGATATAGAAAGGACAGAGGCAGACAGATGGTAGGGGTGGGGTGGGGAGAGGCAAAGACAGAAACCAAGTAACACTAAAGTATGCCAAAGAACTCTAAGCATCACTAGCAGGCGTGAGAACAGCTGAGACCCTAATTTGAACATTAGCCTTTGAAACAGTGAGAAATTAAACGTCTGTTCTTTAAAACCACCCTTGTGCTCTTTCTGCTGTGGCAGTATTAGGTAACTGAGACAAGGAGTTGTTCAGCACACATTGTCCTTAGAAGCATTCTAAAATTCCACCTTAAATTTTTGCTTATGGAATTTATTTTTTGACCCTCTAATCTCTTAAACATATTATCTAGCTCTATTAATTGTGTTGTTAATATAGCATTCCATAGAGAAAAATTTTGAAAGCAACATAATCAATTGGGTATATCTGACTCTTGTAAAAAAATTCTAAGAACAAATGTATGTAAACCTCATGTGTACAAATAATAAGAATAGTTCAACTTTACAGAACAGTCTCTTTGGAGGTTTGTTTTATTTATTTATTTGTTAATTTATTTATTTTTTACAATCAGCTTTAAATTGACTTGAAAGCTGTCTCTGCAATTCTGACCCGTGCCTTCCAACAGAGACTTTCAGAACAATAGATATCAAACTTGTTTCCTCTTATATATGACAGCCTTTCACATATCTGAAGACAGCTCTCTTGTTTCCTCTGAATTCTCTCTTCTTAAGGTTAATCAAAGGTCGTTTGAAATTTTCTTCTCCTGTGAAAGACTAATAGGAGGAAACTTACTTTGAGTGTTCCAGTGTCTGAGACAAGCACAGTCTAGTTCATTTGGTTAAACAACAAGGAATGTACAATGATAGAATACCACTTGGCCTGTTTTCCCTTTGCAAGGCAGGCTTTAGGACGATGATAAATATTTGTCTAAACTGTGCAGCTGAGCCATATGCTAATTTGCATAATGGCACTCCAGGTGATGTGCTGCATGGTAATTACTTGTTGCTTATAACAAGATGGAGCTGGATTTTGGCGACACGTTCATGACTAAATGCACTGTCAGCAAACCTGGAGCCCTTAGCAAGCCTCCTTGTCACTTTAAATGGCATTAAGGAAGAGTGGAGACATGGCCAGACAGTGCGATGCTGGCCTATAAGACTCTTTCAAGGTCCAATATATACCTAATTTCAAAGATGTTTTAAGAGAAACACACAGTTATTTGTTAAGAATGTAATAGTTTTTATTTAAGCTGTCCGAATTTCAGGGACTCTGACAAGAATGACTTGGATAGTCAAGTAAATGAGAGGAAGAATGTCTATCAGCCACTTTGCATGTTGCCTTGCTGCACAAAAGGAGAAGTCTAGTCTGTAGCGATCATGCTTCCAGCTCCTGGAAAAATGCTTCCTCTTAGACAAGCATCCTGCAACTTTCCTACAGAGATGTAAGGAAATGGAATAAATCAACAAATCCAACGGTTTGGTAAACAGCATTGTGTTAGGGGCTGGGAAGGAGGAAATGAGTAAGAGAGTCTTTGCTGCTGTTTTTGTAATCAACTTTTAGAACCCTTTGGATTAGGAAATGATTTGCATTGCTATGATATAAAGGAAAATAACTTGAAAGCTGAACAAACTGGCATACACTGACGATACAATGTCAAACACAAAAGAAGCAAATTATGCAAAAGGTTTTGAAGAGCAACAAATGGGAGAGAATGGCTTTGGCGTTCAGGACAGGCTAAGTCTGAATCCTCCTCTGCTAGCCCCTTGACACATCACACAAACTTCATAAATTCCAGTTCTTTTACCTTTGATTTGAGATATGCTGATGATATCTACCTTACAGCTATTGCAAAAAGTCAATGAAAGAATATAAAATACTGTAGCAGAATGGTAGGTCCACCTGCACTAAGCCGGAACATTGTGAAATTAGGTAAACACTCAGTGTTTTATAGTTTATAAAACATTTATTTTATAATCCATGCCAAAGAAGTGGTAAGACTTGAGACTGTGAGACTTGGTGGGAGGAGGTGTGTGGCCTGTGATTTGAATGGGCCTGGCTAGGAGTCTTTGTCTTTGTTATTACAGAGATTTGTGTTCCATTAGCAGTTGTTTCTTAGCTGATTGACATTTGGGCATCAGAGATATACAATTAAGATCGAACGAATGCCCCATCCATACAAGAAATATTTTGAAGGCCAATATAAGTTGTTCTGGGATTCCCATTCTTAGAGTTAGCCACAGTTTGTTGTGATCTACACAGTCAAATGTCTTTGCATAGTCAAGGAAACACAGATAGATATTCCTCTGATACTCTCTGTTTTCTGCCAAGATCCATCAGACATTAGCTATAATATCCGTAGTACCTCGGCCTCTTCTAAACCCAGCCTGAAGTTCTCTGCTGATGTGCTATTTTAGTTATTTTTTGATCATTTTCAGCAAAATATTGCTTGCACGTGATATCAATGATACTGTTCGATAATTTCCACACTCTGTCAGGTTACTTTTCTTTGCAATGGGAACAAATATAGATCTTTTTCATTCAGTTGGCCAGGTGGTTGTCCTCCAGATTTCTTGACAAAACATGATGACTATACATCCAGGCTAGTGTCTGTTGAAATATGTCAGTCGGTATACCATAAATTCCTCAGGCCTTATTTTTTTTTCCAGTTCTTTCAGAGCATCTTGAACTTCTTCCTTCATCACCACAGGCTCTTGATTATATGTTGTTTCATGAATTCTTCTGTGTCCACCAATTCCTTTTGGTGCAATCACTCTGTATACTCCTTCCATCTTCTTATAATGCTTCCTGTATCATTTAATATTCTGCCCAAAGCAGAACACAACAAACTGTGGCTGACTCCGAGATGATTGGGAATCCCAGAGCACTTGACAGTGCTTATGCAAATCCTATACTTGGACCAGGAGGCAGTCATCAGAACAGAGCAATGAAACACTGTATGATTCAAAATGGGAAAGGGTGTATGTATCTCCTTATCTTTTCAATCTATATGTGGAACAGATTATGCAAGAGGCTGGGCTCTCTGAGGAGAAATGTGGCATCAGGATTGGAGGTAGACTCATCTACACTCTCCATTATACAGATGACACAACCCTGTTTGCTGAAACTGAGGATGACCTGAAGTGCTTGCTGCAGAAGGTCAAGGACTACAGTCTTCAGTATGGATTGAAGCTCAACATCAAGAAAACAAAGATTCTCACCACTGCGCTGATTGGCAGCATCATGATAGATGGTGAGAAAATTGAGATTGTTAACAGCTTTAGTTTTCTTGGCTCTATAATCAGTACTCTTGGTACCAGCAGCCAGGAAATAAAAGACAAATTGCATTGAGAAAGGCTGCTGTCAGAGACCTCTCCAAGGTACTGAAGAGCAATAATGTCAGTCTGGAGACTAAAGTGCACTTGATCCAGTCCATGGTCTTTGCAATTACTTGCTATGCATCAGAAAGCTGGACAATGACTAGGGGTAATAGAAGGAGAATTGATGCCTTTGAGCTGTGGTGCTGGAGAAGAGTATTAAATATATGGGACTGCTAAGGGAACAAACAAGTTCATCCTGGAGAGAGTGAAGCCAGGCTGCTCCTTGGAGGCAAGGATTCTGAACCCTTGTCTGACATTCTTTATACATGTTTCAAGGTGATATCAGTCCTTGGAGAGGTATGTCATGCTTGGGAAGGTAGAGGGAAAGCACAAGAGAGGAAGACCATCAATGAGATGGATTGATTCAGTGACTGGGGTATTGGGAATAGGTGTGTCAGAGACAATAAGATTGGCACAGGATTGAGTAAGATTTAGGGCTGCTATACATAGGGTCACTGTGAGTCTCAAACAACTCGATGAGATGTAACAGCAATATAAGGTGAGGTAAATACTTCACCTATGTGGTCTTCACAACTATTTGCTATGTAACAGAGAACTGGGTAATGACAGAAGAATTGGTGCTTTGTAGTTTTGGTGCTGGAGAAGAGTACTGAACACACCATGGACTGGCCGGAGAACAGATAGGTCTGTCTTGGAGAAGAAGAAACCAAGTTTTTCCTTGGAGGCGAGGATTTTGAAACTCTGTCTCACATACATTGGGCATGTATGTGGCCAGGAGGAACCAGTCCTTGAAAAAGGACATCAAACTTGGATGGGAGGAGGGATAGGGCAGGAGAGGAATACCTTGGATGAGATGGATTGACACAGTGATTGAGACAGTGGTATTAGATGTGTCAGAGTCAATGAGACTGGCTCAGGATAGGCCAGGGTTCAGAGCTATTGCACATAGTATCACTATGAGTTGCAGAGAACTCAAAGGCACATAACAACCACCACAACAATAGAAAACACTTAATTTTTCTTTGCCTACTATTTTTAGACATTGAACTGGGATAGCACAATAGGATACAACCCTATTGACCTGTTGATATGTGTGTATATAGAACCTCATGTTGGAAGGGTGTTATCCCAAGTGGTGGTATTGTAACTCATAGGCCTGTGTAAAACAGCTCTGAACCCTGCTCTGTCCTGAGCCAATTTCATTGTCTCAGATAAACTCAGTTATTGAATCAATTTATCACATCCAATGTCTTCATCTCTTGCACTGTCCCTCTTCCCTCCCAAGCATGATATCCCTCTCCAAGGACTGGTCCCTCCTTGCAACATGCCCAAAGTATGTTAGATGAAGCCTCAAAATCTTTGCCTCCAAGAAGTCACCTGGTTTCACCCTCTCCAGGACAAACCTGTTTGTTCTTCTGGTAGTCCATGGTATATTATTACTGGTATATTACTCTTCTCTAGCAGCACAGCTCAAAAGCACCAATTATCTTTCTGTTGTCATCCCTAGTCATTGTCCAGCTTTCTGATGCATAACAACTAATTTGCAAAGACTATGGCCTGGATACTGCACACCTTAGTCTCCAGACTGACATGATGTCCCACTCCAAGGTAGTCTCTTCTGGCCACGTGCCCAAAGTATATGACATGAAACTTCAGAATCCTTGCCTGGTATAAAGGAACCGGTTGACTTTTGGAAGAAAAGGGAAAAAAAAGATATATCAGTTTCTAAACATGACTATCCCATTAAACAGCTATATAGGGTCTTGTATTGGAAAGCAGGCAGACACAAACTTGAATTAGATGAGGTTCCAAAGATTTCTGCTCTGTGCTTAAGAATCATCTGAGACTTTTAAAAAATGTATGCTCCTGAACCTTCCTTTGGATGATCTGTTAGATCAGATGTGAGGGACGCTCACATACATATTTATTCTAATCAGCACACTAAGCCTACGGGCCACTCTTTGAGAAGTATCATTCTAATGTAAGAACTCAAGGTCTTAGCCACAAGATTACCTCCCCCTTTTTATTTCTAATTAAAATAATCATAAATATTGCAGGCTTTTCCCCATGGAAAAGGGTGAATGCTGATTTGATCAAACCAATAACTATAATCTTGTCATCTCAATAGGCATAGGCAAGAGAGTCACTCTGGTTAATAAAAAAAAAAAATTGGATAAAGCTTTCCAGTCAGAGAAAGAAATACTGGAAATCACTGCTTTTTTCCATTTCCTTCTTAATGAAGGTGTGTGGGAAGAGAACATCTAGGTTATTATGGATTATTCTAGAATGAATAGTTGGCCAACACACTAAAATGATGGAAAACCAAGGATGGACAGAATGTAGATTCTTGATGACATTGCTGTGATTAAAATATTTAAAGCACCTTGACACTTGTCTTTCTGATACATCATCAAATAAGTTCAGTAAGTTGTTGTGTACCATCAAGTCAGAACCAACCCATGGCTGACCCTTCAGCATGCTTTCAGAAGCTGTCAATTGCATGGAGGAGATTTCTCATCTTTCTCCAATGGAACAGCTGGTGAGTTTGAACACAGCACTTTTGAGTTGGCAGTGAAATTTCTTACCACAAGGCCACAGAACTCCTCAAATTCTTTAGTGTTTAACGATTTTAAATTACATACCTGATGGTTGGAATCCAGATTGGGAAGATGAATGGAACAGCTGGATTCTACAAAAGTGTATTTTCTGGTTTTGGTTGAGGCTTTGGTGTGGAAAGTTTGCTTGCCACTGGGAGTGAGCATATTGAATGTGGCCTCATATTTAAAAAGGCATTTGGTTGCCAGTTTGGGGCTGGAATCCAGTTTGGGAAGATGAGTGGAGCAGCAGGATTCTACAAAGGTACGTTTTCTGGTTTTGGTTGAGGCTTGGGTGTGGAATGTTTGCTCACAATTAGGTGTGAGCTGATTAGATATGGCCTCATATATAAAAAGACATTTGTGTCCTTGGGCCTGTGGTCCTTGGCCTGGATTTAATTGTTTTTGATCAAACATTCTTCTAAATGGTATAGCACCAATCTGTCCATTTGCTCTATAGAGGCAACTCGTGGTGGCTGTGATGCTAAACACTGTGACCCTGATGTGTCAAATGTGATAATGGTTACCCGTACCCGTGGTGACAGTGTTTGGTGAAGCTCCCAGATTGAAATAGGCTTGGAAGCAGGACTGGCGTCCACTTCTAAAATAGCGTGCCTCCAGAAATTCTATGAACTTTGAGAAATGATGAAAGTTATACAAGTGTTCAGGTTTTTCATTCATAGGGTCGCTATGAGTTGTCTACCACTCAATTGCACTTAACAAGAACAAGTACAAGAAGAACAACAACAATATTAGAATGAGAGCTTGGGTGGCCAGCAGTAAGAAACTGTGCTACAATCCTAAAGGCACATGGTTAGAGACCACCAGCTGCTCCAAGGAAGATGGATGGGTAATCTTCTCCTGTGCAATTAACTGCCTCTGAAATCCCCCTGGAGGGTCAACTATGGGTTGGTTTCAACTCTATGCTACATAACAACAGCAATACCCTATTACACAAGGTTAGGGAGCTTTGGTGGTCTATTGGGTGAGAAGCTATGCTAACAATTCAAAAGAAGGAGATTTGAATAAACCAGCTGCTCCAAGGGAGAAAGATGAGCAATTTCTACCTGTATGATTTGTTGTTATGTCCTGCCAAAACAGAACAAATCCAGAGCTGACCCTCTAGCAGGTTTTCAGAAGCAGTAAATCATATGGGAGGAGATTGCCCATTTTTCTCTCTCAGAGGAGCTGGTAGATTTGAACCTCGTGTGTTAGGGCTGGCAGCACAGCTCCTAACTACTAGGCTGCTAAAACTCTCTCTTGTGTGATTTATAGCCTCTAAAAACCTGCTGGAGGGTCGTCTACAAGCTTGTTCCAACTTGATGATGCATAACAACATTACATAAAGTTAAGGCTCACTGTTGGTGTGCTATGTTATGTGTCGTTCTAGTAACCAGTGGTTCAAATTGGCAGGAGACCTAGTAAAAAAATAGGTTGAGCTTTGGATTGCTTAAAGGTCATTGGTTTGAACTTGTCAACTCTGATCCTTGGGAGAAAGATGAGACAGTCTGCTCCTATGAAGATTTACAACCTTGGGAACCATATCCTATTTGCTCAATTGGTTTGAACTTGTCAACTCTGATCCTTGGGAGAAAGATGAGACAGTCTGCTCCTATGAAGATTTACAACCTTGGGAACCATATCCTATTTGCTCAATTGGTTTGAACTTGTCAACTCTGATCCTTGGGAGAAAGATGAGACAGTCTGCTCCTATGAAGATTTACAACCTTGGGAACCATATCCTATTTGCTCAGTTAGGATTGCTGAGTCACAGTCAATGACACTGGGATTTTAGTGGCACAATGGTTAAGCATTGGTCTGCTTACTAAAATGTTTGTCTTCCCACACACCAGCAGCTCAATAGGAGAAAAATCAGGTTATGAGTATCTATAAATACTGCTGCCTAAAAAACCCTATGAGGAATTTATCCTTTGTCACACAAGAGTCAAATCTACTCAATGTTACCTAACAACAATGTTCTAAAGAACAGGCAAAAAAAAACATAGAACCTGATGAAGGGGATAGAATGGAGGACAATGAGGACTGAACCTTAGAAATTGGAGATAAAAATATCTGGTCCAAATGCCATTTGGTTCTTAGGATGTGGATTACATTTTGATTTATGTCTAGTTTAGAAGAAAGAAAAATTCATCACAGGAGGATTTGCTGGCTCTCTGTCCAAACCTTCAGTTTGTTTCTACAGTAAAGCATCAAATTGTCTGAATGTGGCCAAGGTGAAAACCAAGAGAAAGAAGGCAGGCTTTGCCAAGAGAGGTGGCTTGTGCCCACAGGCTCAAAACTGAGAGTCTTAATTTGAAGTCTTGCAGTGTTGGAGAAGTCATTTTCTACACCCCAAGTTAATGCTAGTTTATAAAGCAGCAGGGAAACAGGAGACTTATCAGAAGATAAAATTAGTAAGTTTTCAGCCTTAGACCTCTAGCAAACAGTTTCCATTATTAATTATTTGTGAGTTAAAAAGAGGCAAGCTAAGTTCACTGAATGAATAAAAGTGGGTGTTTCCCCAGTGAGGGTCACTATATCTGAATGTTCAGAAAGAGGTCATTAATACAAGGGAGAGAGAAAGAGGGTCAAAATACAGAGGTCAAAGGGCAGCCAGTGGGAAGAAAGGATTTCAGAATGAACAACCATATCTAATAAAAAAATTTAACAATGGAAATAACTAATAAAACTTGCTGCTGTGTCGTTGAGCCTTTGGTGACTCATAGCGACCCTATGAACGAGAGAGCTGGACACTTGTATAACTTTCATCCTTTCTCCTGGTTCATAGGTCTTCCAGAGGCAAGCTATTTCGGACGTAGATGCCACTACTGGCTGCAAACTTGTTTTAATTGGGGAGCTCCACCAAACACTGTCCAGCATGGGTAAGCATTATTGCATTTGACACAACAGTGTCACAGTGTTTAGCATCACAGCCATCATGAGTTACCTCTGTAGAACAAATGGACAGATCAGTACTATACCACTTAGAAGAATATTCGACCAAATAGAATTAAAACCAGGCAACAGATCCCATTATAAGTTGAGAACCACCTATATAACATATAGATGCAAAAAGGGAAGCATTCAGGATTAAGAATCTAAATAAATGGGAGATGTAAGCTGTTATCTAATACCCAACTTCTATCCACCTCCTGTTACTGGTTTTCTTATGGTATTAGGAACCCACATGCAGCATGGGCCATCCCCTGCCTCTGAAGGCTTAATAACTGACCTTTCAGCAGGTCTTCAGAGGCTGTAAATCATAGGAGAGGAGATTATCCATCTACCTCATTAGAAACAGCTGGTGGGTTTGAACTGTCTGCCTTTGACTTGGCAGCACAGTTTCATACCCACTGTACTACCATAACTCCCTAAGATTAAGCCAATCATGGGAAAGTCAGTTCCGTGGCAGTCGCTAATTTAAGTATTTGGCAATACCTTGACCAATTAGAAAGATGACAGGCTTTTACGAAAGACTATCTTTCTTGATTTAAAACTTAAAATGTGGAGAAACCCTCCGTCTACTTTGCTCTCTGAAAGATGCTGGGGAAGAGAGCCTCAGGTGTTGCAGTCATCTGGAAACTATGCTTGAATTACTGACTCATAATGAGAGCAGGTGGATGGAACCTGGGTCTCTGCTGGTATTGCTGAAGAAGCCTCTGAATAAGCCCTGGGTCTGTCTTGCACCTGGCTACTTGGAACCAAGATAATGAATGCTGCCGGGTGGTGCAAACTATTTGTGCTCCTCTGTTAACCTGAAGATTAGGAGTTCAAATCCACCCAGCAGGATCCTGACAGATTTCTGACAAGCTGCTTCTGTTAAGATGACACCAAGAAAATCCTATGAAACAGTTCTACTCGGTAATACGTTGGATCATAGTGAGCTGAAAAGAACTCAGTGTCAGTGGGCTTGGCTTTGGTTTTGGTTTCAGTGTTGAAGCAGGAGTCCCTGCATGGTGCAACTGCATCCAGTTGCTAAGGTTTCAGAAGTGTCTCAGAAGAAAGGTCTGGTGGTTTACTTTCAAGAAATCAGTCTTTGAAAACCTGTGGGGCATGGTTCTCTCTCATATGCATGAGATCACTGTGAGTGAGAATCAACTCCACAGTGACTGGTTTTAATGGGAAAGCTGTTAACTGGATTTCCTCTTATCTGTACCACAAAATACTATAGGTGACCTAGAGAGACAGTCTTCCCTCAGTGACATACAGGGTTCTAAGAACATACTGGTTTAGCACAAAGGCTCTGAAATAGAACATCTGAAGCCAGACTCCATCACCTAGTTTACTTAAAGACATTAAATACCCTTTTTGAGCCTCTGGTTGCTTGTCTGTAAAAATAGAGATAATAAACATTTTTTTGAGAGGGTTGTTTTGTGGCCTGAGCTAATATGCATACAGAAGAACAATGATTTAATTTTCCTTTAAAGTAGGAGGACATCATTCTTGGAAGGAGGGAGAGTCAGTGCAGGAGAGAAGACCTTGGATGAAATGGATTGACATAGTGACTGTGGCAATGGGACAAGGATTGGAGACAGTGAGATTGACTCAGGATAGGGTAAGGTCCAGAGTTGTCTTTTATAGTGTCACTATTGGTTGTAGGTGACTCAATGACATGTAACAACAACAACAGAAGCAATTACTGGTGTAACATGCCAACATTTTATTTCAGTGTTCTTCCACATTTTAAATATGTCTCAAATGCCACTGTTCCTGGCTTCACCGCATCAGAATTAGATCACTACAGGAAAAGCAAAGCAGTTTGTTTTCTTACAGTAGCAATGTCTAAGCCTTGTCTTTCTCATCATTGCTGGGTTAAGCAATCATACATGTCCCCTACACTTATGCAGGTGGTTCTGCTGGAATTTGGGATTTCTTGCTGATCTGGTAATGAAAGCAGGAAATGTCTGAACAGGGATGCTAAATTACTCTCACCTTGGGAATAGATAGCTGTATTTATTTAAACTACATAAGCATTGTTGCCATTCTTGTTGCCTCTGGGAATTGACTCTGTCTCCGTTTATACAGCGTGGCAGTTTATATATGCTCCACGCTGCAGATTTGAGTCTAATCAAGAGCCTACATTGAGACAGACATAAAGAATTGCCAAATATAGAAGAGAAAGTGACTTTCTCACTGTTTGGTTATTCATAAATTGTTTCTATTGGGTGCCATCAAGTTAGCTCACACACACAGTAAGGCTTCATACAACAGAAGGAAACACTTTTCCGACCTGCACCACCCTTACTCACACATTGCTATATTTAAGCCCGTTGCCACCATGCCAATCTTCCTCATGAGGACATTAATTTTCACTGACCATAGATGAGTCCTTCCTGAGGGAATTGTCCCTTCTAGTAACATGTAAAATATGTTCTGTGATATTAATGGGGGGGGGAGGATGAACAAAAATGGAACCAAACGTTGCTTATTTGTTCTGCACAGTTCACTTAGATGTTTGTATTGCAAAGAATAACTAACTTGTATCTGAGACTTAGCAACCCCTTAACACATCCCTGCTGGAGAAAGCTGTAACTATCTGTTTCCATAAAAAAATGCATAGCCTACGGGACAGATCTGTTCTGTGCTATGGGGGCCACTGAGTCAAAATTGACCTGACGGCAACAGGTTTGGTTTGACGCGGGTTGAGTATCCTAACTCTGTATCTAATACTGAAAACCACAAGCCCAACTCCTGCCTCAACTGTCATTTCTAGAACTACCATAAGTAGATTGTATTGTGCATGTGTAGGAGAGAACCGATTTCATTTAAAAATATCCTATGTCATGACTTTGGACTCATTGCTTAATCTTCATGAGCTTAAACATTACAGTTTCCCACTGATGGGATTATCTGTGCTTCTATCATGAGATTGTTATTAGAATTAGATACATGAAAAGAAGGAAGCCTGATTTATCTGCTATGCTACTCCATTTTGTGTAACTTACTGAGCAGATCTTAGGCAAAAACATGTTCCAGAAGAGGGAAGATAAGAGATAAATTATGTGGTATGTACAAAACATGCTTTAAGGGATTTACCAAAGAAATAATTGTCTTTAGGATTAGCTCGAATGAAAGTACAGTGAAAGTTATGATGAATGTATATCAAAGGAGAGTACATAAAAGGAAGCTGTGCTTTAAAATATGTTGTGCTTTAAAACCCATGTTGCAAGTCTTAGAGGTGGATGCTTAAAATTGGAGAGGCTCATTTAGACATGAGCAAGTAGAACCATCGAGTAGAGTGAGCAGTGGCAGGGACCATCTTTTGTAGTGAAAAGTGGTGTTGATAACAAAAGACTTGAAAACTGGCCTTGTTTCTGCCCAGTGTACGTTGTCTCCAGCACCTTCCTCTACCTGGTTTATAATGATGCAATGATGGAGTTTCCACTTACCTCCTAGTCAACTTGTACTTGTTTTTCACATCTCAATGTAGGTGACACCTCGGGAAGGTTGTCTTGACCCTAGTTTCACTATGTTGTTGTCAATTACCTTTGAGTCAAGCACGGCTCATAGTGACCCTATGAACAAAAGGCTTGATACCTCTCTATAACTATCAACATTTATCAAAGTTCATAGAGTTTCCGGAGGCGTGTTGTTTAGGAAGTGGATGCCACGCCTGCTTCCAAACCTATATAGAATGTTATTGATTGAATTGCCTGCACTGCACAGCAACCCTATGTACAGCACCTCTAAACCCTTCCCTGTCCTGAGCCAGTCTTACTAATTCTGACACACCAACCCTCATTGCCTCAGTCACTGTATCAACTTATTTCATCCAGGGTCTCCCTCTCCTGCACTGTCCATCAACCCTTCTATGCTTGCTGTCTTTCTCCAAGGACCAATCCCTCCTGGCCACGTGCCTAAAGTAAATGAGGTAGAGCTTCCAAATCCTAGCCTCCAAGGAGAGACTTGGTTTCACCCTCTCCAAGACAGACCTATGTTTCCTTGGCCGTCCATGGTATGTTCAAGACTCTTCTCCAGCACCACAGCTCGAAGGCATCTATTCTTCTGTCATCCTTAGTCATTATTCAGCTCTCTGAAGCATAACAAGTAATTGAGAAGATCATGGCCTGGATTAGGAGCACCTTTGTGTCTAGACTGACATTGTTGCTCTTCAGCACTCAATACTTGAGTGAAATGGCCCTAGTAAGTTCTCTGAAAGCACCCTGTACATCACCATCATTGCATCTTGGACTGGACTGTTATTACCTGTGATTCAGCTTAACTCCTCACAAGGCTGTAAGCCTACAAGGTAAAGGGCCTTGTCAGCCTCAGTGACCACTATAACATAATTCATGGGCTAGTGTGCATCAAGACCGTCATTGATGGTCATAGAACACCATTTAAGTAATTAGTCTTATAAGTGTCAATAGGAACCATGTGAAATGACAAACACTGTGTTCTCTCTATACAGTTTGGTTGTTAGGTGCCATCAATCCGATGACTCATAGCAATCCTATGAATAACACCTTGCTCTGTCTTGTGCCATCGTCACATTCTCTGACAGGCACCAGCTCATTGTGGCAGTCACTCCATTTTGTGGAGGACCCTTTCTTTTGCTGACCCTCTATCATTCCCAGCATGATGTCTTTTTCCAGGGCCTGGCCTCTCCTGACAACAAGCCCAACGTATGTGAGACACAGTTTAGCCATCTCTGTTCGAGGAGCTCCCTAGCGGCACTTCTTCTAAGACAGATTTTCTTGGTTTTTCATCAGTCCATGGAATATTCAACACTCGTTACCAACCAAGAATCAAAAGAGAATAAAATATACTCAGATGAATGTGTAATTGTTCAGACACACTGTAGTTCCATTTCTGGAACGTATATTTACTTTTAAAAATTATATTGAAGAATTTCAAACCTACAAAAAAGAACATAATAAATTCTATAGATGCATAGTCTAGATTCACCAATATCAAGATTGAGATTTTTCTATATTTCTTTCATATTTCATTTTTTGTTGTTGTTGCAAATCCAAGCTTTCATGTTAATTTATCTCAAAATAGTTGCTCAAAATGCTTTTATCACCTTTAGTAGCCTACTAAGTAAGGAATTTGCTGTCAGTCCAAAATTATGCAGTTTGAAACCACCAGCTTCTCCAAAGGAGAAAGATAGGACATCAATTCCCGTACAATTTCCTACCTCTGAAAACCTGCTAAAGGGTCAGCTATCACTTGGTTTTGACTTGATGTTATACAATGACAACAGTATAACCAACAACAATTTCTTTTGCAATATCTATTGCTTAGTCTTTATTCAGATTGCCTTGTCTCATATATGAAATTTTACAGTTGATTTATTCCACTTGGTAAGAAAATCATCCCTGTATTGGGTTATTGGTAGACAGGGTTTGGAGGAGCTCCCTGATTAAAACAAACTTGGAAAGAGGAGTGGCATCCACTTCTGAAATCGCTCACCTTTGGAAACTCTATGACTTGGAGAAATGATGAAAGTTAAAGAAGTATTCCAGTCTTTCATTCATAGGGTCGCTATGAGATGTCTATGACACGATGGCACTTAACAACCACAGAAATTGGGTTATGTTCTTAAGTACCTTTCCTGCTTTTTTTTTTTTTTGCAACATGCCATTGTCATGTTCAAGAATTGGACTTACTGTCCTGGAGAGTGTTGCCATATTCTAATTTTTTTTTTTCTGCTTGTTTTCTTAGAGTGTTTTAAATGTTTTCTTCCAGCCTTATATTTTCTAGAAAATAAAAGTTAAGTCTGAGGCCTCAGTGAGATTCGGGTTCAGCTATTTTGGGTAAGAATGCCTCATACTGCGTATTATCAGGAAGCATATAAAATCTGACTATCCCAGAATCATATTTTGTGCAGGAACAATGCCTTTTTCAACTCGCCCTCTGTTGATGGACATTTGTATTCCCTCCAAATGTTTTGCTAGCGCAAATAATGCCACAATGAATGATCTCATGCATAAGAAATGATACCATTCTGACAATGCTTCTTTAATACAGTCTCCTAGGAATAGGAATGTTGCCTCTTTAATGCTAATTTAGGTATTTTTCGCCCCCATGACTGCATTAAAATGTCCGTTGTTATCTTTGGGTTTCAGCAGCGTTACCATCGTTTGCCTAGGTGTATTAATTCTACTTGTATTTATTTGGGGGTCAGATGTGCATCTTGGATCTGTGATTTGCAGTCTTTTGTCAGTCTGGAAAAATCTCAACTTCACTTCTTCAAATGTTGTCAGTCTCATTTTCCTTTCATTCATCTAACATTTCAACTTCATTTATGTTAGTGTGTGCTCTATATACTCTATAAAGATATATAGATCTTATTTTCTTGTCTATATTTTCATACTTCATGCTTTGCTTAATTCTGGAATTTTGCACATTTACAAATTTAATTTATAAATTCTTTATTCTACATTATGTATCTGAAAGTTGGACGGTGAATAAGGATGGCAGAGGCCGAATTGATGTCTTTGCATTGTGGTGTTGGAAAAGAGTACTGAATATCCCATGGACTGCCAAAAGAACAGACAAATGTGTCTTGGAGAAAGTGTGAGAAGAGTACTCCTTAGAGGCAGGGTTGGTGAAACTTTGTCTCGTATATTTTGGGCATGTTTTCAGAAAGGGTAAGCCCTTGGGAAAATAGGTTATGCTGAGAAAGGTGGTGAGTCAGAGAAAGAGAAGAAGATTCTCAGCAAGATAGAGTGACACAATGACTGCAGCAATGGGCTCAAGTATATCAGGGATGATATATATATGGTATAGGACAGGGCAAGGTTCAAATTCATTGTCTATTGAGTCTCTGAGCTGTAGTTGACTTCATGGCACCTAACAATAACAACAATGTATAACATACTTTACAAACCCATCAAAACTGCATTGCTGATTTTGTTACTGCCTTTTCCTTAGTCCTAAAATTTCCACTTGATTGTTCTTTATAATTCCTGGTTTGCTTTTCCAATTTTCAATTTTTCCTTTTTATTACCTTGAATGTATTAATCATAGCTGTGTTAAATAGTACCAATATTTGAAGTATTTCATACATCTCTGCTGCTTATACATTTTTATTAATGTCACCCTATCTTCTCTTTGTGCATTTTATTAAACTTGATAAAACATAGTTATTTATATGTAAAAATATGACGAAATGTCATCAAAATCTGGATATTATAGTCCTCTCTGTGAGTCAGAATCAGCTGCATGGCAGTGTGTTTGGTTTTTGATTTGATATATAGGATGTACATTTGCTTTGATCAGCTTATAAGGGGGCAGTTGTAAACCTGGATCACTTTAATCAATTTTATGACTTATCAGAGTTCAACATAGGGCTGAGTTTCAGTATTTATAGTTGACCTTCATTCTCAGAGCTAGGCCTTTCTAGATACAAAATGAAATCAGGGAGGTTTTCCAGGGTTCTTCCTATCTGATAATCACGGGTTCATTCCTGAGCACTCTGTGATTATCACAAGCGTTGCTTCATTTCCCAGTGAGTCACCATGTCTTAGAGTCGCCTGAGAGGTGATTACAACTTGCAGCAGCCTTATGAACAATAGATGCCAACAGATGCCTTATTCTGTGCCGTCCTCCTGATCTCTGATATGCTCCTGCCCATTGTTACAGTCACTGTGTAGATTCTTCGTGTTGAGAATCTTCCTCTCTTTTTCTGACTCTTCACCCTTCCCAGTATGATGTTTTATCCCAAGGACGGATCCCTCCTGACAGCACCCCCAAAGTATGTGAAACAAAGTGTCACTTTCTTTGCCTTTAAGGAGCCTTCTGGTTATGTGTCAATGGAAAAAATCAGCCCCAATGGTGGGATTCTTTCATTATATTTCCTTTCCACCCCCATATCTTGGCATTGACATTTTTTTTATTATATGAAAGCACGTAACAATATATTATTCAATATAAATAAAATATTTTTGCCTCATTTTCCACCTCTCCTTGGGAGAAAAGTTCATCTGAAAAATATAGTTTGCCATTGCTTGAAATAAAAAAAAAATACCCCTCAATAACTTTTTAGAAAGGAAATTATTCTAATTTATGAGATTCTAATTATAATTTGGTGCCTAGCTCTTAAATTGGAAAGTTTCATTGCTTATATTTGTCCTACACTCACAGTAAAATATTCCACTTTCATAGAGTCAGGTCTTCTGGTGATTATATACGTTGACAGGACAGACATTTATCTGAGGAAATGGAGTAAGACGTCCTTGTTAGGTCTATCTCTCAGAAAACTTTAGAATTTAGTACCAACTGAATATGCACATTTTCCCCATCCATTTAGATGAAGCCTCTCATCATCAAATTATTGAAAATGTCTTCTTTCTTTTAAAAAACAGTAAATAAACCAATCACTGGGACATTATATTTGATTAATAGCTTTGCAATGCTTTAAAAAATTATCACACATATTAAAAGTCTTTCAAAATTGCATGCCCATGATTATAGTTGTATATCTGAGAAAGGAACTGTGCCCTTCCTAATTTTATCAGATATTCAGTAATTGTTTAGGCAGTCTGTTTTTGTTTCTGACTTTATTTTATGTCTAAATTAAATATTGTTTTTACACTTAAAGTGTCTGATTTGGAACTAACATGCAAGAATAGATTTGCTCAGGTAGACAACACATTCCTCAGGTTGTGTCTGTTAATGCTGTGTTTGGAGTTCATTTCCAAGCCAAGCAACACCGCCTTTCATTCTGTACTTTGTGTTTTCAATTTCCTTCTACCTCCATCAGTGATGTGTGACAAAAATTTAAACTTTAGAGTAAATTGTTATTGACTAAAGTAGAGCACAGATGGCTAGTAGTGATAGGAAGCTACATGACAATCCCAAGGGCACACTGTTCAAATCCACTAGCTGCTCCAATGAGAAAGATGGACAATATCCTTCTGGGTAATTTACTGACTTTGAAAACCTGCTGGTGGTCAGCTATAGGTAATTTCTGACTCAAAATCAAACAACAACAACAACCACAATGTAGTTTAAAAGTCTAGTTCCCCCAAGTAGTATGGTATCTTACAAGCTGCCTCATCTGCCTATGTAAAGAGCTTTATAAGCCTCTCTTCCTACTGAAAAGAAGTCTTTGAGAACATTGGCACATTAAGAGAAGAAAGAACATTTGTCTCCTGACTAATTCCCCATTTTTGTGTATACTCAGGATACCTAAAGTTCCTATGCTTAATGTAGTCAATACATGGCTACTCTGTCAGCAATTCATTCAAGAGAGCTGACTTTGGCTAAGAAAGAGGCTATTAACTGTAATTGCATTCAAGATGTGACAAGGGATGAAATGAAGGAGGTTTGGAATATTTCAAATATTGATACTAGAGTTAAATTTTCCACTTGCTTCTATGCTATGGGAAGATCAGGTAAAGAACTCTTTTATAATCACTTCTCCCACCCATGCCTTGATATTGTTGTTGTGTGCTGTCGAGTTGCAACCGCCCCATAGTGGACTCTCTGGTGGGATTTCAGAGGTAGTAAATTGCACAAGAGGGGGTTGTCCATATAAATGCCTATGTCATAAAGGACGTGAATGGTCAAAGGGTGTGTGTGTGTGTGTGTGTGTGTGTGTGTGTGTGTGTGTAAGATGTAGTAAAAACTGACAGGGCAGCATCAGAATCTTTTAAACAATAGACATTTGTCTTTTTCCTTTCAGTTCTAAAATTGTGTTCAAAACTGTGCAAGAGCTCTGGTGCCAGCATTTTTTTTCAAGGAACCCTGGTAATGATAATTATAATGATCAGCTAGGGTGGAAAACTGTCATAATCCTGTAAAAAAAACAATTGCTTTTGAGTCAGAATTACCTTATAACTGACCTTTTAGCAGGCTTTTGGAGGCTGTAAATCACACAGGAGGAGATTGTCCGTCTTTCTCCCACAGAGCCTTTGGGTTAGCACAACTCCATTTGGACTTGGCCACCAGAACGTTAAAGTGGATGGGAGACCAAAATTCTTCCACGACTTCAAGTAAAGAGAGATAAAAACATGGTCATACATGTCACCATCTTAAATCTCTTATATAATGAGCCACCTGATTAGTAGGGAAAAATTTGAAACGGAGGAATTGAAAATGGAACCTAAAATAACTTCGTATGATGTACCATTGAGTTGGGACCAACTCATGGCTGATCCTCCGGCAGACTCCGGCTCAGATGCCCAATCAACATTCTTGGCACCAGCAGTCTAGAAATCAAAAGACAAGTTGCGTTGGGAAAATCCATTCTGAGAGACCTCTCCTAAGTGCTGAAGAGCAAAAGCATTCAACCACTCACCCTAAGTTTGGCAGTTGAAGTTCGGAGAAAGATGTAGTTTGCTTCCACAAAGATTATGATCATGGAAATCCAACAGGTTAGTTCTACTCTGTCCTAGGAGGTAGGTATGAGCTGGAAACCTGATAACAGTGGGTTCAGTTTTAATAAAGAATATTATGTTATGATAAAAAAATGTCCTTAAAAATGTTATTATTATGTGCCTTTGATTCAGATTTATAATTACTCCATAGGACAGAGTAGAAATACCTTATTTGGTTCCCAAGGCTTTGAAGAATAAATAGGCAGGTCTTTTTTTCTGTGAAGTATCTGATGGATTCAAATCACTGAACTTTCAAACAGCGTCTAAAATGCTTAATCATAACACCACCAGTATTCTTTCTCTTTATTTTTTTTATTAGTTCTCTTTAAAGAACAGGGTTCGTTAACTGTACTGCAAATCTCCCTTCACCAATAAATAAATTGTAATTTCTACGTCATCACCCTTCCAGCTCCTTTTCCTTTGATTAAATTGCATTTCAGGTGCAGTTATTTTTAATTCATAAGTTTCTGTCTTATGATAAGATGAAAACAAAGTATTAGTCCCTAGAAAGTCTTTTATCAGTGGAAAACTTGATATCCTTTGTCCTAGAGAAAGCTTTCTTCCCAATGGGAATATTTAATTATCCTTACTAGAAATCATCCAAGATTAGGGCTTACACCTCAATGGTTTCAGTAAGTCTATTTATATTGACAGCAAACTTCATAACTCCTTGGGAACTTAAATTTTCTCTGTTAAAGTTCAACTTTTGTAAGCCGCTCCTCAGCTTTTATATCATTGCCAGGTTCTGGCTAAGGGCAATACTTCATTTTAATAAATTTTAATTGCTACATTAATCCAGTTCATTATCCATATGGATTGCCATTTACTGCTCTTTTTAAAATCTTTCCATCTGACTCTGTACACATAGTCTGTAAACAAAGGCAGCTGCTGGACTGTTCAGACTGTTAATGGTTGGTATGTGTCATCTACCTTTAGTTCCCAAATTAATTAAGGCAGATGAAATGACTTCTGCAATTGACAGAGTTGGTGCCTATGAGAGAGGTACCTCTAGAAAGGGTAACATTTTTTCTCAGAAGGGCCAATCTAACTCAACATCATAACCGTGCCTTCCAGGTCAGTAGTGGTCAATTATTCAGAGCTGATTGTTTCTGAATGATGATAGATCAACTCCTGATGGTATTGCCCACATTACAAATTCTCTTTCTCTTCCACACAGTAGCTTTCATCAGACACTGGGGATGGGAAATGCCAATCCATTCTACCTGACTTGAAATATCCAAACAGAAAGAAGCTTCACACATGCCCACTGGAGGGAATTGCGTATCGTCTGTTGAAGGTCACTAAGGACAACGATCTCATTTCATTAAAAGAGATTGAAAATTTCATTTTAGAAGATGAGGACTGGGGAGCGGTGAAGACTTTTGGCTAGAACTTGAAGCTGAAATGAAAAGAAGAAATATAAGAAGGGGAAAAGATATCTATGTTAAAGCTGCTCTTACTATAGGAACAAAAATAACAAGTAAGTGGACATATATAAAAGTTGGTTGGTTTTGTTAACCATTTACCATGCAGTGCAGGAAAAAAACCCACATTTATTTAGAAACAGCACATTTATCATTGGGATGTATCCACATCAGAGGCCCTTTAAATCTTGTGATTCATTAAATGGCTAATGGTTTGCATGTAACACAATATTTTGCATTTTTTTTAAAATGACATTTTTATTTTATACTGGTTTACTTACAAATTAATATACATTGCTTTTTTCACATAGGATCTTTCCCATTTCCTTTACTCATCCCTCCCTCCACCCAGCAAATTGTGCAACCCTATGATTAACACACCCATCCTACCCCTCTGCTCCCACTATCCAGACCTCCTTGGATTGTCATACACATTCTATAATAATGGTCTTACATAGTATTTGCCCTTATGGGACTGAGATAGTTTGCTTAGAAAAATGTTCTCCAGTCCCTCCCAGGTTAGGTAGTAATTTACAAAATCATTGCTCCTGGATGCTGTATATTATTCTACTGTGTGGATGTACCATTATTTCTTAATCCATTTGATTGCAGTTGGACATTTGGGCTGTTTCCATCTTCTTGCAATAGTGAATAATGCTGCTATGTACGTTGGTGTATAAGTTTCTTTTTGTGCCCCAGTTCTTACATTCTGGGGTATACCCAAGCAGGGGAATAGTTGGATCATATGGAATTTCTGTGTTCAGCTTTCTTGCATTTTGCATTTTTAAAGATGATAAAAAGCTGGAAGTCACCAATATCAAGTACATCTAATTTTTAATGTTATTAAACTTCAGAATCAATCTAGCCTAGTGGTAAGAATTTGCACTGCAATCTCAAAGGTACACAGTTCAAATTCACCAGCTGCTTCATTGGAGAGAGATGGGCAAAATTCTCCTGTGCAATTAAGCTGCCTCTACAAACCCACTAGAGGGAGAGCTATGGATCAGTTCTAACTCAATGTTACACAACTACAAGAACTAACACAATTAGTTAATACCTTCATTTACTTTGAACATGTTATCAGGAGATGCTAGTTGCTAGAGGAAGACTTCTTGCTCAGTAAAGCAGAGAATACCACCAAAAATGCCATCTTCAACAAGATGGATGGACACAGTGGTTACAACTAAGCTCGAGCACAGCGGTATTTTGTGTTATGAGGCTGGCATAGGATGTGCAGCATTTTCTTTTGTTCTATTGTATATGGAATAGCTGTGAGTCAGGACCAATTTGATAGTACATAACAAAAACAACACAAATATGAGTGTCTATCTGAAGAATAAGACCATTAAAGAATAAAAGAATATATTTAATCAGAGGCAACATTTGTCGAGGGCTTTCTCAATAGGCTTTATGTACCAAAAATAAGCTCTAATGCCTGAAGGTAGCCACTGTATGTCATACAACACATCCTAAATGGTACTTATGTTTATCAGTCCTACATAATAAACCATTTAGGTAGTACTCTGTGGGCCAGCCTGTCCCTTTTCCATTTCAACATATGAGATAGCTCAAAGGCAGGCTACAATCATCTTGAGGACTGCTCATTTATGTGCCTGGCCATTGATACTATTTACTGGGAGTTGAGAAGGAGCTATATTCAGACAACTACTGCGGGTTTTCACGTGTGGTTGTTTACTTCCACACGGTATGATCGTTGAATTCCAGAGATGAACATTCACCATGAGCAGGAAGTGGGTTAAAAAGAGATGATATATGTTAACCTTTTAAGTCAGGTTGTCTCTTTTCTGTTGTCATCAGATTCAAGAGGAAGAGTGAAGATCTCATATCTCATTTGAAGAATGTTAATGTTACATTGTTGTTGTGTACTGCCAAGTTGGAATGATTCATAGATGACCCTCTAGTAGGTTTCCAGAGACAGTTAATCGCATAGGAGGAGACTATCTATCTTTCTCCAATAGAGAAACAGTGTACCTTCATACTGCAGTGCAATTCCTTACCACTAAGCCACCAGAGCTGTAGGATGAATATATAAGGGCATGTGACCAGGAGAGACTGCCCTTGGAGAAGGACATCATGCTTGGAAAGGTGGAGGAAAGAACAAGAGGGACGACTCTGGATGAAATGGATTGATACAGTTACTGAGGCAATGGGGGCTGGTGTGTCAGAATTAGTGGGACTGGCTCAGGACAAGTCAGGGTTCAGAGCTGCTGTACATAGGGTCACTATGGGTTAAAAGCGACTCAATGGTACATAACAACAACATTTAGAAAACACAATCGATGGCAGTACTAGTCAACACTGCCTTTGGAAAGACTAATGTTACTATGTCTGGGAAATATTTAATCAAGGATAATATCTGGCCCGGTACAATAAGAAACAACATAGAGAGATTAGCTTATATTTTATAACTAACAATAAATTCAATGACTGATAACGGATTTGAGTATAAACTACTATTTATATTTAAAATTAGAAAAAATGTACATAGAACAGATAGTTCAAACTTATGATACATTCAAATTGACTATCTTCCTTTATTTTACATCTAATTCTTAGTAATATGCACTACAAAGAATGATGTGGCACATAATTTTGTGAAGTCCAGTCACACATACTCAATTTAATTATTTCTAAAGATGCTTGCTGATTAAAAAAATAGCAGTAATGAAAGCTTAGAATCAAACCAAAATAGAGCTATTTGATTAACATCTGAACTAACTTATGGCAGAGTTAGAATAGAACCCCATTGGGGATTATAATTTTTGAGCACTATTTTTTCCCAATTTCCCATAGATGATCAAGATTATATAATGGAATGCACACAGAGATTTTTGCTAAAACTACAGTCAAGAATCACATTAATGATAGTAACAATAGTTATGTAGATAATATTTACTCTGAGTTAGACACAGTAGTAGGAACTTTAAAAATATTATCTTGTATAATGTTCTCCTTGGTGATCCTAATTTTGTTGTTATGCATTGTTGAGTTAGAATTGACTTATAGCCGACCCTCCAGGGTTTTCAGAGTCAGTGAACCTCATAGAGATTGCTTACCTTTTCCCCTCACAGCAGCTGGTGTGAAATTTGAACTACATTCCTTCTGGTTGGCAACACAACTTCTTAACACTAAACTACAAGAACTCTCTGACTCCAATGTAGAAGCTATAATTATGTCTTTTCAAGAAATTGCATTGTTAGTGATCACATTGTTAATGTTATATGAATGTAATTAGTCTGGTTTAAGGTCTTACAATAAGTACAATGTTCCCACTTAAAAGTAAATAGTATATATGAAAATGTATATAGCACAACAGACCCTTAATAAAAATGAATTTTACTTTCTCTTTGTAGATAAAGGGCTCAGTCTATATCTAGAGAGTCTAAGCACTAATGCAGATTGTATTCTTTATCTATCATTTATGGTACATGTGGTTTTAGATAGTCAAGAAGAGAAAGGACATTTAGATATGTCTTTGTACCTCACTTCCTTCCTTTTTCCTCCCTTATTTTAGCTGAAGACACTTGATTTTTTTTTTTTTACTGTTATGTGCCATTGAGTTGACTACAACTCATAGCAACCCTATGAATAACAGCTCTGAAGCCTGCCCTATCCTGAGGCAACCTCACCATCTCTGACACATCTGACCCCATTGCTACAGTTACTAGGTCAATCCATCTCATCGAGAGTCTTCCTCTCTTTCAGTGACTTTCTTCCCTTCTAAGCATGAAGCCCTTCTCCAAGGACTGATCCCTTCTGACAACATGTCAAAGGTATATGAGATGCAGTTTTACCATCCTTGTTTACAAGTTACAAGGTTAAATGGCTTGTCTAGGCTCATAAAAATAGTAACTGGTAGAGATGGGCTGATTTGTCTAGGTTCACAAAAATAGTAACTGGTAGAGATGGGCAATGACCCCAAGACCTATGCTCTACATATTACACCACCTTCTCATTTCTTTGGTGAGGGATTTCATTTTAAGGACATGGATAAAAAAAAAATAAAAAAACTAGTAAAGAAATACATAAAACTTGCTGGCACAGATGCTGGCAGCTTTAGAATAAAACTTTCCATTTTATTAAATAATTATTCACAGTACACATTTCCTTGTATTTCCGAATGCCTGAAATAAAAATTTCAAGCCATCTCCAATGATTGTTAAGTTGCTAGTCAGTAACTCACCCCACCAGGGTTAATTATCACACCTAATAACACTCATGTGGAAAACTCCTGCCTAGACTAATTACTCTCATAAATCTCTTTAGAGAAGTGTAAAACTCTCATTACTTAAATGATAAAACAACTAATCTTTGCTCCTTATCCCTTTGAGATAATAAGATTGCCAAGACTGCTACAGTTGAATGAAGTTTTAAGATAATTAATAATGCAACAAGACCCAAGACTTTATAGACTACATCATGATGCTTGAAAACTGAAGAAGGACTAGGATTTTTGAATATGCATAAGGGACTATCAAGTCTCCACCTTTTAATTTTCAAGGAGATGTTTTCCCCCACCCTTTCTTGATAAACTTTCATTGAAGAATCTGTGACATGTCTGAGGATCAATTTGCTGCCACCAAATTTGTACTCAGGGCTTAATTATTTCCTATATTCAACAATACATGTCAGAGCTGAACTATAATTATAAATGAGGAAGACACTATCTTTCCTTCAAATGGTTTGCAGTTCAGAAAGCAGGTAAGTGAACAAGTAATCCAAATACTGTCTGACTTGGAAGGCTTTTCTGAAGTGACTTGATAACATTGCACTTAAAGTTTTACCTAAAGCAATGAAGCAAGAAAAAAAGAAAGAAAATGCACCTACATCATAAAGAAAAAATTATACTCATATGATGTTGTTGACTTCTATCAAGTCAAGTACGAACTCCTAGTGACCCAATGAACAAAAGGCCTGAAACCTTTCTATTGCTATCATCATTTATCAAAGTTCATAGAGTTTCCAGAGGCATGTTGTTTGGGAAGTGGATGCTACTCCTGCTTCCAACATATGACATTATCTGAGAGATATATATCCTCTAACTTGCCCCCAGAAACCCTATGAACATGGAGAAAGGATGAAAGTTATACAAGTTATACGAGTGTTTAGGTCTTTCATTCATAGGGTCTCTATGAATTGACAGCACTTAACAACAACAACAGCATAGAAAGAGATCAGTTGGCCTTCTGGATAGAAAGTGATGCTACCAATCCAAAGGTGGGAGATTTTAATCCATGGCCCTAAGGCCTGTTTTTTAATTGTTTTTGGTCAACATTCTTCTAGGTTGTATAGTCCTGGTCTGTCCACTTGCCTTACAGAGGTAACTCGTGGTTGCTGTGAAGCTCTGAACATTGTGGCACTGATGTGTCAAATGTGATAATGGTTACCTATGGTGGTCAGTATTTGGTGGAGCTCCCTGATTAAAACAAGCTTGGAAGCAGGAGTGGCACCAACTTCTGAAATAGCTTGTCTCCCGAAATCTTATGAACCTGAAAAAAGGATGAAAGTTTTACAAGTGTTCAAGTCTTTCATTCATAGGGTCGCTATGAGTTGCCTACAACTCAATAGTACTTAACAACAACAACAACAACAACAACAACAATTGTTAAAAAAACCGAAACCTTCCAAACCAAAAGAATATATTCAAGTTTCATAAGGTGCAAGATCAATCCATAAAAAAAGTTGTATCTTTTTACCTCAGTAAAAATAAAGCTAGAAAATAATTTAGGAGATAATATCATTTATAATAATACCTGAGAAAATGAAAACACCAAGAAATAAATTTAACAATGGTGGTGAAAGAGTTATATATTTATATATTGAAAACTATAAAAGTTTGCTATAAGACATTAAAGGTTACTTACATAATTGGGAAAGCATTCCATGTACTGGATTGGAAAACTCCATATTGAGAAGACATCAATATTATTCAAAGCAATCTATGGATTTGTGTTAAGTAATAAAAACACTTGACTTCTAATTAAAAGGCTGATGGTTGAAAATTTCCAACTGCTCTGAGGAAAAATACATGACAATCTGCTTTTATATTTATGGAAATCCTGTGAGAGAGATATGGCATCTCTAAAAGTTAGAATTGACTCATTGGCAATAGGGGGTTGGGATCTGTCAACTCATGCAGGCTATAAAATTCTAGGCTATCTAATTCTCAGTGATTTGGCAAACACTATGTATCACCTCCCACGTTATGATATGCTGTGAGTAGGCCAAATGGTTGAAAAAGAGTTTCCTTAGTGGTATGACTGGCACTCATGCTATAAATGATGAATGCTTTAGCCAAGTTCAGCCTCTAGTCACGCACATGACTCGTAGCTTAAGCCTGAACTGAAACAAAGCTGGCCCTCAGTGGGTTTTTAGTCTGTAAATATTTTTTTTTCTATAATTATATTTTATTAATTTTCATAAACATTTACAGAGATTTTGGGCTTCCACTCATTCATTGTTGCACTATTCTCTCTACCCTCCTCCCAGTTTGTTCTTGTCCAAATGCCACAGTGCTTGTCAAAGCCAGTTCTGGTTAATCTTCTTTGTCAGTGTGTCCTTTGCCATTCCCTATCACTCCTCCCTGAGAGAGACTTCACCCTGAGTCATAAGGAAAAGGGGACGGCGTATTCTCTTAGCTACTTCCTGCTGAAAAGGGACGCTGTGGGTTTCAGGGTGAAGATCTTCTCTCACTACTCTAAAGGGCCCCTTTGGCAGTAGGAAACACATTAGTCTGTAAATCTTGATTGTCCATCTTTCTCCTCAGCGTTGCTGGTGGAGTTAAACCACTTGCCTTTTAGTTGGAAATTCAACTCCTTACCCAGAAGATTGCCAGAGGCCACTTCTCCAATCTCTCTCTTGGTAGTTGTTGATTGTCATAGAGTTGAGCAGGACTCATAGCAACCCTATGAACAAAAGCCTTGAAGCCCCTCTACAACTACTGATATTTATCAAACTTCATAGGGTTTCCAGAGGCATGTTGTTTAGGAAGTGGATGCCACTCCTGCTTCTCTTGGTTTATAGATAGATAATGTCATCAAAATGACTGCGACTCACAGCAACCCTATGGATAACAAATCTGAACCTTGCCCTATCCCACACTGTTCTCGTGCACTCTGCCTTATTGAGCCCATGGTGATAGCCACTCTATCAATCCATCTCATTGAGGGTATTTCTCTCTTTCTGTGACCTTTCTCAAAATGATGTCTTTCTTCAAAAAGTGTTCACTCCTCATAACATACCCAAAGTATGTAAGATAAAGTTTCACCGTCATTGCCCCTAAGAAGCACCTGGCTGTGATTCCTCTAAGGTAGATTTGTTTGTTCTTTTGGCAGTCCACAGGATGCTCAGTACTGTCCACAATACCACAATTCAAAGACATGAATAATTCTTCTGTCATCCTCATTTATTGTCTAACTTTCAGATGTATAAGAAACAGTTAAAAAATACTGTGGTTTTGGTCAGGCATTTAGTTATTAAACTAAAATCTTCACTCTTTAACTTTGGAGAGGTCTTTGACAGAAAATTTCCCCAGTGCAACATATCTTTTCATTTCTTGGTTGTAGTTACCATAAGGGTTGATTGTGGAAGCAAACAAAAGGAAATCATTGACAATCTCAATGTTTTCTCCATCTACCATGAGGTGCCTATTGGCCCACTGGTGAAGATACTTGTTTCTTGATTTGCTGCCTACCCTTGAGATTTTGGGTGTGTCAGCTCCTAAAATCACATGAATCAGATGTCTCTAGTCTTCCACCTGACCCATGGATTTGGAACATGTTAGCCTCCACATCTTTGAAATGAATTTATCTTAATATATTTTTATATTTGCTTTTTTGCTCTTTAATTTTTTTCAATATAGTCTCTGTTTTACTTCTTTGCAGAATCCAGTGTAACACAATATCTAAGGACAATGCCTATCAAAATTCCATGTCTGATGAGAGAGAGAGAGAAACATTAAACATTGCATCATCTTGTAAAGTTCTATTTATTTTTCAGGATACTTGGAAGACTGTCTATGTTGTGGATTAGGACTTCTAGAGTTCTTCTAAGTTTTTCATTAATGAAGTTTATAGTGTTTGGTTTTAGTCCTAGGTCCATGATCCATTTTGAGTTGGTTTTTGTATATGGATTGATGTGTGGATCTTGATTGAGTTTCTACAGATCATTTTCCAATTTTGCCAGCAGCATTTGTTAAAAAGGCTGTCATTTCCCCGCTTAACTGATTTCATATCCTTGTAAAAAATCAGCTGACCATAGGTAGATGGGCTGATTTCTGGATTCTCAATTTTATTCCATTGATCTATGTGTCTGTCATTGTACCGGTACCATGCTGTCTTGACAACCATGGTAATATAGTAGGATTTGAAATCAGGGAGTGATTATGCCTCCTACATAATTTATGTTTTTAAGGAGTGCTTTACTTATTCTGGGCCTCTTTCCATTCCAAATGAAATTGGAAATTGTATTTTCCATCTCATTGAAGAATGGAATTTGTATTTGTATTGGTATTACATTAATGTGTAAATTGCCTTTGGTAATATTGTCATTTTCAAAATATTGCATCTTCCTATCCATGAGCAAGGAATATTCTTCCACTTCTCTAGGTCTCTTTTTATTTCTTGTAATGATGTTTTGTAATTTTCTTTGAATAGGTCCTTTGTGCTTCTGGTTAGATTTACTCCCAAGTACTTAATCTTGTGATTAGCTATTGTGAAGAGTCTTGTTTCTCTTAGCTCTTGTTCTGTATTCTCTTTGCCACTGTAGAGAAATCCAACTGATTTTTGTATGTTGATCCTGTCACTTTGCTGAATTGGTCAACTATGTCATTAGTTTTCTTGCTGAGTCTTTAGGGTTTTCTAAGTATACTATAATATTATCTGCATATAGAGATAATTTTATCTTCTCTTTGCCATTTGGATCACTCTTGTTTCCTTCTCTTGTCTTATTGATATCACTAAGAGTTCCAATACAATATTAAATAGGAGAGGAGATAGTGGGCATTCTTGCCTAGTTCCTGTTCTCAAGGGGTATGCCTTTAATCTCTCTCCATAGAGAACAATGTTGGCTCTCAGGTTTGCATATATACTTTTTACTATGTTGAAGAAATTCCTCTCTAATCATATTTAACCAGGAGAGGATAAAATAGATTAATGGGACCTTCTAAGAATCAAATCCCTATGCACATCCAAAAACTTCTCCAACAGAATAAAAAGGAAAGATACAGACTGGGGAAAATATTTGGTAATAACATGTCAGACAAGGGACTTATATCTACAATTTATAAAATACTTCAGCACAACAAGATAAAGGTAAACAACCAAATTGAAAAATGGGCACAGGATATGAACAGACACTTCACCAAAGAAGACATTCAGATGGCAAACAAGCACATAAAGAAATGTTCAAAATCCCTAGCTCTAAGAGAGACGCAAATCAAAACAACTCTGAGATATCACATCAGCCCAGTAAGAATAGTAAAATTTAACAGAACAACAAACATCAAATGCTGGCTACGTTGCAGAGAAACTGAAACCCTTATTCACTGTTGGTGGGAGTGTAAAATGGTGCAACCGTTATGGAAGGTGGTATGGTGCTTTCTCAAAAAGTTGCTAGTAGAAATACCATTTGACCCAGCAATTCCACTACTGGAAATATACCCTAAAAGAAACCATAACCACCATTCAAGCAGATATATGCACACCTATGTTTATTGCAGCTTTGTTCAAAATAACAAAGAGTGGGAAACAACCCAAGTACCCATCAACAAACGAATGGTTGTAGAAGCTCTGGTATATTCACACAATGGAACACCATGCTGCATTGAAAAACAAGGAATTCATGAAATACTATACAAAATGGGTGACCCTGGAAGACATTATGCTGAATGAAATATCTTAGTCACAAAAGGGCAAATATTGAATAGTGCCACTGTTGTGAAATGGGACTGACATTGGGTTGAGCAGAAGATGAGAAAAAGGGAATAAATAATGTATACTGCATTGAAACAGACGAGGGATTGGACTGTTTAAAAGAGATATATGATGTCATGACAGGAGTCCAGAATGAAGGCTGCATAGTAGAGAGGATGTGGGGGAATGGATTGTATAAAAATGAAAGAATTTCTCTTTTACTTTTCAAAGAGAAGAGCAAATTGGCGGGGGTGGGGGAGTGGGCTGGGAGAAAAGTGCAACAATCAATGAATGGAAATCCAAAGTCTCTGTAAACTTGCGTTAAAATTAATTTTAAAAAAGAAAGTTCTACTGAAAAGTGTTGATAAGCTATGCCAAAGTCAGAACAATGTCTTTTATTTTAGGGCTGTGTTTTATAATTTCTAGAATTCTTCTAACAGATATTTGCCCACATTAACTACCCAAAAGAATAGGAAAGCAAGAGAGAAAGTATTTCTTTTGTGTATTGACTCCATTCAAGGAGAAAAATTCTGCTACTAGACGTGCTGTTTCATCACTGAGAATCTTCCAGAGTACTTTGGACTCAAGTTTGAGAGATTCTAAAGTATCAACATAGAATGAAATGATAATATTAACAGGTTATTATACAGTGTAGAATACAAAAAGCAGTATTATGGATGAGCTATAAAGATTTCCAGGATTCATCACACATTTATGTGTAACACCTACCTGAGTCTATCTTCATTTTACATGAGGTGAACACTCATGGAAGTATTCTCTCAACATCTGTATATCCTATCAACATGGAAACAAAACCATTGTGAGGAAATATTTCTTGGGATGGAAGCAGTTAGTATTCAGAGCAGTCAGCAAGCACCTCTTTTCCTATGTGTGTTACAGAGAACTTGCAGAGAATTATTTGGTACTGATGGATGTTTAATGTGGGAAGAGGCAATAACTATTTATTGAACACATAGAAGATGATGATGGAGCTTAGTGGTACTGTACTGCTAACCCAAAGTCCTCAAGACCCAGTGGTTTAAAACCACCAGAAGTGACTCAGGAGAAAGATGGACAAGCTGCTGCCATTAAGAGTTATAGTCTTTGAAAGTCAGTGGAGGGTTGCTGTGAATTGGAACTGACTCAATGACAGAGAGTTTGGCTTTTGAGAGGACAATGAGGCTTTGTTTTGCTTACATTGTCATGCATTGTCAAGAGAGACCAATTACTAGAAGAATGCATCTCATCTGTTAATGTAGAAAGTCAGTGAAAAAGAGAAAATCTCGGTGATTTTGATATTTTGAAATTGATAGAATAGCTTCAACAATAGTTGCAGGCATGTCAAAGATTGTAGGGATGATATAGAATCTGATGTTGTTTCTTTCTGTTTTACCTAAGATCTCCATGACTTGGAGCCAGTTTGACAGTAACTAACAATACCAACAAGAAGAAAATGTCATAGCAACCTGGATAAATGAGGAAGAAATAATCTATTTTTATCTTGCAGGTGAGGAACCTGAGTTTAAGTAACTTGTTCAAGGTCTCGTAGACAGGAAGTGAATCCAAGGTGGAGTAATTTCCTACCAAAACTCACTCTTTCCCAGGGAACTAGTAGAACTTGGTCTATGTGAAATTCTCCTCTAGAGAAGTCTTGATAATGTAGTGTAGTGAATTACATATTGGACAGCTAACCAAAAGGCCAATGGTTCAAAGCAACCATCCACTCCTTGGGAGAAAAATGGACAATCTAGGTAACAAGTGATTCTGCTGTCTAAAGCATGTCTAGTGTTCATCAGAAGAGCTCTGAGGGCAGGTCTAGAGTGAGTGGTACCAACAGTCCAGGGGGTGTGCGTGTCTCCTCCTGATGGAGGGTCTCTGTGCATCAGAATCAACTCCAAGGCCATGATTTTGAGTTTTGAGTGTTGTTAAGGTTCTGACTTTCCAGAAGTAGATTATAATATTGTTCTTCCAACATTCCTTGGGTGAGTTTGAACCCTCAACCTCTCAGTTAGTAGTAAAACATTTAACAAATTATATTAGTCAGGTACTTCTAATAGCTATTTTGGGCCTTGGAAAAATCAGGGCTACAACAAATCAAGATCAGCTAGTCCCATTTACCACAAATGCTCACATAGCTAAGATAACTACAAATATCATGAAATAGAAGTTGTATCCCCTTTCACAAGTTCGTCTTTTGTAGATTTTTGGTTTTTGCATTTTTTTTTAAATCTGCATTTTGAAAGGAGTACCTGGCACGTCTATCAGCAAACACCAGCTCCTTTGTATATTGTAGTATGCTTTTGTAGTATGCATTCTTAGTTCAGATACCTAGATCATTTTATTTGAACCAAACAGCTTTCTCTTAGCCACAAAGCTGCCATAAATGTCAAAATGAGTTAAAGATCTTTAGAAATTTTTCTCTTACAAGCCTAAGGTTTATTTTTTTCCTCCTAGTTTTGAACCCTGAACCCTACATGTATATTTCTTAAAACATGATTTTCCTTTCCAACTTGCTTTTGAAATTTTGCTTTTAATGAACTTTAACTTTTAACGATGGCACAATTTGGTGGTAGGCATGTGGCATGTGTCTGAGAAATTTCTACTGAGCTGTAACATGAAAAGATGTTACATTATTCAACAGCACTTGTTATAATTCAGGAAGCTTTGTCTAGTTGAAGAAGAGAGAACGCATGGAATAATGAAATGCGTAAGTAAAACAATAAATTATAATCTGTGCAAAAGCTAATTTGCTCATTTGATATACAGTGAATGTAATATGTTTTGATCTTAGTGAAGCATATTATGCAGTGTCTTGTGAAATCTTATTTGCAAAATTAATTCACATTGTCTTAGAAGACAGCTGACTGAAAGATAATAGAACGGAGTAGCAATAAATGGCAGAATATAAGGATTAGTGTCCAGCTGGCCAAGTATGAAGGCCATCAGCCTCAGCAGGTTGGAGTAGATTGGCTGAGGGAGGGAAAGGTTTATGACTCAACTAAAGGTCACTTGGAGTGAAGCGGGTTCTCAGCATTTCAGTTTTCTCTTATTCCCAGGGATGATCACCAACTTCTTTTTGCTTGTTGGGTCTTTTGTTTTGTTTTATCCTTCTCTGTCCTTCTGAAAGTCTCCCAGGGGCTTCATACACACATGTCAACCACTGGATCTCAGCTCTTTTGTGAGCCAATTGCAGGGGAACAATACACCCTTCCACTGGTACTCATGTAGCCTGCCAAACCTTCCACTCAAGGCTAGCTATTTATTATTTTCTTAGTGCTGGTCTCCACTGGGACACTGGCTTACTCTTCCTTTTGACAACAGCCTTTGAGTACCTCTTTCTTAGGGTGGAAGCTCTGTTGGCTTAATGATAACACGTTGTGTTGTGAACCCAAAGGCAGGCAGGTTGAATCCATTAGCTGCTCTATGGAAGAAAGATTGACAGTCTCCTCCTGTGTGATTCAATGTTTCTGAAAACTCACTGGATTGTCAGCTAAGGTTAGGTTCTGACTTAGCAGTACATAACAATGTTGTTGTTGTGTTGTTGTTAAGTGCTGTCGAGTCGCAGGAGACTCATAGTGACCCTATGAAGAAGAGTCCTAGATGCTTGGGTTCCTTTCATCCTCTCTCCAGGTTCATAGGGTTTCCAGAGGCAAGCTATTACAGAAGTGGATGCCACTCCTCCTTCCAAGCTTGTTTTAATCGGGGAGCTCCACCCCACTCTGTCCGCATTGGGTAACCAGCCATTAATGCATTTGACACATCAGTGTCACAGTGTTCAGCCTCACAGCAACCACAAGTGACCGCGGTACAGCAACTTGTACACTAGGGCTATATGACCTAGAGGAATATCTGAACAAAAACAATGAAAGACTGGCCGGAGGGTCGTGGATTAAAAGTCACCCACCTTTTAAAAAAAAATGTCACCCACCATTGGCTTGGTAGCATCATAACAATAGCAAACCCAACAATTTACTTTGGGGTATGTTGCCAGGAGGCAACAGTCTTTAGAGAGTGGAGAATTGAAAAAAAATATAGGAAAATTATCAAAGAGATAAATTGACATAGTGACTGCCACAATGGGCTTGAGTATGGCAGAGACTGTGAGAATGGTGCAGGACAGCACTAGGTTTTGTTTAGTTGTTCATAAGGTCACTGATCATAGTCAACAACACTTAACAGCAAAAATAACATTATGCACTACTCGAAGGCCTGTCTTCAAACTGTGAACACAAGACTGTCTCTCTTTTAAGATCACCCTTGGCCCCCAGTGTTGTGTGGATGCAGGCATTTATAATACATATGTGTTACTGTATTCGGACATAACAATGACTGTGAACATTGCACAGAAGCAGGTAAGGTTTTCTGTTCCTGTTATAAATGAGATTGCCATGAGCTGAGCCATTTCCAGAGCAAGGAATAATAAGACATATGCTATGGGTGTTCCTGGGTGGTGAAAATGGCCATGCTTGGCTATCAACTAGTAGTTTGCAGGTTTGAGTCTATCTATCCGAGTTTGAGGGGCAACTCAGAAGAAAGGTCTGGAGATTTTCTTTAAAAACATATCAACCATGGGAAAACCAGTGGAACACAGTTCTACTCTGACACACCGGGAGTTGCCCTGAGAAACACTCAATAGTAATTGCTAATGGTATCTGTGCTAAGATAGTTGGAAGCCAGTTGAGTTTATTGCTCAAAGACAACAACCCTTGCTCTAGACAGACATCTTACAAATGAATGCTCTTAGACTCAATGATGAAAATCAAAGATATGTGAAGACTAATCCTATAACTATGCTCAACAACAATTCTGAAACACAACGATGTTACCTCAGGCTACTACTACCATTAACATCACACACACTTAACACCAGGAGTTGACAAAATACCAATTGACATATTTTAATAAACATACACAGTCTTAGAAGAGCTCACCAGGCTGTGCCAAGAAAGTTGGAGAACAGCTAACTGGCCAACTAACTAGAAGAGATCCAAAATTAATCCCATTACAAAAAATGGTGATCAAACAGATTATGGAAATTGTTGAACAATATCAATAATATCACATGCAAGCAAGATCTTGCTGCAGATTTTCCAAATGACCAGAACAGCACATCAACAGAGAACTACTAGAAATACATGTTGGGTTTATGAGGCATGGCACTAGGGACATCTTTGTCAATGTCAGATGGATCTTGGTCAAAAGCAGAGTACCAGAGGAATGTCTATCTGTGTTTCATTGACTATGCAAAAGCATTTGACTATGTGAATAGCAAAAAATTGTGGCTAACCTTGAAAAGAGTGGGCATTCCAGAACACCTGGTAGTACTTACGTGAAACCTATACTTAGACCGAGAGGCAGTCATCAGAACAGAGCAAGGAAACACTGCATGGTTAAAATCAGGAAAGGGGTGCAACAAGGATGTGTCTGTCCTGTCTATATTCCTTTTTAATCTGTATACAGAACAGCTCACTTAAGAAACTGGATTCTATGAAGAGGAATGTGGCATCAGGATTAGGGAAAGACACAACAACCTGTGTTACGACAGCTTTACTTGCTGAAACTGAGGAGGACTTGGAACATCTGCTGCAGAGGGTCAAGAACTGTAGTTTGCAATATGGATTGAAGCTTAATATTAAGAAAACAAAGATTCTTATGACTGGGCCAATTGGCAGCATTAGTAGATGGAGAAGAGATTGTGATTGTTTAACAATTTAATTTTGCTTGGTTTCACAATCAACACTCTTGGAACCAGCAGTAAGGAAATCAAAAGATGAATTGTATTAGGTAAATCAGAGACCTCTCTAGAGTGCAGAACAAGTATGCCAGTCTAAGGTGCACCCTATCCAGGCCATGATCTTTGCAATTACTTGCTATCCATCAGAGAGCTGGACAATGACCAAGGATGACAAAAGAATTGATGTATTTGAGCTGTGATGCTGGAGAAGAGTTTTGACCATGTCATGGACTATCAAGAGAAATAACTGGTATGTCTTAGGGTGAATTCAAGATGCACCTTGGAGGCTAGAATTTTGAGATTCCATCTCGTATACTTTGATCAAGTAGCCAGGAGGAGTCAGTGTTTGGAGAAGGATAAAATGCCTGGAAGGGTTGAGGGACAGAAAAGGAGAAGAAGACCCTGGATGAGATAGAGTGACACAATAACTGGGGTGATGAGGGTAGGTATGTCAGAGACTATAAGGTTGGATCAGAATAGGGCAGGGTTCAGAGCTATTGTACATAGGATCACTAAACACCAATATCTTAGAGGTATAAAGCTCAGAGACTCTCCATCTGTTAAACAGATTTTATTAAAAAGTATGATTTTTCAGGTATATGACAAATAATGAAAATACTCGTTTTGCATCTTTGGAGGTCTACACTCCAAATCTTCACTCCTGTCTACTGGAACTGGGCCTGTTAAGGGAAGGAAGGCTATGGCTCATGTGGAAATCCCAGGCAGAAGCAGCACCAGAAATCCCAGACAGTTAAAAAACATATAAATTGAGAATAATTCTAACTAAACATTATTTCAATTCATTAGAAAATACCTGTTTTAAGTGTACTACATTGCAGTCAGAATTTTTGTGGCCAAAGCAAGGAATCTCCTGAGTTGTAAAAACAAAGCTCAAGAGACACATTCCACCTCAGCCAGTATTTTGGATTAAAATACTGAAGTCACAGAGCTCTGATTCACCATAAACCATATTCCCTTCGTACAGGAATTTTACACCAAGAATTTATGCCTACCATTTACAAAGAGGGTTTATGGATTCCTCCCCGCCCCCAGCTGGCATATTCAGTTAGGCTCCGCTATACTTTAATGTACATTTTAACTCACTGTAGTCAAAGCTCAAATATCTAAGGTAGTTTAGAAACATTTGTTCAATACATTAATAAATTAATAACTTCTCTATGAGCATTTGAATGAGTGCTGGGTGGGATGAAATATGTGCAATGCCTAAAGCGTTAGGTAAGCTTCCTACAAGGATCTGGCCATGCAGTAAAAAACCCATTACTGTCAAATTGATTCTGACTGATAGCAACCCTAGGTGAGCAGCAGAGGAAGGGTTGCAATGGATGGACACACAGGAAAATATACTGGAAAGTGTTATGACATGAGGCTGGAGAAATCAATTGGGCTGAACCGCGAAGAGTCATAGTCATTATAAAATCTGTGGGCGTCACATTTGATCCCTCAGGAAGTGATGACATGTAGAAATGTCTAAACATGGAGAAAACATGATTAGATTAGTAATATTTAGTAAAGAAGTTACAAAAACGTTATTGGCAGTGACAAATATGAAAGTAAAATTATGGTGGGAAAGGATGCAGAGAGAGATTTAGATGTTGTTCCCATCACTCAAATAAGAGATGTTGAGGCATGATTTAGGACAGGGGCAGTGGGCAATGGACTTTAAATGTCATCTTGTGGATTAGTGCTCTTAATGCTAGCTTGTCAGTTTACATCATGATTCTGTCCTCTGAAATGTTGACAGATGTCAACTCTGTGCTATACACAAAGTTGATATGTACATTCATTTCTTATGACTTCCCCAAGATTGAAAAGGAAACAATTTAATTAAAAGGCAAGGCAATTTGCACATTAAATTATTCCTCCAGTTGAACATTAAATGCCTTTCTCTCTCTACCTAGATCCTTTGTGAATGTGGTCACAGAAGTTTTCAATGATTTAACCTTGCTTGGATCCACAGTCAACACTCTTGCTACCAGCAGTCCAGATCTCAAGAGACGTATTGCTGGAAACGGCCCAAATGTGCAACCACAGTTGAATGGATTGAGCAATTGTGATACATTCACATGATGGAATACTACCCAGTACACAGGAACAACAATTTCAAAAATCATTACATAATTTGTGAGAGACTGGAGAGCATTATGCTGAGTGAGTGAAAGTTTCATAAAAATAAGTACTGCGTAAAACTATTATCCTAAAAATATAAAGCTGACTAGTGAAACCTGTAGGGTGGGCCACAGGTGGGAAGAGGTGGGAGCAAAGGGGTGAAGATGGGTAGGGGGGAATCACAGGATCAAACAATTAGGAGAGATGCAACTGGGACCTTAAAAGAAGGGGTAATGATGGGCATAGTCCAATGGTGATTAATGATATAAAACACAATGTATGGGAATGATTGTATGGGACATAATGTCAATGAAGGAAAGTGTGAAACACACACACGCACACACACACACACACACACACACACACACACACCCCAGTATGTAAATGAATGAAATAAAACATATAAGAATAATTATATACATGCCAATTTTTAAAAGTACCCTTAAAAAAATAGATGAGTTGAACTGGGAAAATCTGCTGTCAGAGATGTCTCCAGAGTACTAAAGAGCAATGATAACAGCTTTAAAACTAAGGTGTGCCTGGCCTGATCCAAGTCATGGTCTTCTCAATTTTTTGTTATACGTCTGAAAGCTGATCAATGACTAAAGATGACAGAAGAAGAATCAATGTCTTTGAGTTGTGTTGGAGAAGAGTACTGAATATTCCGTGGACTTCCAAAAGAACAAATAGATCTTGGAGAAAGTGAAACCAGATTGCCCCTATGAAGTAAAAGTGGTGAAATTTTATCTCACTTATTTTGCACGTTAAGAGAGGCCAGTCTTTGGAGAAATACATTGTACTTAGAAATATGGGGGAAACAAAAGAGACTTTCAATGAAATGGTTTGACACACTGACTGTAGCAATGGATTTAAGCGTTTTGGAGGTAGTAAGGATGGCACAAGACAGAGAAGTTTTCAGAAATCCTGTGCATAGAGTCTTGCAGTTGCAAAGTTGCTATTTATAACAAAACAAAACAAACAAACAAACAAACAAACAAACAAACAAAAAACACCAACCCCAAACCAGCAATCCTGTCTAAGATGTAGCCCTATCCAAACCTCTAAGCACAGGACTATTTCCTGGGTTTTCTGGGAAAGATAAACAATTTCTTTTCCTGTAGTCAACAGTAGGGGTTGGATGATGATTCCTGGGTTCTTATTCTCCTTCTAGGATGTAACAAACAATGTTTTTTGGTGGTAGAATAGTTAGGAGGCCTGCAGTTACTTTCAGGTCCTTGTATGTACTCCATCTGGGCCTTGAGTGTTAGCCTTAGGTACTTATACACTGTCTTATTATCCCTTAAAGTACCTGTACACTGTCTTATTATCCTTTACTACTTTGAGTTTCCTAACAACTTTGAGTCTTCAAATTTCTGAGCCATGCTAATTCTAATTTTGTATTTGGATGGGCAATTCAAGAGTAAAATGTCAGCAAAATAAAAATTATTTTATCAATCATCAGTTTCCTTCAGAATTTGTGTTACCTCTGGCATCATCCAGACTATTTTTGTTTTCAAGTGAAATAAACTCAACCTGAAACTAATTTAAGTATTAAGGAAATGTGTTGGCTCATATAACCAGGAATGGCAAGAAGGAGATCCTTTTGAAGAACTATAATAAAAAGACACCTCAAAAAACCTGGCACTGGTACAAGAACACTGACTTTTCTATTCATCAAAACCTGTTTATCCTTTTTAATCACTCACTCACAGAATCACTTGTTAACACTGGGTCAGAACCACCTCATAGCTAACCCTCCAGTGTATTTTCAGAGGCTGTGAATCACAATGGGAGGAGATTACTTATCTTTTCCCCACAGAGCAGTTGGTGGATTTGAACCACATGACTTTGGGTTGGCAGCACAATGCCCTACCATTGGACATAAGAGTTTCTTCTCCTTTTGAATAAAATTAGCACAATTACTTTCTTCCTAGTTTTCTGTCATCTTGGAAATGAATTACTAACAAGTCATATGAAGAGCCCATCAGCTTCCAAGCTGGGTATCATCCTTGTCTACAACATCATTACAGATTATTACAATTAACATATTTTCTTTTCTCAAGGAAGTAAATCTCGCTACAACCAGGAGAAGACAACATAGATGAATGGGACCTTCTAAGACTCAAATCCCTATGCACATCCAAAAACTTCTCCAG
>NW_006399806.1:5668712-5695902 GCF_000299155.1 Elephantulus edwardii | reverse complement strand
ACAAAGAAGATTAATCAGAACTGGCTTTGACAAGCACTGTGGCATTTGGACAAGAACAAACTGGGAGGAGGGTAGAGAGAATAGTGCAACAAGGAATGAATGGAAACCCAAAATCTCTGTAAATGTTTATGAAATTTAATAAAATATAGAAAAAAAAGGAAGTAAATCTCATACAGTGTTAGAAATGAAAGAAAAAACTTTTCTTGAGGATCAATTTTCTTGAGTTGGGAAGAACTAATTTTCTAGTGGGTAAAGACTTGTGCTGTTAACCCAAAAGAAAGTGGTTTAAATCCACCAGTAGTCCTATGAGAAAAAAGATGGACAATTTCCTCTTGTGCCGTTTACTACCTCTGAAAGCTCACTGTAGGGTGATCCATGAACTGGTAAATGGCAACAAGTAGTTAGTTGGTCAGTCAGTAAAATTACAAAGCGATTCTCCACTCAAGTGGAAAGAATGATCTGTGTACACAAAGACAAAAGGAAAAATAGGGGTTATTGATTGATTATAGACAAAATCAGCCTCAGCATGAAGTCTTTCAAATGGAAAGATCAGTCATATGGCTACAAGGGAGGGAGTTTATGTAGCTGAGCAGTGCTGGCGAGCTTAGTTATACAAGACCGTATTTATGAACAACTTTTTTTTTTTCACATGAGTACATGGTTTATACATTGATGCATTTCCCCCTAAACAAATAATTTACATCCTGATCTTTTGCATCCTAGAATGCATGCTGGCCTTGTTACTCTTATGTCTGACATGAATACCTCCAGTTTGAAACTTCTCTGTTTGCATTTTCTGCTCTGATCAAGCACCCACTGGGGCGTTCTGAGCAACCTCAGTGGAGTAGCCTTTTTGCTGCAAAGATTTTTGTATGTGTGTAATTTTTTAAAAAGAAATATGGTTATTATTTTTTTTACTTTGTAGGCAAGTAAGCCTCATCTTTACAGTAAGTCAGTTCTCTGAGGAGCATCATAGTGTACAAAGCCACCTTTGAAGAATGTTGCTCAGTCAGGGTCAAATGTGAGAGGTGAAGATGAAACATGCACATGGAGACACAAGAGAAGTGATTAAACACCATAATCATTGGTGAAAGCCAGGAAATTAGTATAATTTAATATAAATCAAATGCTTTTAAAGAAAAGTATTTTGTAAGTAAAAGACATTGAACTGAAGCAAAGCAACATTATGTAATTACAACAATAGAAATCAAGAGGAATATAAAGATATAAAACCAAATAATAATTTTTTTCCCCACCTTCCATCCCCTAAGAGAAGAAACGATTTTTTATAATATCAGCTAAGGAAGGAATGCAACTATACATGTTATGTATGATTAACCTAAAGCATAATATTAGCTGATAGGAATTCAGTCACAATCATCAGATTTTATTATGGTTCAGGCATCTCCTTGAGGTGCAGTGAGAATATTAAGGACCATTCAATTTTGGAGTATTACTTTTCCCATTATTGTTATTTTGTGATTAAGCTAGTGGAAAAGATTTGAGGGATTAGTGTAATTTTTGACATGTTATTGGTGTCATCATAGCTAGAAAGCCTAAAAAAAAAGGGACTAATTTTTTAAAGAAATAATTGGATGAGGTCCTTGCTGGGAGATATTCATCTGAAAAATGAGTTAGAAATAGACGTTGGGAGTTTGGAATAGTGGTAGAGATTGAAGTCAAGTCAGAACAAATATCAAAGCTATAGATCTGGGGGGTTTAGCATCTGTCCTTGCCTTGATTTTATGCTGTAGTGTTGATGGTAGCTAATGGCTGAAACTGATAGAACATGAAGATTTGTTCATTTTTATTAACTCAATAGAACTAGTTATGCACTAGGTAAACAACTGCCTTTGTAAATCCTGCCAGGGCATTTCTTGATTCCAGGAAGAACACAATGACCATAAATTTGTATCACATTATATTAAATATAGAAGCTCTACACCAGTACATCACTGAGCAACCACAGAAGACCCAATTGTTGATGGCTCCCTTCCCTTCAGCTCAGTACCTAACTAATTTAAATTGCTGCATAATATGATCACCTCCCTCTATGAATTTAGGAACTTGTAGCAAGAACCTTTTTATTGTCATGTGCTCTCAAGTCAGAATCAACTCATAGCTGACCCTCCAAGGGATTTTCAGAGGCTGTAAATCACATGGAAGAAGATTGTCCATCTTTCTCCTGTGAAGAAGTTGATGAATTTAAACCAGCTACCTTTATGTTTTGGAAGGAGGAGTGGCATCCATTTCCATAGTAGCTTGCCTCCAGAAACCCTATGAACCTGGAGAGATGGTGAAAGGCACCCCAGCGTCGAGGACTCTCCTTCGTATGGCCGCTATGAGTCTCCTGTGACTCGACGGCACTTAACAACAACAACCTTTATGTTGGCAGTACAACTTCTTACCAACCAGGTCACCAGAGAATTCCAAAAACTGTGCTAACGGTAATGAAGCAACATGTAAAACAGAAGGATAACCAATGGTGTATGGATGCAGAAGGGGAGAGGGAAAGGGAAGAGGGGTGAGTGGAGAGGGGAATCACATGGTTTGGTAAGGTCAGAGTTTAGTGGGTAAAGGGAGTAGAGGGTCAAAACAATGAAACACAATAAAGAAAAAAAAAGAAAGGCTTTTCATCTTATATTTAAAGGCACAGAGCAAACAATGGGTGGGAATGGATGCAAACAAGGCTCTGAAAAGTTGGAGGCTAATTCTACTATGCCTGTTTCCAAGGCATATTACCAAAGGTTCTAGTTCAAAGATAAAGTTTTGAACTTTCCTTTATTGGTTGCTGTGAGGCAAAAGCCAGGAATTTAGATGTTTTTATGAGCTTCTGGAACACAATTCAAAGACTGTTCCAAATATTTTAAAATGTTTTAAAAGACTCATAATAACCTTTGGTTAAGTATCCATGATTTAACCAATTCAGAGACTGGACTTAAACAAGTATGGGAACTGCCAAAATTCAGGCTTTCTGAGTATTCCTACAAATCCAAGATCGAAGCAATTCAAAGAACTTTAGTCTAGGATTTTATTTCTTTGTTTCTGTATACCTGGGTTATATTTGAACAAAGTTATGCAATTTCTCACATTAACTCCACAGAGCAATTTTACAGAATGACTTCATCATTCTCTCGATTTTACAGCTAAAGAAACTGATGTCTATAATACAAATGTTAAAGTGTTCATCTTATTAACTAAAAGGTTAGAAAATCAAGTCCACCCAGAGGGACAATGGAAAAAAGTCTTGGTAATGATATCCCTCTTATTCTGGGCTGTTGTTGTACATATAAAGACTAATCATGTTGTTATGTGCCCTTGAGTCGCTTGTGACTCATAGTGACCTCATATACAAGAGCCCTAAACCCTACTCTAGTCTGTGGCCAACTATTTTCTCTGACACACCTACCCCCATTACCCCAGTCACTGAATCGATCCATCTCATCAAGGGTCTTTCTCTCTTGTGCTCTCCCTCCACCCTCCCAAACATGATGTCTCTCTCAAAGGGCAAGTCACTCCTTGTACCATGACCAAAGTATGTCAGACAAAGCTTCAGAATCTTTTGCCTCCAAGGAGCAGCCCAGTTTCATTCATCCTCTCCAGGATGAACCTGCTTTTTCTCTTAACAGTCTGTGATATATTCAACACTCCTCCAGCACCACAGTTCAAAGGCATCAATTCTCTTTCTCTGACTTATAATAAACAATTGCAAAGACTGTGGTGTGGATCAGGCACTTAGTCTCCAGACTAAGATCATTGCACTTCAGTACTCTGGAGAGGACTCTGACCACAGACTTTCCCAGTGCAAGTCATCTTTTAATTTACTGGCTGCTGATACCAAAAATGTAGATTGTGGAGCCAAGTAACTAAAACTGTTAACACTCTCAATCCCTTCACCATTCATAATGATGCTGCCAATTGGCTCAGCTGTGGAAATCTTTGTTTTCTTGATGTAGAACTTCAATAAACATTGAAGGCTGCAGTCCTTGACCCTCTGCAGCAAGTGCTTCAGGTCCTACTTAGTTTCAGAAAGCATGGTTGTGTCATCTGCATAACACAGATAACATTGATGAATCTTTCTTCAACCCTGATGCCACATTCCTCCTCATACAGCCCAACATCCTGGATGATCTGTTCTGCATACAGATTGAAAAGGTATGGAGACTGAATATCTCCCTGGTGGACATCCTTTCTGATTTTGAACCACGCAACATCTCCTAATTTTGAACGATGCAATGTCTCCTTTCTCTGTTCTGACGACTACCTCTTGGTTCAAGTATAGGTTTCACACAAGCACAATCAAATGTTCTGGGATTCCCATTCTTCTCAAAATCAACCAAATTTGTTGTGATCTACACAGCCAAAATTCTTTGCATAGTCAATGAAACACAGGTTGACATTCCTCTGGTGTTTTCTGCTTTCTACTAAGATCCATCTAACATTAGCTATAATATCCCTAGCACAACTACCTCTTCTAAACCCAGCCTGCACATCTGGAAGTTCTCTGTTGACATATTGTTCTAGTAGTTTTTGAATAATTTTCAGCAGAATCTTGCTTGCATATGATATTAATGATATTGTTTGATAATTTCCACACTCTGTTGGTTCACTTTTCTTTGGAATAGGAACAAATATAGATCTCTTCCAGTCAGTTGGCCAGCTGGCTGTCCTCCAGATTTCTTGACACAACTTAGTGAGCACATCCAGGGCAGCATCTGAAATATGTCAACTGGTATTCCGTCAATTCCTGGAGCTTGTTTTTTGCCAATTCTTTCAAAGCAGCTTGATATTCTTCCTTCATCACCACAGGCTCTTGCTCATAAGCTGTTTGATGAAATTCTTCTGTGCCAGCCAATTCCTTCGGGTACAATGACTCTGTATACTCCTTCCATCTTCCTTTAATGCTTCTTGGATTAACATTCTGCCAAAGCATCCTTAATTATTGCCACTTGTGGCTTGGATTTGTTTTTCAATTCCTTCAGGTTAATAAATGCTGAGTGAGTTCAGCCTTTTATATTTTCTGACTCCAGCTCTTTGCACAATTCATTATAATACCTTACTTTGTCTTCCTGAGATGACCTTTGAAATTTTCTGTTTAGCGTCTTAATTTCTTGATTTTTCCTTTAGCTTTGGCTTCTTGGCTCTCTAATGTAATATTCAGTCTCATCTGACATCTATTTTGGTTTTTCCTTCCTCTTCTGCCTTTGTAATGACTTTTTGCATTCTTCATGGACCATATTCTTGATATCCTCCTACAGATCATTTGGTCTTTACTCATTGGTCTTCAAGGCCTCAAACCTGTTACTTAGATGGTTTTGAATTTCAAGTGAGATTGACAAAGTCAAATGATGGTTCCTGTGGGTTTGATTTAATTTTCTTCAACTTCAGCTTGAACTTGCGTACGAGTAGTTGGTGGTCTGTTCCACAATCAGCACCTGGTCTGGTTTTCACAGCTGATATTGAGCTTCTCCAGTGATTCTTTCCACAGATGTAACCAATTTGCTTCCTATGCATACCTTCAGGTGAAATGCATGTGTATAGTCTCTGTGTGTGTGTTTCTTATAAAATGTATTTGCAATGAATCTTTGAATATGCAGAATTCTATCATTGCATATCCAGCCTCATTTCTGTCACCAAGTCCATGCTTTCCAACTAGTGATCCCCCTTTTCTGTTACCAACTTTTGCATTGCAGTCGCCCATTTATTATCAATGCATCTTGATTGCATGTTTGATCGATTTCTGACTGCGAAAGTTGGTAGAAATCTTCTATTTCTTACTCTTTGGCTCTAGTTGTTCATGCATATATTTGAATGATAGTGATATTCATTGCACTTCCTTGTATGCAATGGATATTATCCTGTCACTCACCACATTTTACTTCATGATAGATATAGAAAACTTTTTAAATTATGAAAGCAATCCTCCCCCTTTTTTTCATCTCTAGCATAGTAGGTCATATGATCATCTGATTAAAAATGTCCCATGCCAAGCCATCTGACTTCACCAATACCTAGTATTTCAATATTTATGCATTCCATTTCATTCCTAACACATCAAATTGTCCTACATTCATGTTTCTTACATTTTACGTTCCAATCACTAGTGTCTGTTTACAATTATTCCTCCTTCTTTGTGTTTCCATGTCTGAGATCTCAGCCTCAGGTTCCATGTCTGCTACTCTAATTGTGCTCTATTGTAGGAATTTAAAGCTGTGAGCCTTGTTATTTCAAAATGTTCAATGCAAGAAGTTCTACAGAGTCTCAATCTACAAATGAAAAGAGTCACTTCTTCACACTGAAGTAGACATTTGACTCTCCATTCTGGTTTTTTTTTGCTCATGCCTTTAAACAATTCTGGAAGGTGTTTAAACAAAATAATCCATTAAAACCCTGATTAACTTGTATGGTCTCCAAACTATGTTAAGTGCTATGGGAGATACAATCCATTCATTCATTTGTTCCTTGACTTATGTAAGTATTTATTGAGTAATTAGTACATTCACGTAATGGTCTGTTTTAAGGAGCTCATTCTCCAGAGGCATGGAAGCACTACATTGTGATAAGCACCTGACAGCTTTGAACAGATAAACATGGTGCAGTTTGCAGCCTCCATAACCTGATGGTGAGTTGTTATGAGTATAAACTGACTAGACATCAGTGAAGTTTTTAAAACAATTACTGGAGCTTTAGTGGCATAGTGGCTTAAGCACTGGGTTGTGAACCAAAGGTCAGCAGTTTAAGTTTACCAATCACTCATTAGGAAAGAGACGAAGCAATCTGAAGCGTAGAAAATCCTATGAGACAATTCTACTCTGCTTCGCCATGTAGGGTTTCTAGGAGCTGTAACTGACTTGATGGCAGTGGGTTTATAGTTACTGGAAAGCACACTATTGTAGTTAGAAAGGTTTTCTGGTAGAATTTGCTTGCAATTTTGGGAGAGAGGTAAAATAGCAATGACTATAAAAGCATCGTGTACCTAAGGCATTCTGGCTTATCTTGATCTTCCCATAAAGACTGCATTTTACTTAGTGCATCCCTTCTCTTTGATTAGAGAATCATGACTGACAAGAGATGTTGTTGTTGTTTGTTGTTATGTGCCGTCGAGTCGCCTGCGACTCATAGCGACCCTATGTACAACAGCCCTAAACTCCGCTCTGTCCTGTGCCAATTGCACTGTCTCTGACACTCCCATCCCAATTATCCCAGTCACTGAATCAATCCACCTCATAGAGGGCCTTCCTCTCCTGCGCCGTCCCTCTACCCTCCTAAGCATGATGTCCCTCTCTAAGGACCGGTCTCTCCTCACTACATGTCTGAAGTAAGTTAGACAGAGCCTCAGAATCCTTGCCTCCAAAAAACCTATGACAAGAGATATGAAGGCTAAATATTACTAAGAGTCAGAACCTACCTGTAGCTAAACCTCCTAAGGATTTTTTTGTGGCTAAAACTGCACTGAAGGAGATGGCCCATCTTTCTCCTTCAGAGCAGCTAGTGAACTAAGCACCTGCCTGTGGGCTGGTAGCACAACTCCTTACGCTCTAGGCCACCAGAGGAATAAACCTAGGACTGGTCATTTTCATACTAAAGGTCTCCAGTGTAGAGAGAGTCATGTCTCTTCCCTTCTGAGTTTCACATTTGATTAGAAAACAGTTACTCAACATCTACTATGTGCTTAATACTTTGCAGAGCCCATAGAAGATAGAGCTTTAAGATGCACATTAAACACTCTAACAGTGTCTGCATTATAATGAAGCAGACAGACCTTTAATTAGATAGTTTGATTCAGTGTGGCGTAGACTCTAATAGAAGGGTGCATAAGCATCATGGAAAAAAGAAATTTGATCTATGCACAAACTGAGTACCTATCAACTGTTAATTGGATAAACAGAAGAGTGAAATTAAAAAAAAAAAAAAAGAAGAGTGAAATTAAGACCTTCTGGGGAAGAATGACTTTTTTTTTTAAAAAAAAAAAAGTCTTGGAAAATTAGATGTTTTCTGTAGAAAGAGTTTAAATTCAAGTGGTAAGAATCTGCTATGTAATTTCAAAGGTTGTTGTTGTTAGGTGCCATCGAGTTGTAGACTACTCATAGTGACCTTATGAACGAAAGGCCTGAGCACTGTTCGTAGAGTTTCCGGAGGCAAGCCTTTTAGAAGTGGATGCCGCTCCTGCTTCCAAGCTTGTTTTAATTGGGAAGCTACACCAAACACTGTCCACCATGGGTAACCATTATCACATTTGGCACATCAGTGTCACAGTGCTCAGAATCACAGCAACCACAAGTTACCTCTGTACAACAAATTGACAGAGCAGTGCTGCACCACCTAGAAGAATGATTGACAAAAAAGCAATTTGAACCAGGCCTGAGGGCCTCAGACTTTAAACCACCACATGCCTTAAAACCCTAGGCCAAGCCTCAAGGGCCTCTCCCTTGGGGGGAAGATCAGTACCCCACATCAAACACAAGCCTGAAAAAGCACACAACCCCAAAAACTTGAGATCACTTGTGCACAAGGTACGCAGTTAAAATCTACCAGCTGCTCTGCAGGAGAGGGATGGGTATTCTCCTCCTCTGAAAACCTGCTGGAGGGTCACCTATGGGCTGGTCCAGACTGAAGGTATACAGCAACAACAACCACCATTAGAATGTTAGTGAGGAAGGAGAAGAGGTCTGGTAGCAGAGAGAGTTGTACTGCTAACCCAAAGTGGCACTTCTTTGGAGGTTCAACTCTAAAGGACTTGAACTAGCAGCACCAAGGGAGAAAGATGGGCAGTCTCTTCCCACACTCAGAACCTCCAAACCTACTGGAAGGTCAGCTTTGAGTTGGTTGGCACTAGAGAGCAATGAATTTGAATTTTGGGTTTGTTTTGTGTTTTTGAGTTGGGAAGGTCTTGGAGACCATTTTGTTCCCTTAATGAGAAATAAGATGAATGAATTATCCCAAGGTCATGTAACAAAATTAGCCAGGTTACGTTTTACATATAAAACACTTATACACCCTGGGCTCTGTGGCTTCATGGTAAAATGCTTCACTAGTTTCTCAATGGGAGAAAGAGACGCAAGCTTGTTGCATACAGTTTACAGCCTATGAAAACCCACTGGAGGGTCAGCTATGAGTCAGTTCCAATTAAGCAGTATTCAACAACAATACATCCTACCTGCTAATACACAAAAATACTTTTATATTCTATTACAGAGGTGGAAAAACTTGGGTTAGATAAAGTTTACTTTCATTATATTTAGAGAAGGGGAAGCCTGTCCTGCAAAATGATTTAAAATATTGTAAAACTAGTGTATGATACAACAGAATTGAACTCAGAATAGCAGCTCAGATTGTTCATAAAAGTCCTCAGATTATTCTTTCAGGAGGACAACTGCAAAATTGCCTTTATATTGAACCAGACACTGATTTATAACTCCAGTTTTTCAGGGAGTATACTATTTATCTCTGTATATCTCAAGGAATTTCCTATCACAAAATCTCCAGCAAAGAAGAGAAATTATTCTGGAGTTTTCTTTTGCAGTTAATTGAAAAGAAAGAAAGATGATGCAGTCAAATATTTCTTCAAGACTAGAGCATTTAGAAGTGCAAGGGTCAAGGTTGCATTGCATTCAGAGGGAGGCTTGGGAGTCAAATCCAGCTTTGGAAAAGGAGAAATAATTATGCTACAAGGCCCTTGTGGAAACATCTATGAAGAGTTATATGAGATAATCTTGACATAGACTTCCATCTCTTGGAAGAATTGACAGTTTGCTTGAAAAATGTGATGAAACATTGAGTAGAGAGCTGCAGGAAGAAATATGGGGGCTGAAGGTATGGCTTTCAAAATTGGAAATGAGAGAAAGAGGTCTTTTCCACATTTATGAAGACAAGAGTTAGAACATCTTACAGCAGCTTAAGAAGTTTTCTAATAAATCACTTGAATGATATACCTAGGTCGAGAAAACACTGCTCCTCTGAGAAGGTTTCCATATAAAATAAAATCCAAACAGAATGGAGGTGGCTGACCTACTGCACACTAAATAAAAGATGAGTGTTTTGCAAGCCACTACAGAAGTCAGGGGTTAATACACTAATGAAGGAACCAGTTTTGGCAAAAAGGAGAATACATTTAGTTGTCTAGAAATAATTGTGGATGATAGCTTAAAAGGTTTTTGCTTGAAAATTTGAAGCAGTAGCAGTTTAATAAATTACATTCCTCAAATCAGAATTGTTTTGAGTAAACAAATGACAAAGATTCATCCTGAGTTTGAAACTCCATATGGAGGATGTGAGATAGTCTACAGCTACTCAGAAAAAATATCAAGCTCTATTTGTCTTTTAGTTCTGGCTAAAATATTTCTGCAACATAACAATTAAGGGATAATATTTTGCTAAATATGTATAGACTATCCCAAGGTCATATAGAAAAATTGAATGATACTCACTGAATGTCAGCTGTGTGCCGAGTTTTTTGCTGGGGTGAAAATACAGAAGAGTTTACTGTCTGGTAAAAGGAAATACGTAAGATGAACGAATGCATTTGTAACTGAAAGGTTGGTAGATCAAATTCACCTTATTATTATACTAGAGAAAGACATAAAAATATAATCTCTAAAGATTATAGCCTAGAAAACATTATGAAGTAGTTCCCTTTTGTCACTAGTAGACTGTGACTACAATAACAATGAATTTGATGCATGAGAAAGGGCAATATCTGCGTTTGGGAAGCTATCTGCCTAGTGCAACCAGGGAGGGTATTTTTAAAAGAGTGCTCTGAGCAGGTAGATTAAAAAAATCTTCCTAAAGTGGAAAATTAGAATTGAGGTTTTTTTAAATGAGCAGTTAGACTTCCTTAGTTGAACGAGAGTTGCCAAGGCATGCTGGAAAAGATGATGGAGGGGGCATGAAGTAGTGTTTCATGCTTGTGGAAACATGTAATTCTATACTTCCAAAGAGAAAGATGGAAAGTCAGTACAGGAGGCAGGGGAGCAGTGTTAGTGAAAGATATGGATGGAGAGGTATCAGAGTCAGTTCATGGAATTTCCAGAGTAGCTAAAGATTGCTGTTAAAGTAAACTTACAGTTTGTCTTCTACAATGGAAATCTTGTTAAAGGGAAAATTTCCACAAGATTAATTCTGTGTACTAATTTACAAACTTTAAGACTTTTTTTTTTCCCAATTTAGAAATTCAGGGACATCTGATCTGAAAGTCAGCCAAGATCTCTGAAAGGCAAATGGAAAAGACTCAAATTATAGAGGCAAAGTAGAGTAAGAATAAGAGCAACACCAAACAAAAAATGATGAGTTAATTCTAGATTACTTTCCATTTATTTGGGAAGTTCAGGAGCCAATTTTCATATTTTGATTATGTGGCAAACAAAAATTAATTGTCCCAATTTTGACTCTTGAGAATATTTTGTGTTTATCTCAGAAAGGAATTTTATACATTGTTGTTGGGATTGTAAAATGGTACAACCATTCTGGAAGGCAGTTTGGCACTTCTTCAAAAAAGTTAACATAGAAATTCCATATGACCCAGCTATTCCACTATTTAGAATATATCCTGAGAAAATGAGAACTGAGGTACAAACAGAGATTTGTACACCAACGTTCCTCACAGCATTATTCACCATCGCAAGAAATGGAAACAGCCCAAATGTCCAACCACAAACAAATGGATTGAGAATTTATGGTACATTCACACAATGGAATACTATGCAACATGTAAAAGCAATAATTTTGTAAATTGCTACCCGACTTGGAAGGGACTGGAGAGCATTATGCTCAGTGAACTAACTCAGTCTCATGAAGACAAATATTATATAAAACCATTATTGTAGAATGAATATAAGGATCCAAGTGGGGTGAGGGGAGGGTGGAAGCCGAAGGACGAGGATGTGCACGGGGTAGGGGGGGATTAATCACTGAGTTGTACAATTTGATGGGTGGGGAGGGGAGGAAAATTGGAAGAATCTGTTCTCAAAACAATGTATTCAAACTTTGTAAATAAACTAGTATTTTAAAAAAATAAAAGAAAAAAGGAAATAGAAGTGAAGTAGATTTTGAATCACTGATGAAAGAAGGATATTTGCCTCAAAACACTTTATGCTTTACTGGGCTTGGCCCAGTCATTTTAGAGTTTGGGGTTGTCAGGTGCCTAGAAAATGGAATTTAAGTAGTAGAAGAAAGAAGTGACGGACTCTGGAGGGCAGAACTCTAGAAGGGGATGCTGGAAATAGATAATGAAGTCATCCTGAGCCAGAAAGATGATGTGAGTGAATGATTCCGGATACTCTTCAATACAAGGTAGGTGACATTAAGCTAGTGTGTTCATTTTTTTTAATTGTGATTTTTAAATACTTAGCATGCAGGAAAATGATTTTGCATATTCCTACCTAACTCAGGAGGGACCGGAGAACTTTATTCTAAGTGCCTTAACTCAGTTCCATAAGAACAAATACTGTATAAGACCATTATTGTAGAAATGTATGAGGATTCAAGGAGGGGAGCAAAGGGGTGAGGATGAGCAGGGGATGCTGTGGTTAATTGTTGGGTCACACAATCTCACGGGTGGAAGGAAGGGTGGGTTAAGGAAATGGGAAATTTCTGGTGTAAAAACAAAGTATATGTGAGCTTTGTAATGAAATTAATTGTTGTTGTTAAGTGCTGTTGAGTCATAGATGACTCATAGGGACCCTATGAACAAAAGACTTGAGCACTGTTCATAGACTTTCCAGAGGCAAGCCATTTCAGAATTTGATGCCACTCCTGCTTCCTAACTTGTTTTAATCAGGAAGCTCCACCATACACTGTTCACCATGGGTAACCATTATTGCATTTGACATATCAGTGTTACAGTATTTAGCATCACAGCAACCATGAGTTACCTCTGTACAGCAATGCACAGACCGTTGCTATACTACCTAGAAGAATGTATGACAAAAACCAACTTAAACCAGGCCTGAGTGCCACAGATTTAAATCACCCACCTTGAGCTTGGTAGCATAACTTTCTGTCCACTAGGCCAAAATAGCTCTCTGTTGTCGTCGTTATTGTTGCTAAGTGCTGCTGAGTTGTAGATGACTCATAGCGACCCTATGAACAAAAGACCTGAGCACTGTTCATAGAGTTTCCGGAGGCAAGCCATTTCAGAAGTGGATGCCACTCCTGCTTCCAAGCTTGTTTTAATCGGGAAGCTCTGCCAAACACTGTCCACGATGGGTAACCATTATAGCATTTGGCACATCAGTGTCACAGTGTTTAGCATCACAGCAACCATGCGTTACTTCTGTACAACAATGCACAGACCAGTGAAACAAGTGAACTAGTATATAATAAAAAGTTTATTTCAATAAAAAATAATAATAAAATAAAAATGAAAATGAAAAACAAAATAATTATTATTTTAATGAAAGTTTACAGAAAGGTTGCATTTCATTCATTCATTGTTGCACATTTTCCTCCCTCTTCCTCCTCTAGTCTACTTCGTAATGCACTTCTTGCTCCAGATTGTCAATTGTCATACTTATAATGCCCAATCATATATTTATTCAGACAGTACTTACCCTCATTTCATAACAGCAGTGTTCATAACCTAGCCACTCTTTTCTTGTATTCTCCTTGGCCTCATAAGTTAACCCTATTTTATAATAAGGGTATTATGCAGTGTTTGTCCTTTTGTAACTGACATAGTTCATTCAACATAGTACTTTTCAGGTTCTGTATTGTGTATAATTTTGCAAGTTTATTATTTTTCAGTGCTGTGCAATATTCCATTTTGAGAATGTGTTTCTATTAATTCGTTTGTTAATAGGAGGTTGGGCTGCTTCCATCTTTTCACTATTGTGTTTAATACTGCAACGAACATGAGTGTATATACATTTGTCTAAGTCATGGCTCTGGTTTCTTTAGGGTATAATTCCAGTTAGTGGAATTGCTAGGGCAAATGATATTTCTATTTCCAACTTTCAAGAAAGTGTCAGACTACCTTCCATAGTGGTTGTACCATTTACATTCCCCAAAACAGTGAATAAGAGTTCCAATCTCTCTATACCCTAGCCAGTATTTGTTGTTTGCTGCCCTGTTGAACTTTGCTGTTGTTGCTGGGGTGAGATGATATCTCATAGTTGTTTTGATTTGCATCTCTTGGATAGCTAGAGTTTTTAACATTATGTTTATTGGCCATCTGAATTTCTTTCTTGGTGAAGTGTTTATTCATATTTTGTTCCGATTTTGTGACTGGGTTTTTTGCCATTTTCTTGTTGAAGTGCTAGAATATTCTATAAATTTTTTATAAAAGTCTTTTTCAATTATGTCATTGCCAAATTTCCCCCCCCCCCATTTGTATGTTTCTTTTTTACCCTGTTGGAGAAGTTTTTTTGACGTGCATTGGGATTTAATTTTTAGAAGGTCCCATTTATCTATTATTCTCTCCTGATTGTAGGATTTTCATTATGTTTGAAGTCAGTTCATGCTGTAGATTAGGGCTTCTAGAGAGTATCCCTAGTCTTTCTCTGATGAATTTTATATCCTTTTGTTTTATTCCTAGGTCCTTGATCCACCTTGAGTTGGCTTTTGTGTATGGTGTGAGGTATGGTTCTTGCTTAAGTTTTCTGCAGACACTTTTTCAATTTTGCCAGTACCATTTATTAAAGAGGCTGTTGTTTCTCCACATAACTGATTCTATCCCTTTGTCAAAAAAAACAGATGACCACATGTAGATGAAATGATTTCTGGGTTCTCAATTCTATTCAATTGATCAATGTGTCTGTCACAGTACCAGTAGCATGCTGTCTTGATCACCATTGTTGTGTAGTAGGATTTGAGATAAGGGAGTGTGATGTCCCCTACCTCATTTCTCTTTTTCAGTAATGTTTTACTTTTTTGGTGTCTTTTTCCATTCCGGAAAAAATTGATAATTGTATTTCACATCTTGTTGAAGAATAGAATTGGTATTTGTAGTGGGATTACATTGAATTCATAGAGTGCTTTTGGTAGAATTTTCATGTTCACAATATTAAGCCTAGTGGCAAGAAGTTGTACTGCAATCCTGAAGGCATGCAGTTTGAGGCCCCCAGCTGCTCTGTGGGAGAAAGATGGGCAATCTCCTCCTGTGTGATTACTGCCATGCCCAGAGTATATAAGGTATAGCCTCATTATCCTTGCCTCCAAAGAGCACTCTGGCTGCACACTCTCCAAGACATACTTGTCTGAAAAACAGATGTCTGGCGAACATATTGGAAGAGGTCTGCATTTGTTTCTATTCCCAAGAAAGGAGATCCAACAGATTGTGGAAACGATTGAACAATATAATTAATATCACATACAAGCAAAATACTGCTGAAGATTATTCAAAAAAGGCTAGAACAGTACATAAATAGAGAACTACCAGAGTACAAAAGCAGGATTTGGTAGAGGCTGTGGTACCAGAGATATAGCTGACATTGAGAAGAATGGGAGTCCTAGAGCACTTAATTGTGCTCAGAGAAAACCTATATCAGGACCAGGAGGCTGTTGTATGAACAAAGCAGGGAAACACTGCATGGTTTAAAATTATGAAGGGAATGTGTCAGGGTTATATTCTCTCTAAATACCCAATAACACTGGCAAAGTTTAATAGGACAGTAAGTAACAAATGTTGGAGAGGATGTGGAGAGACAGGAACTTTCATACACTGTTGGCGAGATTGTGAAATGGTAGAACCAACCACTCTGGAAGGCAGTTTGGAATTTTTTAAAAAAGCTGAACATAGAAATTCTATATGACCCAGCTATTACATTACAAGGAATATATTCTAAGGAGATTAGAACTGAGACACAAACAGATATTTGTACACCTATGTTAAAAGCAGTGTTATTCACCATCACAAAATCATAGAGACAGCCCAAATGTCCAACCACAATCAAATTAATTGAGAAGTTGTGGCACATTCACATGATCAAATATTACACAGCACTTAGGAGGAACAATAAAGAAAATTATTACATAACTTGGGAGTGACAGGAGGGTGTTATGCTGAGTGAACTAACTCAGTCTCCTAAGGATAATTATGGCATGGGACCACTATTGCAAACACAGAAGAGTAACTAGTAAAATGTGCATTGGAATCCTGAGGAGAAAGGGGTGGAAACAAAGGGGTGACAGCAGTTAGGGAGGAAATCATAGGGTCACAAAATTTGGTGGGTGGAGGGAGAGGAGTAAAGGGAATAAGAATGATCTAGCAGGGATCTGGAATAATAAGGATACTGGTGGGCATCGTGCAATGGTGATTGATTTTATAAAACAAAGAATGAGCATGTATGAAACACAATGTGAATGAAGGATCATGTGAAACACAGCGTATACAAACTTTGTGTGCAGGTCAATGTAAAATTAAAAATATAGAATTATTATCTAAGGAATCAGCAAAGAAAAAAAAATCAGAGAAACCTGCTTACACACACAGACCCATCCTAGTATTCTGGCATATGTAACCTTATTAACATAGATATAATTAAGTATTTGTTAAAACATAAGCAAATTTATGACAAATATCATGTACCTGGTATTAAATGGGTATTATCTTAACATCTAAGAGTTATTGTATTAGAAACTCAGAACTAGCACATTTTTCTGAAGACAAACAGGACCCTATGGAACTGGGTTATATGTAAGAACATCCAGGAGTTACCTGACCAACTGGTGAACTAATATGGCAATTCAAAGGAAGCAGAACACAAACCAGAATCCAGAATGCATGGACCAGTATCTCGTAATGAGTATTGCCAACACGTCCCAGCCTCCTTAGCACCCAGGTCCATCTTGAAGTTGTGGGCACGTGCATCTGAGAAGAATTGCAACCATCCAATCAAAACTATGTGCAAACACCACATCTTCTGTACTCCTGAAGAACAAACATCCCACCATGCTCCTAGAGAAATGGCCCTAAGAAAGCTCCGAGCATTTATTGCTCAGAACACTTGGATTCCTTTAAAGCCCTGTGTTGTGTGTTCTTGTGCAGCATTTTCTTGGCCTCCAATAAATCTATACCTTACATATTCTCTAATAAATCTGCATCTTTCCTACTGAAAACTTTCCTGACTCTCCAGTCATTCTTTAGACCCATCATCCAGCAACCACATTACCTTGAATTAGAACTGATCCACAGTAAATGGTTTAGTATTTGTTCAGGAGTCCATGGGGACACAGTGAAGGGAGTGGGCCATTAAGTGAATTTATTTCAGGGTAAAGGCCTCCCTGAAAAAATGGGATTCAAACTGAGCTCTCAAGGGTAAGCAGAACTTACTTAGCTAAAAAGAAACACCACACACTGAGAAGGGGACACTCTAGTCCAGGCTGTGAGATGCATTTCCCTTTTATTGGCAATTGTAATGTTGGAGGAAGAACGTATAGTCTTGCTCATCAGGAGCTCAAGAGACCTTTCAGCACTTCACTCTCCCTCAGAAGCAAGTCCCTTTTTGCTTTGCACTGCTGTGGATTCATGAGTCAAAAATGTTTGTCTCATTAATTCTCATGTCAAAGTAAGCAGGATAAACTGAGCTGATCAATCAGGACTTTGTTTTCTAGCAGCTGATTATAATCATCCAGATACACGTGCCTGATTGAAATTGTTTGTGATTGAAGACTAGAAAGCTGAAGCCTGCTGGTCCCATGGAAATTTAATCAAGACTTTGATGGAGTAAAAAAAGTAAGAGACTGCGATACAGGAGGCTCTACACTCCAGTTATTCTAAAACAAGCTATATGTTTAAGACATTTGTTTCCATCTCTGTACCTCTGTTTACTTATCTGAAAATAGTAAACAGTGTTATGGTTTGAATTGTATCCTGCCAAAACATGTGCTGTAAATCTTGGCCCTTACACTCATGATTCTAACCTCATCTAGAAATGGATTTTCTTTGTTATACTAATAAGCCAGTATTAGTCCAAGGTGTGTCTTAAATCAATCTTTTTAGTTATGAAAGGACAGATAAATCATCAGCAAAACAGTAAGGGCTGGGGGAGGAAAGAGGAAGGAGACATAGCTGCCAGATTGCACTAAGATCTCTAAGAAGTCACAATAAAAACAGAAAAGAACTTTCTCCCAGAATTAGGATAGGGGGGAAGAGTCTTGCTCCAAAACAGAAGCCTTATTTTAGGACTTCTAATTTTCTAAACTTTGAGAAAGCAGATTTTTAAAAATTTTTATTAAAGTCACCTACTTGAGGTAGCTGGACTAGACGCGGCCTCTAGCTTCTTGAGGAGAGGCACTATGGAGCACTCCAGATGCTTGTGGCTTTCTTTTTGCCCCAAGTGGGCGTCAGCAGAACAGACTTGCCAGATGAACTGGGGGTCTCTGGCCTGGAGTTTGCCTGCATTTGAGTGTGCTGGAATGGTAAAATACAGAAATGTCGGGCCATGCCTGCAGGGTATGGAAGAGTGTCTTGAGAGACTTAGTGTCAGCTGGACTGCACGTGGCCTCTGGCTTCTTGAGGAGAGGCAGGTATGGAGTGCTCCGGAAGTTGTGGCTTTCTTTTTGCCCCAAGTGGGTGTCAGCAGAGCGGACTTGCCAGATGACCTGGGGGAATGAAAGTCACACAAGTGTTGAGGACTTTTTTTCATAGGAAATAGGGTTGCTATGAGTCGCCTAACAACTCAATGGCACTTAACAACAATAACATCAACATAGAGAGTGATCAGTTGGTCTAGTGGACATAAAGTGATGCTATCAGGCCCAAAGGTGGGTGACTTTTAATCATTGGCCCTCATGCCTGTTTTTCGTTGTTTTTGTTCAAACATTCTTCTAGGTCATATAGCTCTGGTATGTCCACTTGCCATACAGCAGTAACTTGTGGTTGCTGTGAAGCTGAATACTGTGAAACTGATGTGTCAAATGCGTTAATGGTTATCAATTGCAGACAGTGTTTGGTGGAGTTCCCCAATTAAAACAAGCTTGGAAGTGGGAGTGGCATCCACTTTCATAACAGCTTGCCTCCGGAAACCCTATGAACGTGGAGAAAGGATGAAGGTCACACATGTGTTGAGAACTTTTGTTCCTAGGGTTGCTATGAGTCACGTACGACTCAACGGCACTTAACAACAACAACAATTTGAGGTAGCAGCACTAGCAAAATAAGAATTGAATTTGATACCAAGGAATGGGTTGCTGCTCTAATGAGGAACTAAAATATTGAGTATTTTGGAAAATGAGTAATGAGTGGAGGTTGGGAGATGTTTAAGGTATCTAATAGTAAAAATTAATTAATCATTAACATCATGAATAATAACATGCAAACAAAATACTACTAAAGATGATTAAAAAAATGACTAGAACAATGCAGAGATAGGGAACTGCCAGAAGTTCAAGCAGAATTTAGAAGAGGCTGTGACACCAGGGATATCATTGCTGATGTCAGATGGACCATGGATGAAAGTAGAAAATACCAGAAGAATATCTGTTTGTGCTTTATTGACTATGCAAAGGCATTTGATTGTGTGAATCATAACAAATGTGGCTGACATTGAAAAGAAGGAAATCCCAGAGCACTTGATTGTGTTCAGGTAAAACCTGTATCTGGACCAGGAGGCCATTGTACAAAAAGCAGAGAAACACTACATGTTTTAACACTAAGAAAGGAATGTGTCAGGGTTATATTCTCTCTCATACTTATTCAATATGTATGCTGAACAAATTATTCACAAAGCTAGACTCTGTGAAGAGGAATGTGGCATCAGGTTGGAAGAGACTCATCAATAACATTCATTATGCAGATGACACAGCCTTGCTTACTGAAAGTGAGGAGGACTTGAAGCACTTGTTGTAGAAGATCAAGGAATGCAGCCTTCAATACAGATTGCATCTTAATGTCAAGCAAATAAAGATTCTTACCATCGGCAACATCATATGAATGGAGAAGAGATTGAAACTGTCATCAACTTTATTTTACTTGGATCCACAATTAACACCCTTGGTACCAGCAGTCAGGAAATCAGGAGATGTATTGCATTAGGAAAGTCTGTTATTAAGGAACTCTCCAAATTATTGGGGGGTAACGATGTTAGTTTGAAGATTAAGGTGCATCTGATTCAGACCATGTATTTTCTGATCACTTGCTATACATCTGAGAGCTGGAAAATGAATATGGATGATAGGAAAAGAATTGATGCTTTTGACCTGTAGTGTTGGAGAAGAGCACTGAGTATCCCATGGCCTGCCAAAAGAACAAATAAATATGTCTTGGAGAAGGTGTAGCTGGATTGTTCTTTGTAGGCAAGGATGACGATGAGGCTTTGCCTCACATACTTTGGGCATGTTGCTAGGAGGGGCTATTCCTTGGAGAGAGACATGATGCTTGGAAGAGTGGAGGGTTAGCGAAAGAGAGGAAGACCCTCAACCAGGAGGATTGCCATGGTGACTGCAGCAATGGGTTCTAGTGTGTCAGGAACTGTGAAGATGGCACAGGATAGGACAGGGTTCAGATCCGTTTTTCATAGGGCCACTATGAGTTGTACTCAAAACTCTATGGCATCTAACTTCAACAATAGTAGAAACCCAAAAGAAACAACAAAACTATAAAACAAAACCACCCAAAACCCAAAACACACTTAGATTACTGTGGGAATACTACTGGTATAATTACAGACCGCAAAATCAGTCCCTGTGAAGGATTATGAGAAAGCAAAAGCTATAGAGAAACATCTCTGTTGTCTTATAAAATACTTCTGGCACCAACAGAATGTTACTGGAAATGTGTTTTTGGCGAGGAAGAAGTGTATGTCTAACTCATATCTGAGTGCTTGGTAAGTGGTAAAAAAATTGGGAGTCATGAACTTAGATATTTGGCAGAAGAGATTTCTAAGCAAGATTTCCAAGGGGTTCCATAGTGTTACCTTGTTATTGTTACTGTATACTACTGAGTTGGAACTGACCCATATCTGACCCTTTTTTTTATTTTCAGAGACAGTTTATCACGACAGTTCATGGGAGGAGATTGCCTATCTTTCTGCTGTGAAGCAGTCGGTGAATTCAAACTGTGTGCCTTTGGATTTGCAGGGCAGCTTCTTACCACTAGGCCACCAGTGCCTAAGGAAAGTATTATCTTACTGCTTATTCTAAATTATGAGAAGCAAGATTTAAACTTAATAGTTGTTGTCATTGATTACCTTTGAGTCGAGCATGACTCATAGCAACCCTATGAACAAAAGGCCTGAAGCCTTTCTTTAACTATCAATATTTATCAATGTTCATAGAGTTTCAAGAAGGATGTTATTTAGGAATTAGATGCCACTCCTGCTTCCAAACCTGTCTTAAACTGGGAGTTCCACCAAACACTGTCTACCATGAGTAACCATTAGGCCATCTGACACCCCAGTGGCACAAAGTTCAGCATCACAGCGACTCCAGGTTACCTCAGTACAGCATATTGACAGAAGAGTGCTGTACCACAAAGAGGAATGTTTCTCCAAAATATAATAACAACCAACTATAAATACAAAGGCCCTCCATGAGGTCTTGCTGACTCTAAACAACAGGCTTAAATAAAAAATGGAACCAATATGCTATGTTGTTGTTACGTGCCACTGAGTTGCTTGCGATGGATAGTGACCCTATGGACAGCCGCTTTGGACCCTTTCCTGTCCTGAGCCAGTGTCACTAATTCTGACACAACAACCCCCATTGCCCCAGATACTGTATCAATCCATCTCATCTGGGGTCTCCCTCTCCTGCGCTGTCCACCTACCATTCCGGGCATGATGTCCTTTTCAAGGACTGGTCTTTCCTGGCCATGTGCCCAAAACAAAATAAAAAACTAAAGGATCTAGAAAACTATTGTGGCTACACAGTAGTTTTTTGTATTGTAACTACACAATATTTTGTTAAGGAAATAAATCAGTGATTTAAGGATCTGACATGAGCTTAGACTAAAGAGAACAGAGATAGTATGAAAGGAAAAAAGCTATCTGCTGCTTGAAACTCTACAGCAAAAGGAGCTGTATCACTTGTCTTCTAAGGAAAGAAAAGGGCCATCCCTGAGGATCATAGAGGAAAGAAGAGTTGTTGGAAGGAGCACAGAGAGAAGGACTTATTTGATTTCACAAGCTGCAGTAAAGTGTGCTTTTAAAAGCAGATGAGGGAGAATTGATGCCAGATGCAGATTACCAAGGAGCCAAGAAGCAACAGCCTTTCTCCAGAGTCTGTAGTGAGAAAGTTTTCCCCAAGAACTAGCATCATTCTATACTGTGAGAAAATAAGCCACCCATTTGTGGTATTTGTTATAGCAACACTGGACAACAAAGACAGGGGAATTATCTGCTCTCTAGATAATATGATCTCCCGAGAGCTAGTTAATATCTCCAATTCTGTTCAGGAGAGGGAGAGTAGGACTTCTTTCTGCTTTATACATTCAGTGGTGTGGCAGCTGTAATAATAATCACTATATAAAGTCAGTCTCCATTGCCTCTTCTGAGGGCCAGGCATCTGTCTAAACACATTTCTTCCCTCATTTACTCTCCACAACAATTTTGATGCTGTTCCTGGCCTCATTTTACAGGTCCAGAAACTAAAGCTGAAGGAATCTGCTTGCCCAAGGTTATGCAGCTCATAGGCATGGATTCAGGAGCCTGGTGTGCTGACTATATATGCCAAACACACACAGACTGCCTTGCCCTCTGAGGAAGTGCTGGAGTAGGGAAGCAGATGCAAAAGTGAGAGAGGCAGTTCATTACCTAGTGAAAGGGGGACTGAATAAGAGATAGGATGGACCTGTGGTAAACTTTATTGGTTCCACAATTTGTTGCACAATTCCAAGAGGCATTATGCAGGCAGCATAGTGTGAATGGTGTTGCGTTGTCCAACATAGTGGTCTCGGTGCAGTTGACTGCCTCTTTTCCTCTTGCTGCTGAGATGAATGAATGTGCAGCAGAGGGTAGTGTGCAGGAAGCTATGCTACTCATTCGAAGATGGCATCTCTCTGGAGGCACCAAACCACCAGCTTTGCATCAGTAGAACGATGAACAGTCTCCTGTGTGATTTACAGCTTTGGGAACCCACTGGAGGGTCAGCTGTGTGTTGGCAAGGACTTTGAATTTGCTGAGATGATTGTATCCGAGCCTCTACCTCCTTATATTGAATTCAGGTGGAGGAAGGTAGTCAAAGGTGGAAATCAGTATTCAGAGAATTTTTCATATTCTTAATAGAAAATATTCTAAACTTAAGCCTATTTATTCAAGAAAGGACTTCATATTAATGTGAAAAGTCAAATAAGATCTCCATTTATGACCCATTAACAGAAAATCTGACACTTTTTTTCTCTGTACACATGCTTTTTGAAAGATATGTACACACTTTGGGTTCTGTTTGCTTTCTTTACCCAAGAAGAAGTTGTTCTTTTCCCCCCCAATTTTTCTCCTTTATTTTTATATTGGTTTGCATACAAAATTTATATACATTGTGTATCATTCATGTGCATTGCATTTCACACATCTCCTTACATTCACATTATGTTTCAAATGATCACTCATGAATATGGGGTTTTATAAAATTAATCATCATTGATATATGCCTACTATTGTCCTGTCTTCCCCACTGGATCTTTCCTAGTTCCGTCACACACCCCTCCTTTCCACTCACCCTACTCTGTTATCTTAGTGATTTCCTTACCTCCCCATCTCTGCTCTGCTGCCTTCCTCCCCTTCCCCTTTTGGCTTTTATCCACATCTTACTAGTTATCCTTCTATTTTTACAATGACGGTCTTATGCAGTGTTCGACCTTACGAGGCTGAGGTAGTTCACTCAATGTAATGCTCTCTAGCCTCTCCCATGTTATACAGTATTTTACAAAACCATTGCTTCTAAGTGTTGCATAATACTATTTTGTGTAAATATACCACAATTTTTCAATCCATTTGTTTGTTGATGGATATTTGGGCTGTTTTCATGTTCTTGCTATTGTGAATAACTCTGCTCTGAACATTAGTGTACAAATCTTCATTTGTGTCTTAGTCCTAATTTGGGGGAGTATATTCCCAGCTGTACAATTGCTGGGTCATATGTGATTTCTATGTTTAGCTTTTTAAAAATTGAGATTGTAATAAAATGTTATAGATAACTTGGATTTCCATTCATTCATTGTTATACATTTTCGTCTCTGCTTCCCCAGTTCAGATTTTTTTCTTCTGAAAAAAAAAAATCCTTTCATTGTTACACAGTCCCCCCCGCCCCAGTCCACTTTACTACGCATCTCTTATTCTGGACCCTTGCCATGCCAATAGTGCCTAATCATATATTCCTTTTATACAGCTCTCTCCTTCATCTGTTTCAATGAAGTGTACATTTTTTTTTAGTTTTTCCCCAACTGCCATATCAATCCTGTTCTATATCAGTGGCATTATGCAGTGTGACTAAAATATTTGTGACTGAAATATTTCACTCAGCATAATGCCCTTCATGGTCATCTCTTTTGTATAACATTTCATGAGTTCTTTGGTTTTTTTCAGTGCTGCATAATATTCCATTGTGTGACTATACCACAGCTTCTCTAGCCATTCATTTTTTTTTGATGAGCACTTGGGTTGTCTCCAACTCTTTGCTATTGTGAACAAAGCAACAATAAACATGGATATGCATATATCAGCTTGGGTGGCAGTTATGGTCTTTTTAGGGTATATTCCCAGTAGTGGACTTGCTGGGTAAAATGGTATTTTTATTTGCAACTTTTTGAGAAAGCACTATACTGCCTTCCATAGTGGTTATACCATTTTATACTCTCACCAACAGTGAATAAGGGTTCCAGTTCCTCCACAACCTCACCATCATTTGCTGTTTGCTGCTCTGTTGAATTTTGTTATTCTTACTGGGGTGAAATGTTATCTCATAGTTGTTTTGATTTGCATCTCTCTTAGAGCTAGAGATTTTGAACATTTCTTCATGTGTTTGTTCGCCATCTGAATTTCTTCTTTGGTGAAGTGTCTGTTCATATCTTGTGCCAATTTTGCAACTGGGTTGTTTATTCCTACCTTGTTGTAGTACTAGAGTATTCTCTGAATTCTAGAAATGTGTCCCTTAACAGACATGTCATTACCAAATATATTTTCCCAACCAATTTCTTCTTTTGTAGAGGGTCTGTTCAAGTGTTTACTTTTGGTTTGCGTAAGTTTAGGTAGTTTGTGATTTTCTATGTATTTTTCCATTTCCTCTAAGTTTTCATAATATTCCATTGTTAACCTTTTTATTTTAGTTAGTTCTGTTGTGACATTGCCCATTTCATCTCTTATTCAGATTATTTCTGTCTTTTCGTTCTCTTCTTTGTTCATTTTATTAGTGGGTTTTAAAAAAAATTATTGACATTTTCAAAGAACTAACTCCTAGTTTTGTTGATGGATTCAATTGTTTTTCTGTTTTCTGTTTCATTTTTTTTTGCCCTAATTTTTATAATTTCAGGGTTTTTTTGGAGGGTGTTGGGTTTTCTTGCTGTTCTTTTCCAATTTGTTGGAGATGTTGGATTAGAGTCAATGGTCATTTTTTACTGTTTTTTATTGTGTTTGTTTATTGCTATAAATTGAACTCTGATTACTGCTTTGGCTGTTTCCCAGAGGCTTTGGTTAAGTGTTGTTGTCATTGTCATTTGTTTCAAGAAACTTTTTAATTTCATTTTTTTAAATTTCTTCTAGTACCCATTCCATTTGCTGTGTAAAGGTGACTAGTGGTTACTGTGATGCTGAACGCTGTGACACTGATGTGTCAAATGCAATAATGGTTACCCATGGTGGACAGTGTTTGGTGGAGCTCCCCTATTAAAATAAGCTTGGAAGCAGGAGTGGCATTCACTTTCGATATAGATTGACTCTGGAAACTCTATGAACTTGGAGAAATTATGAATGTTATACAAGTGTTCAGGTTTTCATGCATGGGGTTGCTATGAGTCATCTACAACTTGATGTCACTTAAGAACAACAACACTACCCACTCATATTCAAGCAAGGTGTTATTCAGCTTCCAAATATATGTTTTTCCCCTCTTCTTTATCCTCTTGTTATTAACTTATAATTTTTTAGTATTGTGGTCTGAGAAAATATATTATTTCTATGTTTTTTAATATATTGATGCTTGCCCTATGACCCAAAATGTAATCTTTTCTAGAGAACATTCCATGCACATAGGAGAAGAAGATATACTGTGATTTTTTGGGGGTGCATTAGTCAATAAATATTTATGAGATTGAGTTAGTTTATTGTGTAGTTTAACTCTTCAGCATGTTTGCTGAGTTTCTTTCTGGAAGTTCTAGCTTTTCTTAAAAATGGTGTACGACGTCTCCAAGTACTATAGTAGTGTTCCCTATTTTTTTTTTTTTCACTTTTGTTAATGTTTGCTTAATATATCTTGCAGGTCTTTCATTTGGTGCATAGATAGTTATGATGATAATGATGATGATGATGACGATGTCTTCTTGTTCTATTGATCCTTTAATCATTATGTAGTGACCTTCTTCGTCCTTTGTACTTTTTTTGCGTTGAAATCTATTTTATCAGAGATTAATATTGCTACTCCTGTTTTCTTCAGTTTGCCATTTGCTTGGTATATTTTTTCCTACTCTTTAATTTTGAGTATTTCTTTTTCTTCAATTTTCAGGTGTTTCTCTTGTAGACAGCATATTGATGTATTTTGTTTTTCTACCCAATTTGCTACTCTTTTTCTCTTCAGTGGTGCTTTTAAACCTTTTACATTTAGTATGATTATTGATAGGCAAGGTTCCATTGCTGTAGATTTGTTGAGTTCTTTTTGTGTTGTTGCTACTTACTTTGTTCCCTCCTGCTTTCTATGGCACCTCTGTAACAAGGACATCTCTAAGTGTTTCCTGCAAGCTGGTTTTGTTTTTACCAACTCCCTTAGGTTTTGTTTTTCTGGGAGTATCTTGATCTCTCCTTCACATCTGATGGACAATTTTGCTGGGTACAATATCCTTGGTTGAGAGTTGTGTTCTTTGAGTGTTTGATATATGTCATTCCACTGCCTTCTTGCATGGTTTCTGCTGAGAAACTGGCACTTAATTTTATCTGCTCTCCCTTATAGGTTACTCTTTGTTTCTCGCTTGCTACTTTCAGAATTCTCTTCTTATCCTTGGTTCTGGCAAACTTGTCTATGATATGTCTTGGTGTTTTTCTTTTGGGATCTGTTCTACATGGTGTTCTCTCAGCTTCTTGAATATATATTCTCTCATTCTTCTTTATGCCTG
>NW_006399806.1:5663464-5668442 GCF_000299155.1 Elephantulus edwardii | reverse complement strand
TTTCTTGTTTATCCAGAGCCTCTAGTGCCTTATTTGTTTTATCTGTATTGTTTTGGATTGTTATTTTAAGCTCCATCTCATTTTTGCTTGCAATGTTCTGTAATTTTTGAAGTTTATCTTTCACCCATTGAAAATATTTATTTTTCTTTCAAATTCTGTGTCAGAAATTTTCATCAGACTTTCTGGATTCAGAGTATCCATTGATACTATGTCACTTTTTAGGGGTGACATCTTTCTTTGTGCTTGTGTAGGGGGTCTGGTAGCCTGCTTCCTATGTACATTGCTATAGTAGAGTTTTTCATGTCTGAGGTGATAGCAGGTTCTTATTCTGAAGCCACTGTTCCAGAAGAGGGTGGGACAGCTATCCTGTCTGGGTTTCTCTCTGCCTTCTTACCCAAGGGAAGATCTGCTTCATACTGGTAGAGAAAAGGCCTGTGAAAGCAGCCTCCTTTTTCAGAAAACTGCTGCAGCTGGGCTAGCCCAAAGTGCTCCAGAGCAAGAGCAGTTGATAGGCTGGATGTGAGGAGATGCAAGGCAGAGAATGGAGACCTGATTGGGAAACCAGGAAGCCTTGGTTTTCTCTTTGAGAACAAGCTCCAGCTGTCTCACTTCGTTCTGATTGAGGTTAATGGGCCCCATGTGATCCAGTCAAACAGCAGTGAGCTCCCACAAAGTCACTTACTCAAGTTCCAGCTTCTGGCACTCGTCAGATCTGGTACTCAACAGGTCCTGGTGTGTGTCAGTGTCCTGACATGTGCATCAGTGTCAGGAGAGGAGGTCCCTGCATGGGCCAGCAGCATCAGGAGTGGAGGTTCTGGCACCATGATGTTGTTCTTATTTGCTAAGGTAAATTCTTAGAAGAACATGGCCCTTCCCTTCTGCAGATTAGAGAGCTTGCTATGGCGATAGATAACAGAAAACAGCACAGAAATTCTGAATTAGCATACAAAAGGTATTTTAGTTGAAAGGAAGTTGTTGAAAACAGAACACATGGGTAGTTGAGATGATTACAAACCTGTCAAAAAAATATGAATGACTCAATACTGCACAAAAATCAAGCTTCCCTCTTGTAGGATCTTTGAGACTGTTGGGAAACCAGTGGCTTTTGCCTGCTTATCCTGGGTTAATTGGAGTAATTTTCTCCAGGTTGTGTTAATCATACTACTGTGTCTACTGCCTTACATTGCTGTTGACGGACGCTAAGGTACCGTAGTTTTGAAATATGAAAAGAAATATTACTTAAGTAATGAGACTTTTCAAAGAATCATTCAAGCTAAAAAGAACCCATTGTATGAGAATTACTCTTCCATTTTCCTATTCATTCACTGATAGTTTTACTCATAGCGATTATAGATTTCAGGTTTAGAATGAAATAGAACTGGACTTAAGTTTCAACTCACAACCTTTTAACTCTGATTTCTGAGCAAATTAAGATCGCCGAGGTCACATTTATATGTAAAATGTGAGATTAATTGCAGTATCTGCCTCACAGAGTCATCATGTGGATCAAATGAGAGTGTGCATATAAATTGGACTTTAGTGTGAATCATACTGTAAAAACCTGGCAGAGGGGAGCTATTAACAATAAAAACACAAATATATGTCTTAGAGAACAAGCCCAGTGGTGAATAATGTTTCTCTCTTATTGCTATTGAGGGGGACTAACTCAAGGATGGAGATGGCCTTTCTCCTTTGGAGCATCTGGTGGACTTAAATCACCTGCCTTTTTGTTGGCAGCGTTAATCCTTACAAACAAGATCGCTAAAATGCCTTAATAACACAATAGAAGTTTAAAAAGAAAATGAATACATTTTATTACAATTAAGGTTCATGTCTTAATAGTTTAGGAATCTGACTAGTTCAGGATTTTAAGAGTTCTCTCTCTCTCTGTCTCTCTCTGTGTGTGTGTATTCTTTTTCAATCTCACTGTAATATTTTCCACTTTTATGTTGAAAAATAGGGAGCTCTGGTGGTCTAGTGGTAAGAAGTTGCACTGCTATCCTGAAGGCAGGTGGTTTGAATCCACCAGCTGCTCCACAGGAGAAGGATGGGCTATATCTCCTCCTGTGTTAATAACTGTCTTTGAAAACCCAGAAGAGGGTCAGCTATGGGTCAATTCCAACCTAACACTACTCAACAACATGTTGCGGAATATTGAATTATCTGCTTTTCTATACATGAGAGAAAATTAATATCTCTCTCTCTCCCTCTCATGCTGTTGAAGATTCTTCACATAATGCTATCAGTTCTTTTCATGACTGAGCACAATATGCCAAGAATTCAAATGCAGCTTTGTTACACCCCTTGATTTTCCATTCAATCTGAAAAGATGTGCAAAAGAAAAAGAAATGGTGGTATCTTCCAAGACTGTAGTAGTAGAAGGATTGTTGGAACTCTCTTTGTTTCATACAATTGTGTGCTGTGCTTTTACTAGTTCTTCACATTGAACTGTACTTTCAACTTAAGCACTAGAACATGTATCAATGATAACAATAAATTCTAGTTATATTTTATTGAGCTATTCCTAAGCTCTGTGTTACAACAATATTTCTATAGATATTTCCTCATTCAATGGTTATATTAAATGTTCCAGATAAGTGATATTATTCTTTCACGTAATGGGTGAGGGAACAAGCTTAGTGAAGTTAATGACTTGCTTAAAGCATACTGCTCATTTATCCATTTATCAAATTTATTGAGCACCTGAACTTGTCAAGTGTTATGAGGGAGATGAAGATGTGAGAAGTTAAGATTCTTGTCCCCTGAGATCTTGCAATGTAGGGTGAGAGCTGAGGCACACAGAGAACACCGTAAAGCTCCTACATGATTGCCTTGAAAAGAAAATTTTTTCTTCGGAAATCTTTTTCTTCCAACTTGTAAAGCATCCCTGGCTTGTGTAGACACTCTGGCTAGTGTGAATTCATCTTGTTGTTGTTGCTAGGTGCCAACAGAGTTGAGTAAGACTCATAATGACCCTATAAACAACAGATCTGAAACTTGTCCTATCCTGTGCCAACCTCAACATCCTGGACATAACTGAGCCAATTGCAGCGGTCATTATGTCAATCCTTCTGGTTAAAGGGTCTTCCTCTCTTTTACTGATCCTCCATCTTTTCAAGCATGATGTCCCTTCCTAGGGAATATTCTAGCAACATGCAAAAAGTATGTGAGAAGAAGCTTTGTCATCTGTGCCTCCAAAAAGCCCCTCTGGAAGTACCTTCTCTAAGACATATCTGTGTTCTTTTGGCTGTCCATGGGATATTCAGTACTCAGTTGCAATACCACAACTCAAAAGCATTAATTCTTCTTCTGTTATCCTTATTCATTGTCCAGCTCTCAGAAACATAGCAAGTGACTGAAAAACCATGGCCTGAATCAGGTGCTCTTTAGTCTTAATTGTTGCCCCTCAGTAATTTGAAGAGGCCCTGAGTACAGATTTTCCCACTTCAGTCATTCAACTACTAGTTTAAAAGTTCAATTCAAATTTCTAAGAATCTTGGAAGACAATTTTGGAGATCTGCTTCTCAGAGGTCACAGCCTGGAAAACCTGCGTAGATAGGTTGTCATGAGTTGGAGTTGACTTAGCAACAACTCACAATTTCAAATGTACCATTATCTCTCATATTGTTGTGTCTTTCCATACACCCATGGCTCTGTCTAGAATAAGCCTTCCTTTAGACTCCCAACTCCTTATTCACCTTGCTAACTCTTAATTGTTTTAAGGCTCAGTTCAGTTCATGTTTTTCAGACTGTCTTCTCTTGTAGTTTGGCATTTCCCTTGACATTATCCTTACAATAGTATGCAAATTTACTCCCCACTAGGGGGCAGGGATCAGGTCCTTTACTCAGGTACCATGATATTTGCCAAAGAGCTGTACTCAACAAACATTAGTTGAATGCATTGCTATACACATGAAGATTTAGAGGTAAGAAAGGAGGGCAGAAATGGAGGAGAGAGGGGTATTTAAAAAAGATTGCTTCATAGCAAGGCCAGGAAATCCTACAAAGTCAAGTGTTTAAATGAATGAGGTCACTGCCTCCCAAACTGTTAGGCCAGCACCCAGAATTTTAGAGGGATAAGACATTAAGTACAATTACTCTTTTGGAATTTTCAGGATAATATTGCCAGAGATACTTCTAATTCATACCAATTTTTTCTTTAAGCAAGAAGCAATCAAACTTCATAGCCTCTATAATTTTACAGAGCTCTGGTGGCCTAGTGGCAAAAAGCTGTGCTGCAACCCCAGAGGCATACAACTCCAAGACCACCAATTGCTCTGTGGGAGAAGGCTGGGCAATATCCTGTGCAATTAACTGCTTCTGAAAACCAGCTGGAGTGTCACTTATGGGTCAGTGCTGACTCCGCGGTATACAGCAGTGACAGTTTTTACAGAAGACTGCCAAATTTTTTCTTCTATGGAGCGGCTGGTGAATTTGAACAGTTAGCAGTGTAGAAATTATAGGCACTCTACCATCTGAGCTGAAAATGTGGGTTAGGTAGTACTGTATTATCTTTGGGGTTCACCTAAGATGTATAGGTAAAATCTTTGTTTAGTAAGTCAGCTATCTATACCTCTGAGTGCCTTTGAGCTTTAGAGAGCACACACAACAGGAAGAAGGGAAGATGATCCCTCTTAACTTTGTGACCCAAAACTAACAAATTAAGTTCTTTGGGCTTGATATAAAATAGGGAACAATGATGTTAGCCTTATCTCTAGGCAGTTGACAAACCACTTGTTGTCTTTCAAAAGAGATAGGTTGCTTGTTAATAGAGTTTTAATTTTTTTACTATTAATTTTAAGATTTCACCTCTTGATTTAAAAGGGAAGAATCAGAATTCTGAATCAATCATGGCCCCAAACGAAAAACACCACAAAGAGCACTTTCCTCATTCCCTCTCTACAAGTCTGGTCTACTTGTAATTTTAAATTATGTAACAAGGTCTGGTGTTGTGATGTGTATACTACTATATCAAATA
>NW_006399806.1:5659654-5663309 GCF_000299155.1 Elephantulus edwardii | reverse complement strand
TCTATCTCTATCTCTATTTCTATCATCTCTATCTATATCTATCTATACCTATCTATATTGAAGTACTATATACTTTCTGACAAATCCTCCATCTCTTTATAGGTCACCTCAGAAATATACTAACTGCATAGGAGAAATTCCTTCTACTTATATCTATTTTACAATTCACAGCTGCATCAGCAGAAAATAAAGCCTAGGTATATATGTGATACCAGTTGACAAATGTTTAATGGATGCAACCCTAGATGTATGCACCAAGATACGTCACAAAAGTTGGAAGATTGTTACTTGGCCGTCTAATTGGAAGAGAGAGCTATCCCCCAAAAGGTAATCCAGCAGAATTTAGAAATTACTGACTACTATAATTAATACCATATGCACACAAAATCTTGCTGGAGATTATTAAAAATGGCTAGAGCAGATTTTGGGGATCTTTGTGACCATGGGACCTTCCAAAGGACCAAACAATACAATAACGTTTGGGACAGAGAGCTACAAATGGGGGGAAAAGTCACTTTCTTAGCTTGCACTCTGAGCTATGAGAACTGTCTTTCAGATGTGGGGAAGAGAGGGGAAAGAAACTCCTCTGGGTAAAAATTTCTCCATTTGAGGATCCCTGCTGCCTTGGGGCCATCCCAGGGACCAAAAAAGACAACAGGCTTGAACGCAGGGAGCTATAAGCAGGAGGAAGATTTGCTTTCTCAGATTGCATGCTCAGCTGCAGAAAGAGAGCTAACTTGAAATACTCCCTTCCCACACAACACAAACGGCTTAAGTGGAGGACCTGATCTTCGCCAAAAGAGGACAATAGAGTTCTGGAGAAGGGACTACAATAAGGTGAGATTCTAGCAGCGCTGCATTGCAAACCAGAGACAACCTGAAGGACCTGAAAGGCAAATTTTCCGAGAAAGGACTTCCAGAAGAATGATTGACCCACCCCAATGATTGGACATTTTAAACTGGCAGCTAATCAGTAACATCATAAAGAAAAGAACTATCAACAAGTTATATAGACATAAAAGAAATGGCCTAACACTTAATAAGAAAATCTTTACATAATGTCAAGAAAATAGCCAGGAGTTTCAAACACTATGAGAAAAATAAATTAAGCTTTCTCTAAAAAAAGCAGAGCATATTGCAGACCAAATGAATAACCCAGAACCAGGAAGGTAGAACTTAATATTGATATGGAGGCATTCAAACAGCTACAAAAGAAAGTAGAAATGATGAAAGAAAAAATGGAAGCCAGAAATAAAGGGGATACCCTAGAGGCAGACATCCAGAATAAATACATTGATGAATAGTTATTTGAACAGCTACAGAAGAAGGTGCAAATGATAGAAGAAACAATGGAAGCCATTAAGAGAGTGAATAATCCAGAAACAGGGAGCCAGCAGAAATATATTGATGAGGAGGAACTTCACAAACTACAAAAGGTGGAAGAAATGAAAATATAAAGAGGTATAAGAATTTTAAAAATCATTACAAGACAAAGAAGGGTTCAGCCAACAAAATACTAGAAATATGAGAAATGCATGGAAATGAAATCCAGAAATTGAGACTGAGATGGTAGGAATGTCCAACCTACTGGATGGACCAAAAAGTAGAACAGAAGAGATGGAGCAGAGTCAGGGAACTAGAAGACAAGAATCACAACAGAAATATGCTGTTGTTGTTGTTATGTGCCATCGCGTCATTTGCGACTCATAGCGACCCTATGTACAACAGCCCTAAACCCTGCTCTATCCTGTGCCAATTGCATTGCCTCTGACACACCCATCCCGATTACCACAGTCACTGAATCAATCCACCTCATAGAGGGCCTTCCCCTCCTGCGCTGTCCCTCCACCCTACCAAGCATGATGTCCCTCTCCAAGGACCTGTCTTTCCTTACAACATGTCCAGAATATGTCACACAAAGCCCCAGAATCCTTGCCTCCAAGGAGTAGCCTGGTTTAACCCTCTCTAGGATGAATCTGTTTGTTTTCTTGGCAGTCCATGGTGCATTCAATGCTCTTCTCCAGCACCACAGCTCAAAGGCATCAACTCTCCTTCTATCCTCCCTAGTCATTGTCCAACTCTCTGATGCATAATAAGTGATTGCAAAGACCATGGCCTGTATCAGGCGCACCTTAGTCTCCAGAGAGACACCGTTGCTCTTGAGTACTTTAGAGAGGTCCCTAACAGCAGACTTTCCCATCGCAATGCGTTTTTTTAATTTCCTGGTTGCTGGTGCCAAGAGTGTTGACTGTGGAGTCGAGCAAACTGAAGCTGTGAACAATCTCAATCTCTTCGTCATTAATCCTGATGCTACCAATTGGTCCAGTGGTGAGAATCTTTGTCTTCTTGACATTGAGCTTCAGTCCATATACTGAAGGCTGCAGTTCTTGACCCTCTTCAGCTAGAAGAAAAATCAGAGATAAGACATAAAGAAAATGAAGAAAACGTTAGAATCATGTGGGAAGACATCAAAAGGAGCAATATAACTCTGATTGGAATTCCAGAATACAAGAGGGAAAGGGAAATTACTGAAAAATTTGTGGAAGAGGTACTAGAAGCAAACTTCCCAAGTCTCATGAAGAATGAGGAAATTCGTATTTAAGAAGCTCAGTGAACATCAAATAAACTAGAACTCAAAAGAAAAATATAAAGACATATAATAGTCAAATTCTCCACAATAAAATATAAGGTCAGAACACTAAAAGCAGCACAAGAAAAACAGAGTCACCTACAAAGAAAAAACAATTAGATTAAATTCTGATTTCTTAGCAGAAATTATGAGAGCAACAAGCAATGGGATGATATATACAGAAAGTTGAAAGAAAACAATTGCCAACTGAGGATCCTGTACCAAGCAAAGCTTTTCATCAAATATGAAGGAGAAAAAAATATGAAGGGGAAATGATACCCTTTGCAGAACAAGAATTTGTGAAAACAAGACCAAACCTACAAAAATTTTAATTTAAATCCTTCACACAGAGACATCAAAAGAAAGTGGATCACAGTAACCAGAAACAACAGAAAAAGAAATACATCAAAATGGTAATGATAAAATTTTGTCTGTCGATAACCTCACCTAATGTTAATGGATTAAATGCACCAATTATGAGAAAAAAGAGTAGCAGAATAGGTGAAAAAAAAAGCCTATCAGTATGTTGTCTACAAAAGACACATCTAGGAAATTAGGAGAAAGATAGACTCAAAATCAAAGGCTGGAAGAAAAATATACCAAGCAAATGGCATCCCTCCAAAAAGCAGGAGTGGCAGTATTAATCTCTGAAAAAATAATCTTTAGGATAAAAACCAGTGTAAAAGACAATGAAGGGCACCATATAATGCTTAAAGGCACAGTAGATCAAGAAGACATAACATTGGTCAACATCTATGAACCCAATGATAAATCTGTAAAATACATAAAACAACAGTTAATAGAATTGAAGAAAGAAATAGCCACACAGTAGAGGTAGGAGACTTTTTTTTTTAACACACCACTCTTACCAGAAGCTAGGTCATCTCAAAACAAACTTAACAAAGATGCAGAAGATCTCAACTATATGATCAGTCAACTCAACCTTATGGAGTATTCAGGGTACTGCACTCAACTAAAACTCAATTCACTTTCTTCTCAAGTGCACATGGTACATTCTCCAGAACT
>NW_006399806.1:5651129-5658209 GCF_000299155.1 Elephantulus edwardii | reverse complement strand
TCATGACCAAGTGTAATTCATTAACAGTTATGAAAGGATGATTAAACTCAAAGAAAACATGCATTGTAATCCACCACATTAACAAAGTAAATTACAAGAACCATATGATACTAGTAATCGATGCAGAAAAAAATATTTAACAAAATCCAACAACCCTTCCATCAAAAAAAGTCTAGAACAGTAAGTCCAACAATAGAACTTCCAGAAATTGAGACTGAATTTAGAAGACATCATGGCATGAGTGACATCATGGCTGATGTCAGATGGATGTTGACTGAAAGCAGAATAGCAGAAGGATGTCTATTTGTATTTTATTGACTGTGCAAAACTTTTGGGTTTTTTTCCTTTTTTTTTTTTTTACTTTGCAGATTATAATAAATTATGGCTGACATTGAGAATAATGGAAATCCCAGAACATGTAAACCTAAACTAAGAAATGATTGTATGAACAAGGGAACATTGCAAGGTTTAAACCAAGAAAGGTGTGCATCAGGGTTGAATTTTTTCTCCATACCTATTCAACCTGCATGCAGAACAAATCATTCCAGAAGCTAGACTTTTCCAGTTTCCAGAGGAGGAATGTGGCATCAGGATCAGAGGAAGACTCATCAACAACCTGCACTACACAGATGACACAAACTTACTTGCAGAAAGTGAGGAGGACTTGAAACACTTGCTGCAGAAGATCAAAGACTGTAGTCTTCAGTATAGGTTTCATCTCAACATCAATAAAATAAAAAATAAAAATCCTTACCAGCTGGTCAATAGGTAATATAATGATTGATGGAGAAGAAATAGAAATTATCAATGTTTTCATTTTGCTTGGCTCCACAATCAACACCCTTGTCATCAGCAGCCAGGAAATCAAAAGATGTTGTATTGCATTGGAAAAGTCTACTGTCAGAGACCTCTCCAAAGTGTTGAAGAGCAATAATGCCAATTCGAAGACTGAGGAAGCTAATCAAACCCATAATGTTCTTAATTACGTGTTATGCAGTTGAAATAAAGATGACAGAAGCATTGTCTTTGAGTTCTTGTATTCAAGAAGAGTACTGAATATTCCATGGACTGCTGAAAGGACAATCAAATATGTCTTGGAAAAGGTGCAGCCAGGGTGCTCATTGGAGGCAAGGTAGTAAAATTTCATCTTGCGCTCTTTGGGCATGTTGTTAGGAGGGAGCAGTTCTTGAAGAAAGACATCAGGTTTGGAAAGGTGGAGAGGGTCAATGAAGGAGGGAATGAATCTCAACAAGAAAGATTGACACAAGGGCTATAACCATGGGCTTGAGTATGTCAGAGACATTGAGGACAGCACATACTAAAGCAGAGTTCAGATGCATTATTCATAGGGCCGCGATGAGTTGTAGTTGATTTAACAGCACTTAACAGCAATCCAGTGACATTGACCAAATTCCCTAAGTCATTGCTACTGAGCTGGAACTGACTTACAGCTGAACTTTCAGTAGGTTTCAGTGTAAAACACTTGGAAAGAGATTGTCTAATTTCTTTTTTGGAGCTGCTGGTATATTTGAACCACTTGTAAGGCATCGCTTTGGCGCAGACATGCCACCAGAGCTCCCTGACACTAATAAAAGTCTCCCCTTCTCCTTTTATGTAGGAAAATATAAGGAAAAGGATGACATTTTGGAGCCACAGAGAGAGGCTCTGAAAAGAGTCATCAGTTTTGGGCCTCTGAGCCAATTTATGAGTATGGTGTCCTTAAGAAGACACACCTGGAAAGCACTGCCTTTTTTCCACCACTCACTGCACCATTACTAACTCAGCCTGCAGCCAGCTCTTGGTTGCTTATCATTTCATTCATTTCACAACATTCCCTAAAGAAAAAGTGAGGGGGAACCAAACTGGGAGATTTTATAATGACTTTAAGCGTTTTCCCATATTTCACATCATATGTGATTCCTTATGAAGAGATATTATCAAAGGAGGAAAAAAATTGTTTATTCTGTCAAGCACCATCCATATTGCTTATGGCCATGGTTGCTAAGCTAGTGATATTTAGGGAGTAAGCTCTCAAATTGGGGAAGGGGAAGCCCACAACTCATTGCTCTCAAGTTGAAACAGATTCATAGCTGATCCTCCATTGGATTTCTGAGACTATAAGTGGCATAGGAGGAATGGCTCCTCTTTCTTCCTCACAGTTGCTGGTGTATTTGAGCTGCTAGCGAGCTGTGGTCTCTGGTTTACCAGCACACTTTCTTACAAGCTAAGGGCTATTGCAATGAATTGTTTTTAGAAATTTGAAGACCAAATTCTTTCCTTAGCTACCATTCAAACTCATTCATTAGGGTGGAGTCAGAAGCAATCCTTAGCTAAAAGTCTTTAGCAGATTTCAGAGGGTATGAATCAGTTGGGAGGGGATTGGTTCTTTCGCTCTCTGAAAGGCTGGATGATTCTAACTACAGAGAAGCCTTCGTATTAGCAGTTTAACTCCATATAGACTAGAACTCCATTATTAAGTGAATTATAAAATAGTTACATGGATTTTAATTCTATGCATTGGCATTTTTGGCCTTTACAGCTTTCAGGATAAGAAGTTTGCAAGCTTGCTTGTAAAGTTCTGTGGTTGTCAAAGAAAGCGTGCTGTCCTGCCATGCATATGCTGAAAGCCAATTCAACATAATGTATACAGAAAAATGGCACATTTTATGTCAAAGCACAGAAGAAAAATGTGCAAGACAGATATAAAGGTATGGCTGCATGTAACCTGCTCTTGGGGAAACGTTGTGGTTTTCTCACATTCATAAGACACATCGTAGGAAAAGATATGCAGGGTTGAAATAGGGATCAATTCTTAGGTTCTAACAAAAGTAGGAAAAATATCTCATAGGGCTTGAAAGAAATATCCTAGCAATTTAATGTGGAATTGAATTTGAGCTAGAGGTGGATATCCCTTAGATCTCACACAGGGTTTTTTTTTTTTGTGCAGAACTGCTAAAGTAATCTCTTTCTAAGGTGGTCTTAAGCATAGGGTCCAAAGAGAGCATCACACTTAAGCTTCTGTATATAAAGAAAGAGCAGGGGATAAGATATTGCCGTGGCTTTAAGGGAAAAGAACCCAAAAATATTCTTTTGTCTGCCTTGTCTCTTGCCAGACAAGGTTATATTTCTCTATCTTGTCCGCTCACACTCAAGTAAACGACTTGCATGAAGTGCTAATGAGATCCTGAAAGGAATAAACAGTGCTGTTGCTCCAATATTCAGTGCTGAAAACTGGTGAATTTTAAATTATCCCCTTATCATATTGAACATCGACCTTGAGTAAATTGCTCACTCCATCTTGCCTGTCTTTTTAAAAATACAATATAAAATGAAGCAGCGATACCAACCGAGAAACACCTTATCCAGGCCCTACGGCCAGGCTCTTTACTTGCTAAACTCTTCTATTTTTCTTTATGAAATTGACTGGTTTAGGGATTGAAACTGGGACCTCTTTACAATCCCATTGTAAAGAATATAAAATGTGCTTTGAAAATACTCGGCCTTGAGTTCAAACTTCTATAGTTTATAGCTGTTTAGTTATGAAAACGTTACCTAACTGGTTAAGTCTCAAATTTTGATTAAAGAAAAATAATTGTTGCTTGGCAAAACTACTTGAGCCTTTAAAACATTTGATAAGAACACACAATAAGTGGCTGTGTAATGGAAGTGATTTTGTTTAACAATTATTGAGTATCTATCTTGTAACCACCACTTACTTATTCATGGCAGTGACTTCCATGTTGCTATGATGCAGAAAGCTAAGCCATTACTATTGCAAATATCAAAAGTTTCACGGGTTTCAGTGAAAGGTCTAAGAAAAACTAGGATACAAGGCTACACTATACTGAAAATTTAGTCAAAGAATACCTATGCACAACAGCAGATCAAGCTGCTATTTTGTTGTTGATTTATTTTTGTAGTTATGTACCACTCTGTACACAAAATGTACCAAAAAAGCATACAAAAAAGTGTACAAAAGTGCACAAAATTACAAAGGAGTATGTCAGAGATGCGTCCTATTTCCATACCTTTTCAATCTGTATGCAGAACAAATCTTCTGGGAGGATGGGCTCTATGAAGAGAAATGTGGCATCAGAATTGGATTGGAAGAAGACTCATCAACAGTATGCATTATACAACCCTGCTTGCTGAAACTGAAGAGGACCTGAAGTTCTTGCTGAAGAAGGTCAAGGATTGCAGCCTTCAATATAGATTGTTGCTCAACATCAAGAAAACAAAGATTCTCACCAGGGTTTAGGGCTACTTTACAAAGAGTTGCTGTGAGTTTCATGTGACTCATTGGCACATAACAACAATACTTTGTAGTTTATATAACTCCCTAGAATTTCAAAATTTACATCTCAGTTTACTCTCACTGAAGGGGCTTGTCATATTTACATAAGCAGAACTCCCTAGGAACCCAGGCTTAGATTGGGGTGCGATTAATATTATATCTATGTGTTCAGGTCTTTCATTCATAGGGTCACTATGAATTGTTTACGACTCAACAGCAACAACACCACCACCAACATAGAGAGAGCTCTGTGGTCCTGGAGGATAGAAAGTTACGCTACCAAGTCAAAGGTTTTAATCTGCATCCCTCTGGCCTAGTTTTAATTGTTTTTGGTCAAACATTTTTCCAAGTGGTATAGCACTACTCTGCCCATTTGCTTTACAGAGGTAACTCGTGGTTGCTGTGATGCTAAACACTATAATACTGATGTGTCAAATGTGATCATGGTTACCATGGTGGACAGTGTTTGGTGGAGCTCTCCAATTAAAACAAGCTTGGAAGCAGGAGGGGCATCCACTTCGAAATAGCTTGCCTCCAGAAACTATGAAAGGATGAAAGTTATAGAGGTATTCAGGTCTACGTCTTGATGGCACTTAACAACAACAATATGACATGAAGGGTGGAGGGACAGTGCAGGAGAGGAAGACCCTGGATGAGATGGATTGATGCAGTATCTGGGGCAACAGGATTTGTTGTGTTAGAATTAGAAAGACTGGCTCAGGACAAGGAAGGGTTCAGAGTTGCTACATGTAGGTTTGTTGTGGGTCACAGGTGACTCGATGGGACATAACAAGAATGTATTATATTGGTTGTATTTTATTTAAGCCTCTTGTTTAGAAACAACAAGACCTTAAGGAGAGCGTTTATATTTAAAAGTCCGTTGTTACTATATTTTGGAGGAACATTCTTCCGGGTGATTCAATATTCTTCTGTCAATATGCTTCACTGAGGTAACTTGGGATTGCTGTGATGTTGAACCTTGTGCCATTGGGGTGTCATATGGCACAATGGTTACACATGATGGACAGTATTTGGTGGAGCTCCCAGTTTAAGGCAGTTTGGAAGCAGGAGTGGCATCCACTTCCTGAACAACATGCCTCTGGAAACTGTATGAACTTTTATGAACAATGACAATTATAGAAAGGCTTCAGGTCTTTTGTTCATAGGGTCACTATGAGTTGTGCTCAACTCGATGGAAATCATTATCATTATCAATAACAACAACAATATTACATTTTTCCAATGTGGCAGCCCACATTCTTCCCAGTGTGGCAAATGCTGTTTGAACAGATCCCAAAGAACAAAAACATTTAGGGAAAGAAAAACATTTAATTAGTAGAACTAATAGCATTTAAAAGAAAATGTGGTTGTTGTATGCTGTACACTTAGAATTAATCCATAGCTGACCCTACTTCAGGTTTTTAGTAACAGATAATCTCATACATAAGAAAATTGTCCATCTTTCTCCTGTGGAACAGCTAGCTGGTGGATTCAAACTGTGTTACTTCAAGATTGCAGTGCAGCTTCTTACCACTAGGCCACCAGAGTTCCTCTAAAATAAAATATCATTCATAATTAGATGACACTGTTGTGAATTTTGATAGCAGTTAGATTTTAAGGTCACTAAAATGACCATTAGAGGACATGGCAAGTCATATCACTGTATATAAATGTTCAATAAAGAAAAAAGTTCTGTAGATCAAGCACAAACTCTCAGTAATTTACTTGTAAAAGTGGACATCCTACAGGAGATAATATAAACTATATAAGCAGCAAACCAAGAATACCTATCTTTAAGTTCGTTCACAAGTTTATGACTAAATTTACATACTGGAAACTACCTTGCATATAAATGAATTTTCTGGCAAGTGCTTGTAAATTTTAGGATGACCTTAGGATGTACACACTGATAAGAACATCATTACACTACATATGTTATGCAAAGCAGGAAAACAGAACTAAACAAGAACAGGTACAGCTTAGGTTAGGACAAGGTTTACAAAATTTAGTATTTTTCTCATCGCAACTCACATGAAGTGGTTGTTCACCTTAATGGCAAGACGTCATCTTTCAATACTTTGGCAAATTTATCAACATCAATCATTTAAGACTAATAATAACCAGGGTTGGAATTGACTGACACATGCTAGATGAAAACAGTTGAAGAAGATATTCTAATGGCCAACAGATACATGAAGAAATGCTCAAAATCACTGGCAATTAGAGAGATGCATGTTAAAAACTCAATGAGATACCATTTCATTCCAGTAGCAGTGACAAAATTTATCAGGAAAACAAGTAATAAATGTTGGAGAGGATGTGGAGACATAGGAATTCTTCTACACTGTTGGCGGGATTGTAAAATGGTACAACCATTCAGGAAGGCAGTTTAGCCCTTCCTCAAAAAGCTGAACATAGAAATTCCATATGATCCAGCTATTCCACTGCTTGGAATATACCCTGAGAAAATGAGGACTGAGCCACAAAAGGAAAGTTGTACACCAATGTTCATTACAGTGCTAGTCATCACAAGAACACAGAAACAGTCTAGATGTCCAATCACAATTAAATAGATTGAAAAATTATGGTGCTTTCACAAAATGGAATGCTATGGAATATGTGGCACACAGAAGCAGTGATTTTGCAATCCTAACTTGGGAGGGACTGGAGAAATCATGCTGAGTTAACGGACTCAATCCCACAAGGAAAGATATTATATAAAATTATTATTGTAGAATGAGTATGAGGATCCAAGGAGGGGGTGATGGAAGCAGAGGGATGAGGAT
>NW_006399806.1:5646655-5650344 GCF_000299155.1 Elephantulus edwardii | reverse complement strand
GACAAAGATTCTCACCACTGGACCAATTAGCAGCATCAGGATGGATGGTGAAGAGATTGAGATTGTTCACAGCTTTTGTTTGCTTGGCTCCACAGTCAAGTCACCAGCAGCCAGGAAAGCTGTAATAAAAAAAATAATTGAAAAAACAAAACGGTTGAGCATTTGTTTCCTGGAAGAAAATGTAATATTTTCTCAATAATTTGGAGAAGGCTTATTTTATAATATGTCTTTTGATTTCCTGATTGCTGGTTACCAAGGGTGTTAACTGTGGATCCAAGTAAAATGAAGCTCTTGACAGGTTAACTATCTGTCGGTCTGTCTATTCTTTCTATCTATCTATATCTATCTATCTATCTATCTATCTATCTATCTATCTATCTATCTATCTATCACTATGTTGTCTATCAATCCAATGGTAAGGATCTTTGTTTCCTTGGAATTCAGATGCAATCCACATTAAAGACTGTATTCCTTTATTGTAATTTTATTACAATTTTTTTAAATGTTTTATTTTGTTTTGTTTTTTAATTTCTGCTTTTACCAAGTTCGTGCACATTGTTTTTCACACCGGATCTTTCCCTATTCCTTTACCCACCCTTGCCTCTACTCATCAAATTATGTAACCCTATGATTAAGGCCCCCCATTCTCACCCTCTGCTTCCCCCTTCCTTCCTTAGATCCTTGTACCCATTCTACAATAATGGCCTTATTCTTTGATCTTCTGCAACAATTCCTTCAACTCCTCATTTTCAGCAAGTAAAGTGTCATCTGCATAACACAGGTTATTGATGAATCTCCCTCCAGTCCTGATGCCACATTGCTTTTCATAGATTACACCATCTTGAATAATTTTCTCAGCATATAAATTGGGTGGGCATGGAGAGATAATACAACCCTGACACATCCTATTCTTAATTTTAAATCATGTAGTGTTCCCTTTCTCTGTTTGCACAAAATCCTTTCCAGATTATTGAGGAATAATGATGTCAGTTTGAGGACTAAGGTGCTTCTGATTCAGACCATGGTCATTCTATTTACTTGCTATGTATCTGAGAGCTGGTCAGTGAATAAGGAAGAACTGATGCCTTTGAGCCGTGGTGTTGGAGAATAGTACTGAACATCCTATGGACTGCCAAAAAAACAGTATGTATTAGAGAAGGTGCAGCCAGAGTGCTCTTTGGAGGCAAGGATGGTGAGGCTTCACCTCACATACTTCAGGAATGTTAGGAGGAGCTGTTCTAAGAGAGAGGCATGATGCTCAGAAAGGTGGAGGGTAAGTAGACCCTTTACCAGCTAAATTGACACAGTGACTGCCGCAAAGGGCTCTAATGTATCAGGAAGTGTATGGATGGCAGAGGCTAGAACAGAGTTCAGATCTGTTTTTCATAAGGATGCTATGAGTTGTACTCAACTCAATGGCACATAATAGCATCAAGTGTAATCCTTTGTTCTCCAGAATTCCTTGTTTTTAAAAGTGTATGTACCAATATAGTAAATTAAAACATAAAAATTATAACTATAAATCAAAGTGTATATAACCAATCCCTTTATATTACAGTCTATAAGTTTTTATTTTTGGGTGAAGACTTAAAAATTCCCCCATATGGTGAGTAATAGTCTCTGTATTAATATGTCTTTGTTTTTAATTTTTCTTTTGTTTTCATTTTCCTTGATCATCATAGCCTGCTTTTCCAATAGAAATGTAACGATGCTCTCCATTCTCCTAACATTTTTTTAATATTTTTCCCCCTGCATCACCAAAATTTCTTTTTAGAATTAACTAATTAATGAGCTCTGGTGGCGTAGTTCATAGGAGTTGTGCTACTAACAAGAAAGTATGCCTCCTCTGGCTGTTCAAAGTGGCCTCCTGGGGCCTTTGGCTTTTAACCTCATGGAATTAAGTTTATTCCTGCCATTGTAATGTCTCCTCCAAGTCTTCTAGCAAGCTTAGGTGACAGCCCTTAGCTCTGGCTCCATAGGCAGAAGTTCTTTCTCAGCCTGTCTGGTGCAGGAAACTCTGGTTCAAAAGGAATGCACTGGATTCTTTACTTTATTCTTGCTTGAAGTGAAATTCTCATTTTCTACTTCCAAACATGTTCAATTTACAGTTGGCAAGAATGTCTAACGCTCCATTTAGGAAGGTCTGGTGGCCTTGTGGGAAGAAGATGTGTGCTATGTGCTAAAGGTGCATGGTTCAAATCCATCAGCTGCACACGGGAGGATGGGATAGCTCCTCACTTGAGATTCACTGCCTCTGAAAACCCCCTGGAGGGTCAGCTATGAGTTGGTTTAGACTCCAAAGCACCCAACAACAATAACAACAATACCTGATTTGCATGTTTCCATTCAAAGGTACTATTTATTCATCTCATTAGCACAGTCCCTCTCAACCACAAGGAAACAAAGGGGCAGGAAAGCCATTTTGGAAAGAAAAAAAAATCAACTATTGTGCCACACTTTGAAAGTAGAGTTACACTGGTTGGTACAGGGATTAGCCAAGGAACCCCACATTCTGGAACCTCCCCATCAAATTCTTGTGATGTTTATTTGTGTTTCAGGAAACTCAGCTGAAAAGCTACCTTCTTAGATTTTTACTGGTAGACTCAATGTATATTTGTATTCTCTCTGTTTTCACAAATCATGACAACAATTTAAATGGCATTGTTAATATCACAATTTACCTAATGCATTTTCAATATCCTCTTTAATTCTTCCAAACCAGTGAAAGGCAAGATGGAAAGAGATCTATAAAATTGCTATGTATTATATTGCCTCCTAATGAAGTGTTTTATTTTCTTACTAAATGCTTCTACACTTAAACTCAATCGTCATCAACAGATAATACATCAAAAGTTAACTTCAATTTAAAATTGCAGAGGACATGATTCCTACATAAATGTTGTTTTCATAGAGAAAATATCACTAAATCCAGTTTCTGGAAAGATGAGACAATTTAATCTGCTTTGAGAGAGAGAAATAAGCTTTCACAAGAAACTTGCATCAGCTATTAGAAAAGTGATGTAGCTGTCAGTCTGTGCAATTTCCAGGAAATGTGGGCATGACAAAAATAAGCCAGACATTTCCTCTGTTGTGTGATAAAGTAGGAAACATATCAGATGGGTTGCCAGGGCTAAGTTCTAATCCTAACTAACTGTGTGACTGTGAGGAATAGGTCCTGTAACCTTTCAGGACCTTGGGTGGCATAAGCAGCCCAGATAAAATTTAGGAGCTATAACCTTGTGAGACTATCATCGAGAGCTACTTTCCAGCACCTTCCAGTTGCCTTGATATGATCAAAAGAAAAAGAACTCATCACCAGCTGGAACCAATTCAAAGGCGACCCTCCAGCTGGTTTTCAGGGGCTTTAAGCCACACTGGAGATTTTCCAATGCAGCTGCAAAGAGGAACATTAAAATCATTATATAGTGAGAAAGAGTAGTGTTTCCTTCTAGGCCAACTTACAGAAGTGGTCGGGTGTGTGTGTATGTGTGTGCACTGGGTTTTGTGGTGAGGCTGGTGGAGGTAAGAGAGGAGAGTTAGATGGTGGTCTCAGTTTGAAGATTCTTACATGAGATGTCATCTAAAGTTGGTGATGAAGGACCCCCGAACCACTGGTCCTGTTCTGTCCCGAGTGGACGGCGAAGACCCAAGACTCCAAGACACCGGCTTGATGCAACAGCAAGAGATAA
>NW_006399806.1:5640513-5646215 GCF_000299155.1 Elephantulus edwardii | reverse complement strand
CTTTACTCGAGACAATGGAAAAATTCCTGAGTTTAACTTAGCTGAGAACTATAGAAACCTGAGTTTAATTCAGCTGAGAACTATAGGGACTATTTTAATTTCAATCTTTTCAGTGATATCTAAACTTATTTATGTAACATTTATGAAAACTTTAGACCCTTCATTCTACTTTTAGAGCAATAATTGTCCCTGAAAAGGGATTATATCCTCCTAGGGGGCAGGGACTATACTTTGATGACTTGTATAGTGACCTAGCATTTTCAAGATTCTTGGCCTTAAGTCATAGATTATTCTGGACAGTCCTAATTTTAATTATCTCATCCTTGTAAGCATTAAAAGAAACTGTGGTATGTGTGGCGGTGATGCTGAAGGGGGGCTTTTTTAAATTTGAGCTATTCATCCAGTCTGAGCATTCTCAACTTGTCTATGTAAACCTTTCTTTAATGATGCTATGGTGAGATTTAATGTTTGAATTGGCAGGGTTATGGGCCATTTTAACATTCTTCTAATTATCCATTTATATTAAAATGAACTCCTAATAACTTCTAAAATTGTATTATAAAAACGACTTGATTACTAAGCTGTGAATGTTTTTAGTTCTGAACTGCTGATAGTTCATCCTAACCTTAAACCTTAAACCTTAACCTTTGCTTGGATAATAGGTCAGATATTTAAGTACTAAAGGAAAACTGGTGATCCTGGCTATTGGTAGGCTTGACTCCCTTTGAAAGATTCCAAGAGTGTCACAATGCAGAGATTGTCTAGTTTATACCTCTCCTTTCACAAGTGCTGAGTCTGGTGGTCTAGTCCATAGCGTGTTGTGCTCTCAGGTTCATCCTAACCTTAAAGTCTCATGTACTGGCCCATGTTCATGGAAAAGCAGCGATCACTGGCTCAGGCTTCTGCTGCTGTGGTCTAGTCCATCAGTTCTAGGTGCTGTAGGAGAATGAATGCTGATCACTAACCTTTGATTTTGACTCCAAGGAAAGTTTGTTTTCAGTCAATTGTCATTCAAAACTTTATGTGAGCACATTCACCATGAGTGAATTCATCATACTCATCTCTGAGGATACAGACAACAAGTGCCATCAAAAGTCCAATCTCAGTAAAGTCTGCCTCTGTCCCCTATTCATCCTTCTTTGCAGAGAATTTCTGCATCTTCCTGTCCTGCCATTTTCAGTCCTATCTATTTGGGGGGATGGGCTTCTATGTTGTTTTAAACCCCCCTGAATCCCTTTCCCCACTTTAAATCACCCCACTTTGAACTGTGATCTGAGAATGTATTGCCTCTAACAATCTCTTCATTACCCTCCTACCCAGAGTGACCTGTTTGATGTCACAGCCAATTAATAATCCCATTGTAATGGCCATTAGTGATGACAGTCACTAAGGTTTAATGTGTTTCCTTTCAAATAACATTTATCTTAGTTCAAAGAATAATGGAAAATGTCATCCAGAAGGAATAGGTTAGTAAATCTGAGTTTGGAGCTAAACCTTTCAGATTTCCTTCAGGACCATGTAAAAAACTGTCTTTCCAGCTATACGTTGTTGTTGTTGGTGTGATGTGGAGTCAAAAATGACCCATAGCTGACACACCACAGGGTTTTCAGAGGCAGCTAATTGCACTGGAGGAAATTGTCCATCTTTCTGCAGAGCAGCTGGTGGATTTGAACTGCATGTCTTCAGGACTGCAGCACAGTTTCTTACCACTAGGCCACCAAAACTCCAAGACTATATGTAGGTACATCTAAATGTTTCTAGAGCTCAGTTCAAATCAATAAACTGGAGGAAATCAGGCAAACCAGTTGATTATGTAATGTAGAGCCAACAAACAGCTGATTGAATTTCTTCCTTTGTCTTCCCACTCATTGTTTACATACCAGCACATGGAGAGGACATTAAATGGCTCCACAAATACAAACACATATGTAAAACTTTCTGTTTGTTTCTCTTTCAAAAACAGCAATTTCCTAGACTTGAGGAGTGGAAGGTGAAGGTAGGGCCTTGGTGTTACCTGAAGTTTCTCAAGTGGGGAATGGAGACCTTTGCTTGGATAATAGGTCAGATATTTAAGTACTAAAGGAAAACTGGTGGTCCTGGCTATTGGTAGGCTTGACTCCCTTTGAAAGATTCCAAGAGTGTCACAATGCAGAGATTGTCTAGTTTATACCTCTCCTCTCACAAGTGCTGAGTCTGGTGGTCTAGTCCATAGCGTGTTGTGCTGCTAAACAAAAGTCTGTATCTGTACTGGTTCAAATTCACCAGCTGCTCTGAAGACAACCAACCTCAGATCATTGAGACTGACAGCTTCAGAAGCCCCATAGAGGTCACTGAGTTAGAATCTACTTGATGGCAGTGAGTTTGAGGTGTTTTAGTCTGAATCTGAGTAGTGAAATGACTTGCTCAAAACCTTTTTTTCCTCTGGAGAGTTCCTCTAATCCCTCTATCATTCCTACGGAATGGTAGAATTCAACAGCTGGAACACCACACATCTGCTTTATAACTCTGTTTGTACCCTGACTGCAAGCTCTCTGGTCCCAGAAACCACATCTCAAGAGCTTTACTTTCCCCAAATGTGAAACCTAAAATCTCTATAACCATGAAAGAATATCTTTTGGCTACTTAGAATGCTCAGAATGCTTAAAATAAAAGCTGTATTATAATTTGAGAGTTAGAAAAGCCGTTTGGGAGTTGTCTAGGAAGGGGATGTCAACTCGCATTGCTGTCAAGATGGAACAGACTCATAGCTGACCTTTCAGTGGATTTTTGGAGGCTATAAACTACACAGAAGGAGATTGTCCATCTTTCTCCCATGGAGCTGCTTAGTGGAATTTAAACCATCAGAGAGACATGATGTCTGGGTTAGCAAAACAACTCCCTTGAACTACATCACCAGGCTTCTAACAATTCATAAAGGAGATTACTCCAAAAGACTGCCTTACCCTCAACTCTCTAGTCTTTATTCTTGTGCTTATTTTTTTTTTAAATAAAAGACTTTTTTCCCCACCTTGCAGGAAGTACTGAGTAATGATAATGTAAATACCACCTTGTAATTGAATAGACATTTTTCATAAAGAAAGGAACAAAAACATTACCACGCTTATTGGAAATGAGATGAAATAAGCCATCCCATCATGTAGGCTGCTTTACAATTTCAATAACACAGGCAAGGCAGAGCCCTTTGTTGTAATGTAATAAAAATTGCGAATCAGCTTCCATAGCAGGAAAATTCCTGCAATGTCAGAGTGACACTGATGTGCTCATTAAAAAAAAAAAAAAAAGACTCTACAACGGCCATGAATCTAAATGACAATCACGGTTACGGTTTCCTTCTGAAATCCTTAAGCAAATAAAATCCCAAATATAGCAATCTTACTATTGGTAAGTTTTTGAAATCTTAACTGTGAAAGCCTCAATGGAAATGTCATTGAAATGATAAAAATGTCATTGACAGCTTATTCTATGCCAGGGTCTCTTTTATATTGTTTTGCAATAGCTCATTTAATCCTAACATCATCATGATTACATATATACTAATATTATGTCCTGTTTTATATACTTGAAAGTGAATGTAGGAAAACATAAAACCACCTGTAATTGTACTACTTAATATATCCAAAATATTTTGACCTATAATAAAATTAAAAAGTAATAATAAAACATTTAATACTCTTTTAAAAGTAATATTTGTCAATTTATATATATTTCACACTTACAGGACACTGCAAATGAAATTTTCTTAGGAAATACTTTCTATGTCCCATAGACTTTGATCCACATCTCACAACATATAAAAAAAATCAACTCCAGGTGAATCAGAGAACTTAGGGATCAAGCTCAAAACATTAAAGCTGTATGGTGAATCTTTTTTCCAATAAAGATGGATTGACAGTAAAAAAAAAAAATAAAGATCATAAGAGACAAAATAGGACCAAACTTAGAAGGCCTGGCATATATTATAAATAGACTGGAAAATAGAGCCAGAAATATATCGCCAGGAAAGAATAACATCAATAAATGAGACTTTCTAAAAATTAAGTCCCTCGGCTGTTGTTGTTGTTATGTGCCGTCGAGTTGCTTGCGACTCATAGCGACCTTATTTACTACAGTCCTAAACCCTGCTCGATCCTGTGCCAATCGCATTGCCTCTGACACACCCATCCCGATTATCCCAGTCACTGAACCAATCCACCTCATAGAGGGTCTTCCCCTCCTGTGCTGTCCCTCCACCCTACCAAGCATGATGTCCCTCTCCAAGGACCTGTCTCTCCTCACAACATGTCCAAAGTATGTCAGACGAAGCCCCAGAGTCCTTGCCTCCAAGGAGTAGCCTGGTTTAACCCTCTCCAGGATGAATCTCTTTGTTTTCTTGGCAGTCCATGGTACATTCAATACTCTTCTCCAGCACCACAGCTCAAAGGCATCAATTCTCCTCCTATCCTCCTTGGTCGTTGTCCAACTCTCTGATGCATAACAAGTGATTGCAAAGACCATGGCCTGCATCAGACGCACCTTGGTCTCCAGAGAGACACCGTTGCTCTTGAGTACTTTAGAGAGGTCTCTAACCGCAGACTTTCCCATGGCAATACGTTTTTTGATTTCCTGGCTGCTGGTGCCAAGAGTGTTGACCGTGGAGCCGAGCAAACTGAAGCTGTGAAAAATCTCAATCTCTTCACCATCCATCCTGATGCTGCCGATTGGTCCAGTGGTGAGAATCTTTGTCTTCTTGACATTGATCCTCAGGCTATACTGAAGGCTGCAGTCCTTGACCCTCTGCAGCAAGTGCATGAGGTCCTCCTCAGTTTTGGCAAGCAGGGTTGTGTCATCTGCATAACGCAGATTGTTAATAGATCTTCCACCAATCCTGACGCCACACTTCTCCTCATAGAGCCCAGCCTCTCAGATAATCTGCTCTGCATACAGGTTGAAAAGGTATGGAGATAGGACACATCCCTGGCGTACACCCTTCCCAATTTTGAACCATGCGGTGTTACCCTGCTCTGTTCTGATGACTGCCTCTTGGTCCAAGTATAGGTTTCACATTGTTGTTGTTGTTGTTGTTGTTGTTATGTGCCGTCGAGTCGCTTGCGACTCATAGCGACCCTATGTACAACAGCCCTAAACTCTCTTCTTTCTTGGGCTAATCGCACCGTCTCTGACACTCCCATCCCGATAACCCCAGTCACAGAATCAATCCACCTCATAGAGGGCCTTCCCCTACTGCGCTGTCCCTCCACCCTTCCCAGCATGATGTCCTTCTCCAAGGACAGGTATCTTCTTACAACATGTCCAAAGTATGTTAGATGGAGCCTCAGAATCCTTGCCTCTAAGGAACCACCCGGTTTAATCCTTTCCAGGATGAATCTGTTTGTTTTCCTAGCAGTCCATGTATTCTCAATACTCTTCTCCAGGACTACAGCTCAAAGGCATCAATTCTCCTTCTGTCCTCCTTGGTCATTGTCCAAGTCTTGATGCATAACAAGTGATTGTGAAGACCATGGCCTGAATCAGATGCACCTTGGTCTGGAGAAAGACACCATTGCTCTTCAGTACTTTGAAGAGGTTTCTAACAGCAGACTTTCCCATGGCAATGCACCTTTTAATTTCCTGGTGTACAAGGTTTCTCATTAGCATGATTACATGTCTGGGATTCCCATTCTTCTCAGAGTCAGCCATAGTTTGTTATGATCCACACAGTCAAA
>NW_006399806.1:5636393-5639658 GCF_000299155.1 Elephantulus edwardii | reverse complement strand
TCCTATCCAGAGAGCCAGTCTCATTGACTCCAACACACCTAATCCCATTGCTCCAGTTACCATGTTAATCCATCTCATCTGGGGTTTTTCTCTCCTGCATTGTTCCTCCACTCTGTCAAGCTTGATGCCCTTCTCCAAGAACTGGTCCCTACTGACCACATGCCCAAAGTATGTGAGACAGAACTTAAAAATCCTTGCCTTTAAGCAGCAACTTAGTTTCACCCTCTCCGAGACCTAGTTGTTTTCCTGGCAGTTCATGTTATATTCAATACTCTTCTCCATCACCACAAATCAAAGGCATCAATTCTTTTGTCATCCTTAGTTATTGTCCAGCATAGGAAGTAATTGCAAAAACCATGGCCTAGATCAGGTGCACCTTAGTCTCTACACTGAGAAGTCCCTGACTGCAGACTTCCCCAATATACCCTGAGAAAAATAGAACTGAAACACAAATGAACATTTATACACCAATGTCCATAATAGTGTTAGTCACACTAGTAAGAAAATAGAAATAGCCCAGATGTTCATCAACAAATTAATAGATTTAGAAATTATGGCACATTCACATGATAGACTGCTATACGGGACTCTGGAACAACAATTTTGAAAAATATTGTTCAAAATGAACTAAAAGAATAACATAGAGAGCATTATACTGAGTGAACTAGTTCAGTCTTAAAAGAAAAAATTATACTGAGTGAACTAGCTCAGTCTTAAAAGGACAAATATTGCATAAGACCATTATTGTAAAAATAGAAAGATAACTAGTAAGCTGTGTATAAAAGACCAAAGGAGGAAGAGGAGGGGGCAATGGAGTTAAGGTTGGGGAGGAGGGAAATCACAGGGTTGCAGAGCTTAGGAGCAGAAGGCAGAAGCAAATGAATCAGGAAATATTTAGTGAAGACCTGAAAAGGCTCAGTAATAGTAATCAATAATGATTAATTTCATAAGATGCAGTGTGTAGGTAACGATCTCATGAAACACAATATGAATGAATTGTGTGAAGCACAATGTATATGAATGAAACACAATCTATACTTCATATATTTTTCTACTGTCTTTATTTTATATGCAAACCAGTATAAAATAGAATTTTTTTATAAAAAGCCAGGCTTACTGGACCAATAGTGATTGGTGGAATCCTCTAAGTTATGGCGCTTAGTCACCCTTAAACTTGGAACACCCTCCCCTGCCAAATAATTAGACCGGTGGTGTAGGAGAAGGAGTACTAAGTATACCTAGAGGGAAAAAAAGAAAGAAAGAATAGGAAAGGGGAAAAAACCCAACAAATATGTCTTGGAGAAGGTGTAACCAGGGTTCTCCTTACGGTAAGGATAGTAAATACATAATATGAAAAAAACTGATAAGCTTGAACTGTGATGATTATTAAAAAAGAATATAAAATATATCATAAGAAGGAAATTTAACTGGGAGTAGTTATTTAGAATATACTATTGTAGAAAATAGGGCATCTTCTGATGCTTTCTGGGTCATCCATTATTTGTCCACAGTAAGCTTCACTATTGTAACTCCAGGCTTGAATTCTTTCTTCAGTTCTTCCCCTATTCTGTTTTTGTTTTATACTTCCAGGCTGTTGCACATTTTATTATATTTTGCTTTGTATTTTTAAATCACCTTTGAAATAGTCTTCGTTTTACCATGTATACTCTATATTCAATGCAGTTAGTAAGAAAGTTTTTAGGGAATAATTTTTTCCCAAATAGATCATCAGGTTCTTTGTAGTCTGTCTTTGTCTGGAGATACACTGAAATCCCCCTGCCATGGATGGTCCTGCTGGTGTTTGTCATTTTAGTGGCGTAGCTTCTGTTATAGTCATACGTAAGCCACCACAATATGACACATTGATAGCTGAGTGGCAAAAGTACTAAGAATGTTTATTTAAAAGTATGCAAAGAATTGCTATGTGGAATAATCTTATACCTTTTTTTTTAATTAAAAAAGTAAATAGAAAAGCAACCCCTTATTTGTATCCAAGTCAATATTAAGGTTATTAAATGGTATACTGTTAAACTTTATTCTTCTATACTTTTGGGCTTCAATAAGATGTCACAGTGGATTCACTGTTCTTATGTGCTTATGAGATCTGGTTTCTGGGGAGCAGACAATACAATTCAGAAGAATAGAGGAGTTAATTTACAGAATGGAAAATAATAAACAATAGGAAACATGAAAAGAGAGGTAGTTAAGCATTAATGGAAAGGTTGGTCCTCCCTGAAAGACATATCTATCCATATGACAGAGAAAGATTATAGCCTTGGAAACACCATGGGAAAGGGTCATTATGAGTTGGGGTCAATGTGAAGGCAGTAAGTTTTTGGTGTGGGAAGATGTTTTTTCTTCCCCGGATGGATTATCAAGGTATATTTCTTTGCTGCTGAGTCCTTACAGTTTGCTCTAAAGAAGATATCAAAATGTTAATGAGTCACTACAAAGTTAGTGTCTTAATCCTTAACTCCATATTCTCGAGCTCCTGAGCTAAGACTTAATGTAATAAGCTGTCTTCAGGCATTTATCAATTAGAAACAGGGCCTAGGACTTTCTCCCTTAATACCATGAGGACCTGAGGACCTCAAACACTCTCATATTCTTCATTAACTCTTGGCAGTGTTTCATTATAGTGTTCTTAGATCACATAAAGAGTGGTGATGGCTTCTTACATCTAACTCTTGGCCCATCTTGCAGTTATCTTTCAATACCCAAATTGGAACATTTGTATACTATTTACTAAGCAAAGACGTTTTACTTTTCTTCTAACAGGAAATCTTGTTTTGTTCTAAGGTAGCTTTTATTTTTTTTCTATTAGTTATAAATAGATGTAAGTATGCATGAATGATCAAATGTATAACTTAGTATCACATTTTATTTTTCAGAAATATATTGAGGGAAGGGAGGACGGTAAGAACAGAACTAGCACACCTAGGCTACTCTTGGGCCTCTGTCTTTGAGAAGTGGGACCAGGTTACTGGGATTTCAGAGAGACACAGCACGGCTAGTAGGTAAAGATGGGATTCCAAATGGCTTTTTTCTAATAAGGATATGGCTTTAGGCTGAAGAAGGCAAGAAAAGTAAGGTTTGTGTGAGAAAAAGATCTGAAGAACTGAGAAGGGTTAAGTTTCATGAGCAAATAGGTATGTAAAAATACTGAAGCAAAGAGAAGAGATTTTTAATCTCAATAATGTCTGTATGGATCATGTATTAAATCTCCTTTAATATGCTTCAAATGAATGAGACTGGAGTTATATTT
>NW_006399806.1:5634638-5635548 GCF_000299155.1 Elephantulus edwardii | reverse complement strand
CACCAGATGCTCTGCTGAAGAAGCAACAAGCGCCTCCTGTACCAGTCAGATCCAATTTGACGTGGTACACACATTAAAAATAAGAAAAAATCCATAAAAAAAATGAAAAAAAATATGGATGCCAATGTTTAGTTAAGTCACAATTCCACAATGTTGTTGCAGTTGTTGTTGTTGCTGTGCAGCCTTGGATGATTCATAGCGACCGTATAAACAACAGATCTGAGCCCTGTGCTATCCTGTGCATTTCTCATAATTTCTGACATGCGTTAGCCCATTGCTGCAGTCATTGTGTCAGTCCATCTCCTTAAGGGTCCTCTTTTGCTGACACTCTTCCTTTCCAAGCATGATGCACCTTTTCAATAAATAACCTTTACTAGCAACATGCCCAAAGTATATAAGAGAAGGCTTCACCAATCTTGCCTCCAAGTAGCAGCCTGGCTTCACTTTCTTTTCTCCAACCCAATGGCTCAAAGGCACCAATTCTTCTGTCATTCTTAGTAGTTTTCCAGCTTTGAGTGAAGCAGTCTGGCTTCACTTTCTCTTCTCCAACCCAATGGCTCAAAGGTACCAATTCTGTCATTCTAAGTAGTTTTCCAGCTTTGAGATGCATAGTAAATGATTACAAAGACTTGTCCTGAATCAGGCTGTCCTTAGTCTTCAAACTAACATCATTGCTTCTCAGTAATTTGGAAAGGTTCCTGACAGCAGCCTTTCCCAATATAATACAGCTCCTGACTGCTGGTCTAAGGCAGTTTATGTGAACAAAGGAAGATAAAGTCATGGGCAATTTCAATCTTTTCTCCTTCTATCATGATGTTACCTATTGGTCCAGGGGTGATATTTTTGTTCTCTTGATGTTGATGTGTAATACATACTGAAGACTTTGATCTTCTGCAGCAAACACTTCAAG
>NW_006399806.1:5593493-5631928 GCF_000299155.1 Elephantulus edwardii | reverse complement strand
TAATAATAATAATAATATAATTGGTAATTAAAACAGTAGAGGGTACTGTCTTTTGCAGATATATTAAGGTGGAAAATTGATGATGGGTAAGTTACTTATTGGACACAGAATGTGGATCAAATGCTTAACATTTCAGTCTAAGAGAATCACTCACTTTTCCTTTGGGGCTATGCAAGCCATTAGAATTGAGGGGTTAGAGTGCAGGTGCTCCTTCTGGAACAGGCACCAATATTTATTCACTAACTGTCATTATTTTAATGTCCCAGTTACATCAGTCTTCTTTTTGATGTTCATATTATTCTCCCCCCTTAGATAAAACTGTTAGGTTGTAAGTAGGTTACTATTCTTCATTAGGGAGGTTTAACATTAAGTTTGTCCACTTGCTGTTACAAAGGTAACTTGTAGTTGCTGTGAAGCTGACCACTATGACACTGATGTGTCAAATAGAATAGTGGTTACCCATGGTGGATAGTGTTTGGTGGAGCTCCCAGATTAAAACAAGCTTAGAATCAGGACTAGAATCCTCTTCCAAAATCCTCTTTCAAAATAGCTTGCCTCAGGAAACCCTATGAAAGGATGAAAGTTATACAAGTTTTCAGGTATTTTATTCATGGGGTTACTATGAGTCGCCTCTGACTCGATGGCACTTAACAACAACATTACAATTTAAAGTTAAGAATAGAGACACCTACTTTTTCCTGCTACATAGATTACAAGAGAGTATAAGAGAATGGAAAAGATATAGCCTAGGACCCTACGCACAAAGAGTCAGGCCATATATGGTGTTGACAGTGAGGTCTTGAGTTAGATAGAATGTTGGTTGCCTGGAATAGGAGGATATTTAAAGTGTGAGATTAATTCCTGATGCACTGATTTAATGCTGACTGGTCTGCATTCTAATGACCTTTATTTTGGGAACTGGGACTGTAATAGGCATGGTTCTAAATACAAGCATAGTGTACTTACTTCATTCTGACAATTGGTAGGTTATAGAGTTCAAATCTGGTTAATTACAGCTAATCCTGGGGTATGAGATAATCTTTACATTTGAACAGAAATTAAGCTCCAAGGCCGTATTAGAGAAATAAAAAATTTCCATACAAATTTTCTAACCTGGTAACACCCATTCTCCAAGAATTCTACTGGGTTCGCTAGCAATCAGGCATCCAAGGTAGATGGGACATTCAGTCCCAGGCCTGCATTGGAAACCTCAGAGCTCTGTATGCAACCAGAGTCTGCATTCATGTTTTGTCCTCCTAAATCAGCCTTGGAAACCCCATAGATTCACACATGGGAGGACTCTGAGACTACCTGTTCCCTCCCTGATCAAGTAACGTCCATTCCTCTAGAATAAACACCAACATACAAGATCTACAGGAGACCTAACCCTTCACCTTGGGAATTATCGTGTTGTGACAACAGTGTGGTGCAAAAGGAAGAGCAGAGACACGAAATTAAAAAAAAAAAAAAAGACAGTCCTGGTGCAGAAGTTCAGGGAAAAGAGCCTTTTCCCAGTGTGGCCTCAGACAAGAGTCCTTTCCTGAAGCTGGTACATGGGATTTAGACTTAAATCCTGCTAAACGCAAGACACATCAGTGTGAGACCAGGAGCAGTGCAAGGCACAAGACATCACAGAAGTGAATTGTGGCCTAAGCCATTATATTAAAGGATGGCTGAGGGGGTGGTTCTGGATGGGGTAGGTGACAGTGAAGAGGATACTGATGTAGCAGGAAAAAGGAAGGGATAATACACGACAGGGTCGGGGGTGGGACACTGCATGTCTTGGTTATTTCTGTTAGTGGAAGTGTCTTTCATCCGCTCCTTTCAGTATAATTGCTTGTCTGTCAGATATTGTTCTACAGCTAAGCATCCATGTTAAGACAGACTAGGAAAAAGGATTCACTTCCAAAAGATAGCAGGCCTTTGAAAACCCTATGTATAATACTTAGAGTGGACTAATAGATACGGCAACTGAAGCTAAGTCATCAAATTCGAAAATACAAAGGAGGAGGAACAGTTGTAAGCAGAAAATAATGATTGGAATATGGAATGTGAGAAGCATGAATGTAGGAAAACTGGACATTGTTTAGAAAGAAATGGAATGCATAAATATTGATGTATTAGGTATTGATGAAATGAGATCAATTGGCATGGGTCATTTTGAATCAGACAATCATATGGCAATCTGGAGATGAAAAGGTGAGAAAAAATTGGGTCACTTTCATAGTTAAGGAGGCAGTTTCTAGATCCATTCCAAAATACAATGTTGTGAGTGACAGGAAAATAATACCCATACAAGGAAGATCAGTTAATACCACTATCACTCAAATTTATGCACCAATAACTGGAGCCAAAAATGATGAAATGTATGATACTTATAAATTTTTGCAGTCAGAAATCAATTAAGCATGTGACCAACATGCATTAATAATAATGGGTGACTGGAATGCAAAAGTTGGGGATGATGAAGAAGGATCAGTACTTAGAAACCATGTACTTGGTGACAGAAATGAGGCAGGTGATAAAATGACAGAATTCTGCACAATCAATGAATTATTCATAGCAAATACCTTTTATAAGAAACACAACCACAGACTACACACATGGATTTCACCTGATAGTATGCACAGGCATCAGATTCGTTACATCTGTAGATGGAATCATTGAAGAAGTTTGGTACCAGTAAAAACTAGGCCAGTGTAGATTGTGGAACAGATCATCATATGCAGGTTCAAATTATACATAAAGAAGTTCAAATCAAATCCACAGGAATCAAAATCTGGCTTTGAGGCTATCCCACCTGAATTAAAAACCAACTCCGAAACAGGTTTGAGGCCTTGAACACTAATGTACACAGATACGCTGTGGGAGGATATCAAGAATATCATACATGAAGAATGCAAAACGTCATTAGAAATATGGTGGAAAAATAAAAGACCAAAATGAATGTCAGAAGGGACTCTGAATATTGTACTAAAACACTAAACCAAAGCAAAGGCAAGAAATCAAGACATTAAGGTTCTGAATAGAAGATTTTAAGACCTAGATTTATTTCCATTCCAAAAAAAGGTGATCCAACAGACTATGGAAATTATCAAACAAAACCACTAATATCACACAAACAAGCAAAAACCTGCTGAAGATTATCCAGAAATGACAGAGAACTACCAAGCTGGGTTTAGAAGAGATCATGGCACTATAGACATTATCATCAATATCAAGTGGATACAGGTATACATGTGAATTGGAGAACCTATACTTTGAAATATCTCCCACTATCTGGGCCCTAACCATTTACAATAACCAGTTTACATTATAACCATTTACAATAACCAATTACAATAGCCAACCACAAAATGAAATACTTGGGAGTGAATCTAACTAGAGACACAAAAGACCAGTACAAGAAAACTATAGAACATTTCTGCGAGACACAATAAAAGATCTGAGTATATGGAAAAGTGTATCTTGTTAATGGTTGGAAGACTCAATATGGTGAAAATGACAATTCTACCAAAAGCAATCTACATGTCCAACACAATCCCTATACAGATACCAAATTCATTTTTAAAGATTGAAAGGGAAACTGTCAAGTTTATTTGGAAAGGAAAGAAACTCTGAATAAGCAAAGCTCTTCTGAAAAACAAAAATGAAGTGGGAGGCATAGCACTCCCTGATCTCAAAACCTACTACACAGTGATAGTAACAAAAACAGCACGGTATTGGTACAATAACAGGCACACAGACCAATGGAAAAGGATTGAGAACCCAGGAATGGACCCAGCTATCTTAGGAAGCAGGAGTGGCATCCACTTCCTAAACAACATGCTTCTGAAAGCTCTATGAACTTTGAAAGACAATGATAGTTATAGAAAGGGTTTCAGGTTTTTAGTTCATAGAGTCGCTATGAGTCATGCTTGACTCGACGGCAGTCAACAAAAACAACGACAATCTGGGCCCTACCTTTAGTATTATGTCTAACTGTGTTCCTCTTAGTTGTTCATATGACTTTTGGAGGTCAGTTGTTACAGAGTGGATGAACAATCCTTTTTAGTCTTTCTTAACCTGAAGCTTGGCTAAAAGCAGTCCAGGTTGACTTGATGGTATCACAACAGCCAGCTAGCAACTTTAACATAGTAAACTGACAGACAAGTACTATATTCATAAGAGCAAACTATGAACAAACAAGAATATATACACACACAAAAGAAAAAGTAAGCAACATCATGCAAATCCTTCCCTCCTACCATTTCTTTACCCATCCAATATAACAAACTTGTCAATAAATACTGTACCCTTGATGTCAGCAGAGCCTGGCTGATCCTACTGACTTCTCTCAATAAAGATGACTCTATGACCTTAAAAAACTCAGTTTCACGTATAAAATAGGAAGATGATAGCATGCTATCACATAAGAATGAAAGAAACACTTTGGGAGCTCAGATAGGAGGTTATATAGTCTTTCTAAAAGGAGATCTGGTTGCTTAGTTGTATGGAGTAGCACTGTCAATTCAAAGGCACACATTTTGAATCCACCAGCTGCTCCATTGGAGAAAGATTGACCATCTCTTCCTATTTAATCTTTTCTTACATTTAATGTGTCCAAAAACCCACTAAAGGGGCAGCTATTATTTGGCTCTGACTTACAAAGTAGTCATAAATGAATAGAAGAGATAGAATTTTGTTTAGCTTTGAGATACAGGAGTGTTTTATTAGAAACTTTATGTATGAGGTGTTTAAATTATCTTAAAATTTAATCTTATTGCCATTGAGATTAACTTTCTCACAATTTAAAAGAATAAAGTCTGAATTCAGGGTACTGGCTCAAGGCAAAGCTTTATTTCCCTCTTGGCTTTGAGGAAAGACCCTTGTCCCTTCATCTTATTTTCTAATTCCTTGATAATCTTCATGTCTCTTTGGCATCTATTTACCCCTCCTCTCTTCTACTAAGTTGCCCAATCTCTTCTTTATCTAAAAAAAAGATTGATTCCAGATATGTTCTACAGTAATCTTGAATCATTAACATAACAAAGACATTCTATATTCAAATGAAGTTTAACCACAGGTTTTGCTGTTGTTGTTAGGTGTCTAAGATTTGACCACCACTCCTAGTGACTCTGTGAACAACATATTTGAACTTTGCCCTATCTTGTGCCATTCTCAGTATCTCCAACATTTCCAAGCCCATTGTGATAGCCACTGTATCAATCCATCTTCCTGAGGGACATCTGCTCTTTCTCTGATGTTCTCCCTTTCCCAGTATGATGTATTTATTTTCCCCTCTAGGGACCGGTTCTGCCTAAAAGCATGTGCAAGGTATGTGAGACAAAGTTTAACCGTCCTTTCCTCCCACCTGGAGAGCACCCAGGCTTGTTGGTTCCTTTGGCAATCCATGAGATATTCAGGACTCTTCTCCAACAACACAAGTCTAAGGAATTGACTCTTCTGTTATTCACTGTCCAATTTTCAGTTGCATAGGAAGTAAACGAAAATATCATGGCTTAGACCAGATACACCTTAGTCTTCAGGCTGACATCATTGCTCTTTAGTACTTTGGAAAGGTCCGTCAGAGGAGATGTTCCCAGTGCAACATGTCTTTTGATTTCTTAACTACTGCTATCATGAGTTTTAATTTTGAATCCAAGTAAAAAGAAATCTTTGACAATTTCAATTTTTGTCCAGCTATTTTGATGTTGCCTGTTGGCCCAGTGGTGAGGAATTTTGTTTCCTTCATGTTGAGATATAATCAATTCTTATGACTGTCATCTTTGACCTTTTGTAATAAGTGTTTCTAATCGTTTTCTCTTTCTGTAAACAAAGTTGAGTCATGTATATAACATATATAGTTACATCTTCCTCCAATCCTGATAGCACACTCTTTCTAATGGAGGTACAGAAGTTAGAATTTAACCCCAAATCCACAGGCATAGAGGTTATGACTCACAATTCATGTTTTCAGAGGATATAATTCAGTCTACAACAGATGACAGGACCAATTCTAGATGTTGATCTTTTCGTGGTATCTGTTGATCTTCAGAAAGTGAGACATTTTTACCTCTGCTCTCAGAATGTTTGAACATACATTGGTGAAGAACATGTATCATGCTGCATTACAATTATTTCCTTTTTTCTTTTCAGACTTTTCATAGAAAGCATCAGACATAGAAATCACCAAGTATCTCTCAGAGTAGAGCATCAGTTGGTGCTGAAATTTGAGTGCTTGCTTCAAATTTGTTGCCGTTGGGTGTTTTCAAGTCAATTGTAACTCACAGTAACTGTATGTATAACAGATTCAAATCTTGCCTGATTCTGAGCCAGTGTCACAATCTCTGCTGTGCGCAAGTCCATTGTTGGAGTCACTGTATCAATTGGTTGAGTGAACAATGGCTAGCTCTCTCAAGTAATTATATTATGTCTTTCTTCTTGAATAATAATAATAAAAAAACCTAGGAGACTTTGCTCCTCAGAAATTCCCTTGAAATCTTTGCCTCTCTGCCTCTGCCTGGGTTATTCCTTCCCTAGGCTAAAATAACTAACTTAAAGCCTTTTGTCTCTTCCTTGACTGCTATCAGAGAGCATTTTGAAGTTTTGGGCCAACTGTTCACTTTAAGCCACTGCGTGATACATACTTGATGCTAGATTAACTTGTTCTGACTTGTGATCACAGGGGCAGGAGATTATAGGCAGCAGTCTGCCTTCTGAATATGAATAAAGTGTCTGTACTTTTATTAACTTAAAGCAGGCTTATGTTTAACCACAAGAGGGAAAGAAACACACCAATTAGTCTCTTGTGTAATTTTAAACAAGTAAGAATAGAAAACAGCCTGTGACATGAGTGACTCAAATCCCTGACTTGGTCTCTACATACAGTGTTTGAAAGAAAGTCATAACTATGTAGTCATTAGGGGAACTATAAAATAGCAGGGTGTTAAATTTGCAACCAACAGGCTTTGTTATCAGTGATGCGGGGTTTATTATCTGCTAGTTCATAGTTGCTCTTATTAATTTGGAAGCTTCTTGTAGAAAAATAAATGGGTTCCATTTTGTAACCTTGCAATTATGAACTCTGCCAGAGCCCTCAGTCACCCAGATATTTATTTATACACATCACTCCATGGCATAATTTGCAATTCTGGATAGATTGTATGGCTTAGAGCAGAAGTGCTTCTCATTCTCTGTCCAATCTTTTTTCCACATCTCAAACTGGGACAATCATAGGTGTAATCCATCTGTTTTGTGATAAATGAGGCACAGAAGAGGAGACAGTTATGTGGATTTTGATGCCACTGATATTACTCAATTGATTTTTTTTTTTTTAAACCCACAAAATGCCTACTGTAGTCTTCAAAGTGGATTGAAGCTCAACATCAAAAAAACAAATATTCTCACTGCTGGGCCATTTGGCAGCACTCTGATAGATAGAGAGTGAGGTTGTTAATGATTTTAACTTGCTCAATTCCACAATGTTGGCACCAGCAGTCAGGAAATCAAAAGATGCCTGCATTAGGAAAATCTGCCAGAGATTTTGCCAGAGTGCTAAAGAGCAACAATGCTAATCTAGAGACTAAGGTGCACCTGATCCCAGGCCTTGATCTTCTCACTTACTTGCTATGCACCCTAAAGCTGGACAATTTCTAAGGATGATAGAAGCTAAATCATTGTCTTTGAGTTGTGGTGTTGGAGAAGAGTATTGAAAATACCATGGACTGCCAAGAAAACAAACAGGTCTGTCTTGGAGAGGGTAAAACCCAGTTGCTCCTTGGAGGTAAGGATTTTGAAGCTCTGTCTCACATACTTTGGGCATGTGGCCAGGAGGGACCAGTCCTTCGAGAAGAACATCATGCTTGGAAGGATAGAGGGACAGCTCAGGAGAGGAAGACCTCGGATGAAATGGATTGACACAATGACTGCGGTAATGAGGATAGGTGTGTCACAAACAGTGATATTGGCTTAAGATAAGGCAGAATTCAGAGTTATTGTGCACAGCATTGTGATGAGTCAGGACACATGAAAACACTGAGTTAGGGAGTTCCTGTAGTCTAGTGGTAAGAAGCTGAGCTGCAGACCCAAAGACGCATGGTTTGAAACCACTAGCTGCTCTACAAGGAAGGATGGGCAATCTCCATCCATGTGATTTACTACCTCCCACTGGAGGGTCAACACTGGCTTGGTTTTCACTCAACAGTACTTAACAACAACTGAGTACAGGCACGTGGAATAGCCTTTTGGCTGGAGCAGATTAAGACAATTCTTTGCCCAAATTTGTTAGTGAACTGGAGGACATACTACAATGTACAGCTTTATAATGCTGCCCTGAAGCCATGAGGCTTGAGTTCAAAGGGTTTGTGAACATACATGAGAAGCTATCCTCACTGAAGAATTGTATCCTGTTTTCTTTCTGAATTGTCACCTGTTGTTGTTGTTGTGTGCCATCTAGTTGGAACCAACCCATACCTGATCCTCCAGCAGGTTTTCAGAGGCAGTAAATCGCATGGGAGGAGATTGCCCATCCTTCTCCCACAGAGCATCTGGTGGATTTTAACTGTGTGCCTTTGAGATTGCAGCACAGAGCTCTGGTGGCCTAGTATTAAGGAGCTGCACTGTCAACCCAAAGGCACATGATTCAAATCTATCAGTTGCTACATGGGAAAAAATGGGAAATCTGCCATGTAATTAAATCACCTCTGAAAACGTGCTGGAGAGTTAGCTATGGGTCAATTCAGACTTGATGGTTCACATAATAAGCACCATAATTTTTAGTATAGAGTTCTATGTGTCCATTGCAACTGATTGGTGGACCCCGTGAGAGTTGTAGGAGGAATGGTTTGTGTTAGAATTGCTAGAAGGAAATACGGGGAGCATAGCAACATGACTGACCTCATAAGAATCAGTTTTGTGTTGTGAACATTGTGGATGGGATTGTTGCCCCTTGAGGAATTAGTAGGGGCCATGCTCCAGCTGCACTCTTTTTACAGCTATCAATTAGTCTGCAATAACTTCTGTAGCTAAATCAGTAGGTCCCTTGGGACGTGTGAAAAACAGTGGACTAGATCTGAAAGTGCACTGACGCCTCCCCTTCTTTGTTCTCTCATGGTCGGAATGAGTAGCAAAAGTTCCGGTGTCATCAGAGACAAGCCAAGGACAGGGATACATCTTAGTCCTTCCTGGGCAACTCACAGACTCAGCCTATTTCAGATGTTTTAACACGTGTTGAAGTTAGTGCCTTATTTTAGATTTTAAATATCTTTAGTTGAGTATCTAAAATATTATTTGAATGACCACAGTAGTCCTGCATTGCAAACTTTTCCCCCAGTCTTTTATCTTTTATTTTTCTGAAAAAGAGCAGAACAGAGGTATTTACTTAAAGCTAAAAATTAGGTCCTGGGCTTTGTAGTGCGGAATACTATAACCAGCTTCTCGCATTCCACACTCCTTTTAGACTCAGCTGATGGGGCCAATTCTCCAAATGATTAAAAAATAGCTATAATTTCTTTTGCAGACATTTATTGGCAATTGTGTCCTCTTTATACAAAGCAAATACTGAGAAATGAATTTTGATGCTTTGCTTTAATATACACTTCAAAGTAAAAACTCAGTAAGGAAATTATAGTCATGCAAATATAGGAAGTTAAGTCATGGTGCTTACTCTGAATAGCTTTAGGTAGACAATGATTTTCTTTTCTTAAAGTGTTATTATTGGAGGCATAAAAGTGGCAGCGTAGAATACCATGTACACTACCTTAAAATATGGAAACACTGAATTTAGAGTTAAATAACTTAGCATTTTTGTTTCTTCAGCATATTAAATAATTAACTTACTCTTTGAATTTAAGTTTGCAAGATAAAAATTGGAGTAAAAGTTAAAGAACATGAACCTAACAATTTTTTTTCCATTGAAGGTAAAAATTTTTATTTTTGAGGAACATCATTCATACTACACATTTTCAAACAGAGTGACATAAGAAAGCAAAAATGTTATCTCTCCCCTCATCTAGAAATAAATAAGGGTATAAAATTTCTTTTTAAATCACGACAGAACTTAACAACTTTTTGACAGGCCAGAATAATATACAGATTACCTCAATTGATTTAGAAATCTCTGTTTAACATACAGAATCCCTGAGTAGTTTAACTGTGTAATGCCCCCAACTGTTAACTGAAAGCTTGGAGGTTTGAGTTTACACAGAAGTGCCTTAGAATAAAGACCCGGAGATCTGCTTCCAAAAATGTACCCATGGAAGACCCTCTCTGATTTATGTGTTGCCAGGAAGCAGTCTGCTACATACTAGCTTATTTTCTAGCTTTAATAAGTACAACTCATTTATTTATTAAATACAGTGCAGTTAAGTCATGGTTTTTACTCAGAATTTATTAATAAATGAATAAATGTTTATTATTTAGATAGGGACTTAGAAGTCTGAATTTAGGGTGTTAGATCTGGAAGACTGCTTTTATCCCCCTCTTCTTTTCTGTCAATGCTGGAGAAAAGTCTTTTGACTCTTTAGCTACTATTTTCTGGTTCCCTGGAGAGCTCTATGTGATTTATAGCAATCCCCTCCCCTCCCCATTTCTGCTTGCTTCTGTGTTCTAATCTGATCTTTCTAAACCATGTTTTATTCTAATATGGACTCTTAACATAAAAAGAAGATCCAATCCCATTCATTTAGGGGTTAGCCTTTTTAACATTTTTTTGAGAACACATATACCTCTGAATATAGCAATTAAAAATTTTTAGCATGCAAATCATATTATAGAGCAACAGAGACGTGTAACCTTGTAACATGCCAGACATCGTTCTAAGGGACAGCAATTTTCATACAACCCTTTTAATAATCCATTGAGAGAATACGTTTCATAGATGCATATTATATAATTTCAGAATCTATTGTTTACTAAGAATACATAACATGATGGTGATGGTGGTGGAATGTTCTAGACAGTATAACAGTATGTTTAAAGGGCCTGAGGTAGGAGAGCTTGGCTGAGGAACAGAAAGAGGACAGTTTGGTTGGTATGATGGGAAAGTGGAGTAAGGTGAACCTTGAGACATAGCAGATTCTACACCTCACAGGACCTGGTAGGACTTGTTAGGAAGTTCTATATTTTATACTATGTCTGTGTCTGTACAAAGAAACTTACTTATAACATTAACGATGCAAAATGGAAACCATCTTAGTCTAAACAGACAAAGTTAAGGCTGGAAGTAGCTGAAAACTACAATTAGAATCCTGACAAGAGGACACAACCAATGTTAATGTAGCAAATACACAAATGAATATACAAAATGAGAATTAAGACACTGAACCAGGGTTGCTACGACATTCTGCTGAGTAAGGGTAATACCAAGACTGAAGTGAAGGGAAATGCCTGCCAAAAATTAGATCCCGACTCAGGTGGTAACTATGTACCCACATCTATAATCAGTATACAGATATAAAATACAATACCTATAAAATGCCTATAAACGGCTTATGTGGTTGTTGTTATGTACTGTTGAGTTGCCTGCAACTCATAGCGACCCTATATGTACAACAACCCTAAACCCTGCTCTATTTTGTGCCAAACTTATTATCTCTGGTACACCTACCCCCATTACTGCAGTCACTGAATCAATCTGTCTAATCGAGGGTCTTCTTCTTTTGCACTGTCCTTCCAACTCCCAAGTATGATGTACCTCTCCAAGGACTGATCCCTATAGTGCTTTTTAAAAATAAATGAATTTCTTTCTCCCAACCAATTTATTAATTAATGCAGAGAGAATTGAATTGTGGCATTGTCCTCACTCAGCTAGTTTCTGTCTAATCAAGGGCCTCACCAGTATCCTGCCAGGCACAGGCCTCTCCATCACCTCATGCACACAGATGTGTCCCCTTCTACCAAGAACCTTTAATCCTGGTACATGTTTTCATCTTTAGATGACTAGATCCCAGGAAACAGGAGTAGAACATTCCCATAGAAAGGAGTGTCTTGGAGTACTTTTCTTTGCCCTTCTCCATCAAGTACAAAATATTTCCACAATCTTGTACGTTTGTATATCTCATAATGTATAGCAGTCCAGGTCAATCAATTGAGCTTGAGCTTGAATTGACTTGATTTTCAACGACACTACCAGGATAGTAGGCTTGGTTGTTGATTTGGGGATTTGAAATGTTATTGTTATTTCACAGATCCAACACCAGGGGGTGATCAAAGAACACCACTCTAATTATCACTCATGCTGCCTGAAATCGGATCTCTAATCTGTAGGGACACTCAGATTGAGAAGCACTGAAGGAGTTGAGCTCAGGGTGATTCTGACCAGCATACCTCATGCCGTGGAAAAGGCTGTGCTTAGTTCAATTACTGTAATCTCAGTAGAGCGCTGCTTAAATGCCAAAACATGAGATAAAAACTGCATCTCATAACTACATTATTACAGGGGAACAAGAGGCAGAGAATCACCCCGTTTTGCAGTTCCCAGTGCTGGTAGTTCACAGGTGCCCCAAACCATACAAATCTGTCTTGGAAAAAGAGCAGCCAGCATGTAAATTAGAAGTGAGGATGGTGAGACTTTATTCTTATACTTTAGGCATCTTCTCAGAAGGGGCGAGTACCCAAAGGATGTTATGCTTGATAAACTAAAGAACACAAAGCAGGAATCCCTCAGTGAGATGTGATAAAATAGTGGCTGCAAGAACGGGCTCAAGTACAACATTGAGGAGGGTGCAAGGTTGGGCATTCTGTCGTACACATATGAGTTGGAACTTACTCAACACCACCTCCCAACAAGAACAACTGAGGCTCTTTCTCACCAGCACAGAGCCTCACATACTGGCACATGTGTTCTGCAAATATACTCCATCCTGCAGCTCCTAACGCACCAAGAATTCTTCATGTCAACAGGATTTGTAATGATTGTGACACTCCAATTCTTGGAAACACTCCCATGGCAAAGCACCTCTTGAAATGAATGTGAGAGGGAGACATTTAACTCAATTCTCTGGGAACTGCTCACTGGCTGCACAAAGCACTCCTCGTGATTGCCTATTAATGTTCAAGATGCAAGTGACTGCTCCTACGGGGCTGTAGTTTTCCATTAGCAAACACCAACCCCTCTCCTACTCTCCTCTAAGATTCCGAAACAAATGACTCTTAGCTCATTTTCTCTTTCTCCTTCCTCTGCCAAACACTGAGGAAAATGCATCTAGAATTGCATATCTTAGGGCAGTGTTTGTGGCAAGGACATACAGATAAATGTCTTCAGTGGAAGTCCATAATGATTGATGACTTCTTATACAGATCACTGAAGGTCCTGACTAGTATAGTCCATGGAAAGTTGTGCTGCTAGCCCAAAGGCAGTACCTCTCTGGGGCTTCAAATCCACCTGCCACTCTATGGGACAAAATGGGCATTCTCCTTTAATGTGACTGATGTTGTTATTGTTATGTGCCGTCTAGTCGCCTGCGACTCATAGCGACCCTATGTACATCAGCCCTAAACTCCGCTCTGTCCTGTGCCAATCGCACTGTCTCTGACACTCCCATTCCAATTATCCCAGTCACTGAATCAATCCACCTCATAGAGTGCCTTCCTCTCCTGCGCCGTCCCTCCACCCTCCCAAGCATGATGTCCCTCTCCAAGGACCAGTCCCTCCTTACAACATGTCCAAAGTATGTCAGATGAAGCCTCAGAATCCTTGCCTCCAAGGAGCAGCCTGGTTTAACCCTCCCTTAATACTCTTCTCCAGCACCACAGCTCAAAGGCATCAATTCTCCTTCTATCTTCCTTAGTCATTGTCCAACTCTCTGATGCATAACAAGAAATTGCAAAGACCATGGCCTGTATCATACACACCCTAGTCTCCAGAGAGGCACCATTGCTCTTCAGAACTATTGCCTTTAAAAATCCAATGAAGGTTCACTCATGAGTTAGTTCTGATGTGACAGAAGTGAATTTTTGAGATGTTGGCAGAACTCTCTAGATGGGAGCTGTTGGATGAGTTAATTGCTTCGTTAACAGCTGTAGTTGAGTTGGCCTTGGTTCTTGGACACCAATGCTTGGAAAGGTGGAAGGTCAGAGAAGTAGAGGAAGACCCTCAATGTGATGAATTGACACAGTGACTGTGGCAATGAGCTCAAGTGTGTCAAAGATGATGAGGATGGCACAGGAAAGGAAGGAGTGTAGATCTGTTGTTCATACGGTTGCTATGAGTTGCACTCCAGTCAACAGCACCTTACAACAACTCCCATACCCATAATCACAGGCCAGACCCAATCATAGTTCTCATTGGCTGATTTTTTTTCAATCAATAATTTATTCATTGCTCATACCTCTTTTAGAGAAAACCAGAAACATAAATGACAATTATATACATGGATCTTACCTAAAGGAATATACAAGTATCAAATTGGTTTTATCTATAGAAAGAGACAATACAAAACTCATTAACAGCTGGCTAAACAAGCATTGAGGCTGATTTTGGAACAGAACTTTAATTATTCATATGCAATTTAAATTACATTGGCTGATTTTTAAAAGTGCATCACCAGGCCTTTCTTCCTGATACTAGTTTGGAGACTTTGTTGAGACTTGTTCAGCATTATAGCAACTTGCAAACCTCCCCTGGCCTATCCATGCTGGTTGAACAGGAAATAGAACCAGAGTTAAGTACAGAAAGTGAGAATTCTACTTACATCACCACTGTTCCTGGTACTAAATGGATTTTTCTAACTTTTTTCCCTTAAAGGTAACATTTTTTCTCAAGTATAATAGATGCTGCATACAAATCAGAAATCTAAGTCTCTGGGACATTTTATAGATGGAATATACCATAGAATAATCACCTGTATCAATAAACAGACACAAATACTCCAGGATCCATACTATGCTACAGAGTTGTTATTGTTATGTGCCATGTGTCACAAATGACTTTTAGCTGTTTTCAGAGACAATTAGTCATACAGGAAGAGATTGTCTATCCTTCTTCTGTGGAGATGGTGTGGAGTAGGTTTTAGTAAAAAAAATCACAGGTAGCATGAGGATGACTGTATCTCACCTCTACTGCCTCCACAAGGGGGAACTCGCCCCATCAACATCCACAACACAAAACCAATTCTCATGAGGTCGTACATGTCCCATTCACTTCTACACAACTTTCTACTAATTCCAGTACCAATCATACTGCCCCACTTGGTTAAAAATCTTTTGCAATGATTACATAGAGTATAGGGGAAAACACTTACTATTATGGGGTTTATTAGGGAAGTGGTTGTTGTTAGGTGCATAGAATTGAGTAAGACTCCCAGTGACCCTATAAACAAGAGAGCTGAATCCTGTCCTGTCCTGTGCCGTCTTCATCATCTCTAACATATTCCTGCAGTCACATATCAATCCATCTCATTGAGGATATTCCTCTCTTTAGCTGACCCTCCACCTTTTCAGCCTTACAACTTTAGGTCAGAGTTACAAAGCTCTCTTAGTCCTGTCAATTAAGGTGGCTCTCCCACAGTCAAGCTTGGATGAAGCATTCAAGCTCTGGTTCTATATGTTAGCAGTCCAAAGGTCACCTCAGGTTTATATCAGTGTCTAGTTCTCTGTTGCAGCTGCTGTTGTTGCTCCTGTGGGCTTTACTTTGAGTTGTGCAGAAATACTTAACCCTGAAGGATGCACACTGCATTCTCTGCTTCTCCATTGTTGGTGCTGAGATTCTCAAAGATGTTACTGAATTCACTTAATTTAAGGCAAGATTAATCAGTATCTGTGTGTGTAGACTAACATACCTATCTGTATTATCTCAGCCATCCATGCTGCAAAGTCAAAGTCAATGACTAGGAAAGCCATTTTGAACAATAAACCTCGGACACCACAGTTTTTAAATAAAAATAAACATTTATTATTTATGTTAAAACAGCTTTTTGTAGTCTTATGTCATGCTGGGATTAAAATGGGTTTCTTTCTTAGTATTAAGTGTTTTCTGGAAGATTGGTACTCAAAATGTGGTCCTGGGAATAGTAGCATCAGCATCATTTAAAAACTAACCACAACTGCACATTCTTGACCTCATTTCTGTTCACAAATTCTGGGTAAGAAGCCCATCAATCTGCATTTCAAAAATAAGCGCTAAAACTTTGACATTATCTTGGTACAGCTATGTTTGTCTTGAAAGTTCATCTTGGGGTTTTGGTCTTATGATCATATTATGACAGTATCAGGAATTTAAAATTAAATTTATTACATTTCGAGCTCTGGTAACCTAGTGGGTGTGCAGTTGTGCTGCTAAATGAAGGGTTCAAATTCACCATCTTAAGAAGATGGACGGACAATCTCCTTCCATCTTCTGAAAACCCACTGGAGCATCAGCTATGAATTGGTTCTGATTCAACTGCATTGAGTGAAAGTATATTTAGAATACTGATGAGAAGGTGTAAATACTCTATTCATTTCCCCCTTAACTTTTATTTCTCAACACTCTGGTAGCTTTTTTTGTTGTAATTCACACATTAAAAAATGTATCAGGTTTTCAGGGGCAACTCAAATGGTTGTCACTTCTAATGCACACATTTTCCTCACACAGAATTGCTGGTCCACATGTGAACAGGATTTTTGAACACAAAACTGTGACTTGCTTGTCATTGTTTTCCTGTCCTTTGACCAGAGTCTTAGCAAAATATTTGCTGAGGAAGTGAGTGAATCAAATGAAAAAATAAAAATAACTCATTGAGAAGTCTGAGTATGAGGAGTGAGGATGAAGTGGGACAGAGAATTCTGGGTAAATGGAGGCCTGAGGTGGAGGTATTAGACTTGTGGTGTAGAGACACATAGACCTGCATATATGTGTTAGGTTCTTTCACTGTCCTGTCAGCATTCCTTCAGTCTATCCTGGAGATCACCTCTGGTCAACTTTCCTTCAGGCTGAAAACTTCCTGTGTCTTTCTGGTTTCAGGGCGTTTTCTGGCCACCTAAGTGTCATAGCCCACAATGAGGTCAACAGCATGAGGAAGTGAAAATTCTAGATGCAACTCTTTACTGGTGAAGGACGCTGCAGTTTTGTTTGACATTGTTGGTGGATGAATAACCCAGCTTTCTCAACCCTGAGGAGAGCAGTTCCAAAGTGCATTCATTGCAAAGATGCTCAGCAATTCCCAGTGGAGACGAGCCTCAGCTGCCTCAACTGATGATTTGCTCATTAACCAACCAGTTGTTGTCAAGTCAGTTCTGTGGCAATTCCGTATGGATCAGAGTGTAAGAATAAGTTAAAGGATTTTCAATGGCTGATTTTTATAGAAGTAAACTGAAGATCATTTTTCCTAAGTATTTGTGAGGAAATGTAAATATTCAACTTTTCACTTAATAACTGAATGACTTAGCCAACTGCACTAGCCAAAGTGCTCATTATTCTTGATTTGCAATTTTTCCTTCAGAGCCCCTACTTCCCATTCACATACAAATCTTTAACTCAGGATCTAGGTTTTCTTTTCCTTTTTTTAAAAAATTGGTTTTCATAACATAGTTCATTTATATTGGTTTCCTTCATATACATCGTGTTCCATACAATCCCTCATTTATACTGTTTCATACAATCATTCATATACACTGTTGTTGTTATGTGCCGTCGAGTCGCTTGTGACTCATAGCTACCCTATGTACAACAGCCCTAAACTCTGCTCTGTCCTGTGCCAATCGCACTGTCTCTGTGACTCTCATCCCAATTATCCCAGTCACTGAATCAATCCACCTCATAGAGGGCCTTCCTCTCCTACGCTGTCCCTCCACCCTCCCAAGCATGATGTCGTTCTCCAAGGACCGGTCTCTCCTTACAACATGTCCAAAGTATGTTAGACGGAGCCTCAGAATCCTTGACTCCAAGGAGCCACCCGGTTTAACCCTTTCCAGGATGAATCTGTTTGTTTTCCTAGCAGTCCATGGTATTCTCAATACTCTTCTCCAGCACCATAGCTCAAAGGCATCAATTCTCCTTCTATCCTCTTTGGTCATTGTCCAACTCTCTGATGCATAACAAGTGATTGTGAAGACCATGGCCTGTATCAAATGCACCTTAGTCTCCAGAGAGACACCATTGCTATTCAGTACTTTGGAGAGGTCCCTAAAATTGCATTACGTCTTTTAATTTCCTGGCTACTGATGCCAAGAGTGTTGACTGTGGAGCCAAGCAAACTAAAGCTGTGAACAATCTCAATCTCTTCACCATCCATCCTGATGCTGCCAATTGGCCCAGAGAATCTTTGTCTTCTTGATATTGAGCCTCAATCCATATTGGAGGCTGCAGTCCTTGACCCTCTGCAGCAACTGCTTCAGGTCCTCCTCACTCTCTGCAAGCAGGGTTGTGTCATCTGCATATCGCAGATTGTTGATAGATCTTCCACCAATCTTGACCCCACATTCCTCCTCATAGAGCCTAGCCTACCGGATAATCTGTTCTGCATACATGTTGAAAAGGTATGGAGACAGGACACATCCCTGGTGCATGCCCTTCCCAATTTTGAACCATGCAGTATTACCTTGCTCTGTTCTGACGACTGCCTCTTGGTCCAAGTATAGGTTTCTCACTAGCACGATCATGTGTTCTGGTATTCCCATTCTTCTCAGAGTCAGCCACAGTCAAACGCCTTTGCATAGTCAATGAAACACAGATATACATTCCTCTGGTATTCCCTGCTTTAACCTATATAATTAATTACTATTGATCTCTAGTGGCTTAGTGGTAAAAATCTGCACCGCAATCCCAAAGGTATGCAGTTTGATTCTACTACCTGAAGAAGGATGAGAAATCTCCACCTACATGACTTCAGCCTCTGTAAACCTTATGGCGGGTCAGCTATGGGTTGGTTCCAACTCTATGCTGCACAACAATAACAACAACATGTCTATAATCATACCATCTTTTCTAGTCCCAATTGATTTTTTCCCATTCCTTCACCTTCCTTCCAATCTGGCCACTAAATTCTGTTATCCTAATAATTTTCACCCTTTTCCTTTTTGTCCCCATTTCTCCTTTCTCTTTTGAACATTTTTACACATCTTTCTGGATATCCTTCTAATTTTACAATAATGGCATTATGCAGTATTTGTCCTTATGAGACAGAATTAATTCAACTCTTCATAATGTTTTCTAGACCTTCTCATGTTATATAGTACTTTACAAAATTGTTATTCCTTAGTGGTACATAGTATTCCGTGGTGTGAATGCACCATAATTTCTCAATTCATTAATTTTTTGATGGTATTTGGCTATTTTTTATTTTCCTGCTCCTGTGAATAATGCTGCTATGACATTTGTGTTCATATCTCTGTTCATGTCTCAGTTTTAATATCTTTGGGTATGTTTCTAGCAGTGCAATAGCTGAATCATGTGGGTATTCTATTTTCAGCGTTTGAGGAAATGCCACACTTCCTTTCAGAGTCATTGCACCATTTAAGAATCCCACCAGCAGGGTATAAAAGTTTCAATCTCACTACATCCTATCCAACATATTGTTTACTGTCTTGTTAAAGTTTGCTACTGCTATAAGAGTGAGATGATATCTCATTGTTGCTTTGATTTGCATCTCACTGATTGACGATTTTGAATGTTTCTTCATCTGTTTATTGCCCATTTAAGTCTTCCTTTGTGAAATGTCTTTCCATGTCTTTTGCCCACTTTGTTTCTGGGTTATCAGTGTTTTTCTTGTAGAGGTCCTATACAATTATATAAATGATACCCTGTTTGAGATGTCATTATAAATGTTTTCTATGTCTGTAGTCTGTAGGTTTTCTTTCACCCTATTGGAAAAAATCTTTGATGCACACTGGGACTTAATCTTTAGAAGATCCTAATCATTGATTTTGCACTCTCCTGATTAGGCATTTCTGGCTATTTACGCCAAGGGCTAGAGCTCCTAAATTTGCTTCCATTTTGCCTTTTATGATCCTTATGGCTTTGAGCTTTACCTGTAGGTCCCTAATCTATCATGAAATGATTTGAAATGAAATTATGTGAGCTGTTTCTGTTTTCTGCAGGCTGATGTCCAGTTTTGCCAGCACAATTTGTTGAAGAGGTTGCCATTTCCCCATTTAATAGGTTTTTATTTGATTTGTAGAATACTTATTGACTGCAGGTAGATAGTTTAATTTCTGACTCTCGAATGTATTCCATTGGCCTAAGTGTCTGTCATTGTACCAATACTGTGCTGCTTTGGTTATTACTGCTGTGTGGTAGGTTTTGAAACAGGACTGTTATACCTTCCACTTAATTTTATTTTTCAGAAGAGCTCTGCTTATTTGGTATCTCATTCCTTTCCAAAGAAACTTGCCAATAGCCTATTGGGATTGCGGTAAGCTTGCAAATTGCTTTTGGTAGATTGTAATTTTCACTATGTTGAGTGTTTCTAACCATTAATAGAGAACATTTCCCCATTTGGCTAGGTTTATTATTATTTCTTGTACTAGTGTTTTATCGTTTTCATTAGGAAAGTCTTTAATGTCTCTTGGCAGGTCTATTCCCAACTATTTCATCTTGTGGTTGGCTATCATAAATGATATTGTTTTCTTAGTTTCCTTTTCTGATTTTTATTTGTTGCTGCATAGAAATCCCACTGATTTTTGTATATTGATCTTGTACTTCAAGGTCTGCTTTTAAGGGAACTCAATAGTCAAGAAAGTAATGTGTCATCTGCATAATATACGTGATTGATCAGTCTTCTTTTGAACCTGATACCACCACATTCCTCTTCAGAGTTCAGCTTCACAAATTGTTTGCTCAGCATTCACATTGAATAGGTATAGAAAAAGGATTCAGTTCTGATGCACGCCTTTCCTGATTTTAAAGCATGTATTGTTCCCTTGCTCTGTTCATACCACAGCATCTTGGTCTAAATATAGGTTTTGCATAAGCATAGTAAGAGTTCCAGGATTTCCATTCTTCTCAACATTAGCTATAATTTGCAATGATTCACACTATCAGAAGGTTTTGCATAGCTGATGAAGGACAAATAAATGTTCTTCTGGTATTATCTGCTTTAAAACAGGATCCATTTAACACCAGTATGATATCCGCAGTGCTAAAGCTTCTTTGGAACCCATCTTGAACTTCTGGTACTTCTTTAAGGTACTGTCTAGTTGTATTTGGATGATCGTTAGCAGCATTTTCCCTGCATGTGATATTAATGATATTTTTTTGATAAGTTCTCTATTCTCTTGGATCAAATTTTTTGGGAAAGAGAACAAACATGGATTTCTTCCAATTAGTTATTCAGGCAGCTAGCCTCTAACTTTTCAGGCTAGTGTGATTGTCTAGTGTGTCTAGGGTTTTGTCTGCTAATTGAAACATGATAATTGGTATTCCATAACTTGTTTGAGCCTTAATTTTTTGTCAATATCTTAAGTACAGCTTGAATTTCTTCCTTCATTATTACTGGCTCTTGATCATATAATACTTCCTGAAATATTTCAGTGTCAACCAATTCCTTTTAGTATAGTGATTCTGCATTCCTTCCATCTTCTTTTTTCTTTTTAAAAATATTTTTATTGGTTTTCATATGATAATTCATTTACATTATGTTTAATTTTTATATATATTTCATTCACCTTGTGTTTCACACATACTTTCATACACATTCTATTCTACATTATTTTGTAAATTGGCTTGCTTACAAAGTTTATATACATTACATTTCACACTTATGAAACTTTATTCACCTTGTTTTCCATACAGTCATTCTCATACATTAATTTTTATAAAACAAATTACCTTTGGACCTTGCCCATCAATACCCTGTCTTTTCACCTGGGTCCTTCTCATTTGCTACCCTCCTCCATTCAACAAACTGCACAGCCCTGTGGTTTCACCCCCACCTACCCTCACCCTTCCACTTCTTCCCCCAGCTTGAGTTCCTGTAACTGTTTTACTAGTTATTCTTCTATTTTAACAATAATATTCTTATGCAGTATTTGTCCTTATGAGAATACAATAGTTCACTCAGCACCATTCTCTCTAGTTTCTCCCAAGTTATGTAGTATTTTTTAAAATCATTGCTCCTGCATGCTGCATAGTATTCCATTATGTGAATGTACCACAATTTCTCAATCATCTTCTTTTGATGCTTCCAGGATTACTCAAAATTTTGTCCATATTCTCTCTCAGCATTGCAAGTCAAGGCTTGAATTTTCCCCCCAGTTCTTTCTGTTTGAGAAATGTTGAATGGGTTCTTCCCTTTTTACCCTCCAACTTCAGCTCTTTGTACATTCTATTATTAATAGCTTTATCTTCTTGCTGAAAGTGTGAAGGACTTGAAACACTTGCTGAAGAAGATTTAGTAAGTCTTTCATTATGGATTACACCTCAACATCAAGAAAACAAAGATTGTCACCACTGGACTGATAGGCAACATCATGACAGGTAAAGAAAAGAGTAAAACTATCAACAATTTCATTTTACTTGGATCCTTAATCAATATTCTTGGTACTACCAGTCAAGAAATCAAAAGATGTAGTGCATTGGGAAAGTCCACTGTCAAGGACCTTTTCAAATTATTGGGAAGCGATACTATCAGTTTCAAGACTAAGGTGTACCTGATTCATGACATGGTCTTTTCAATAACCTGCTATGCATTGCATCTGGATGCTGAACAATGAATAAGAATGACAAAAGAAGAGTTGATGCCTTTGAGTGGTGGTGTTAGAGAAGAGGACTGAATGGATCGATAAAAGAAAAAACCAGGTATGTCTTGGAGAAAGTGAAGCCAGAGTGTTTGTTGGAGACAAGAACAGTGAAGTTTCATCTCATGTACTTTGGGCATGTTGCTAGAAAAGGCTATTCCTTGGAGAGAGGGACATTATACTTGGACAAAAGGAGTATCAGTGAAGATAGAAAGGACCTCAAAGACATGTTGACTGCAAATGCCACAGTGACTGCAAAAATGGGCTCAAGTGTGTCAGAGATGATGAAGATGGCACAGGATAGGACAGGGTTCCAATCTGTTCTTCACAGGGTTGCTATGAGATGCACTTGATTTGACAAGATGTAACAACAACAAAATAAGGCAATCAGATTTAGAAATTTGTCTTTTCTTGATTTGTGACCTTGAGTATTTTATGATAATGCTTATTTCCTCATCAAAATAGAGAAAATATTGAGACTGTCAATCAACACAGTAGCAGGCAGGAGATCAGGAAATGTATTGTCCTGGGAAAATCTGTAATCAGATACCTCTCTAAATTATTGAGTAGCAATGATGTCAGTTTGAGGACTAAGCTATGCTTGATTTAGACCATGGTCTATTAAGTCACTTACTATGCATCTGAGAGTTGGACAATGTCTAACTAAGGATGACACAAGAGGAATTGATGCCTTTTAATTCCATTGATGAAGAAGAGTACTGAATATCTAATAGACTGTTAAATGGACTAACAGGTTTGTCTTGGAGAAGGTATTAGAGAGTTCTCCTTGAAGGCAAAGATGATGATGCTTCATCTCACATACTCTGGGCATGTTGCTATGAGAAGTGATTCTTTGGAGAGGAGCATCATGCTTGGGAAAGTGGAGGGCAAGGAAAGAGAGGAAAATCTTCAACCAGGTAGACTGAAATAATGACAGCAGCAATGGGCTTGAGTGTGGCAGATTGTGAGGATGGCACAGGATAGGACAGGTTCTGATCTGTTATTTATAGGGTCATCAAAGGTATTACTCAACTTGACAGCACCCAATAACAACAACACCTTGCTGTACTATCTCTTCTAATTACTTCATTGATTTGAGTTGGAATAATCTAATAGCTGACCCTCCAGTGAGTTTTTAGAGGCTGTAAAGCACACAGGAACAGATTGCCTATTTTCTCCCATAGAGCTGATGGTAGATTAGAGCAGCCAGAGGGGCTGGTCACTATGCCTGGTTTACTCACTAGGACCTCATTCAATAAGTATTCATCAGCTTGCTACTGTGGGCAAGACACTCTTATGGATAGCAGAGAAACAAAAGTGAATACATAATTAAAATTCTTTCCTTACTAGTTTATATTCTAGAAGTCAGTATTTAGATCATTGTTGTTGTTGTTGTTACTGGTGCCATCGAGTCGTAGACGACTCATAGAGACCCTGTGAATGAAAGGTCTGAGCACTGTTCGCACATAGTTTCTGGAGGCAAGCCATTTTGGAAGTGGAATAAAATAAAACTATGACACAGGAAATGGATAAAAGACCAGTAAACAAGAATACAGAAGCTAGGGAAAGCGAAGTAGGATGAAGCAGAATACTGTGTTATACTATATCAGAAAATATTCTCTCCTAAAAGCATTTTTTTAGTGAAGGCTTAACGTTAGTAAGGCAACCAACCACAGGATACTCAAGGAAGAGGCAGCCTGGCAAGAGGTCATAGGTGGGGATAGGCCTCACGTACTCTAAAGATAGCAAGCAGACAGAGATGAGGAGTAGGCGAGGTAAGAATATTTACTCCCCAGCTCTCAGCCTGCAGAAACCAGGATTTTCACTGGGGCTAATGGCATAGACTTTGGATTTTAGAGATGGAGCATCTTGAGCTGAAGAGTAATATGCTCTGACTTGTGTTTGAAAAGAGTGATTCTCAAGTAGGACAATAAGTAACTATCTTGAACCAGGCTGCCAGCAGTGAAGGTCGAGAGAAAAGGCTAGTTTCAACCAGAAGATTTGCTAAGGGATTGCAGGTAGCCTATCAGAGAAAGAACAGACTTAAACATTGCCTTAGTTTTGGCCTGAATAATTGGAAGACTGAAGATGTTGTTTACCAATTTAGGTAAAATTAGGGGTTGATGGAGCAGTTTTCAGGAATAAAGCAACTGTTGAATTTTCTTGTATTTAGTTTGTGATGCCTATCTTTCTCTCAGAGGAGAAAATGTGGTATAAAGCTTTTGAACAGAGTTTTTAGTTTCTACTGCCTAATTCAAAGCCTGTTGTTGTTATTATTGTATACCATCAAGTCAGAACTGATGCGTAGCTAACCCCCACCCCCCGTAAAACACATGGGAGGAGATTTTCTAGCTTTGCTATTTATTTGTTGTATGGTCTTGGGCTACTTTGCTTTTCTGGCCTCAGTTTCTTCATCTGTAAAATAGAGCTAATTATAAGGGTGGAAGGAAAGCGCAAGAGAGGAAGACCTTGGATGAGATGAATTGACACAGTAACTGGAATAATGGGATGCAGAGCCGTGAGGTTGGCTCAGGGTAGGGCAGGCTTCAGAGCTGTTGTTCATAGGGTCACTATGAATTTCAGGTGACTTGACAGCTCACAACAGCAACAACAACAAAAAAACCCCCAGCATAACATTGTAAAGAATAAATCAGCAAACACATGTAAAAATGCTTAGGACAAAGCAAGGTAGAAGGTAATCACCATACAGCAGTGTGTCTAATACAATAATGACTCGGAAGATCTAAGCCATAGGGTTAACCATGGAGTCATCGGTACATGTTTTAAGTAGAAGGCTGAATGAACGTGCCTAGGGAGTGAGTGCAGATAAAGAAGCTAAGATCATCAGAGACCAAGACCTGGGACACGCCAAGGTTTAGATGTAAAGAAGAGGGGAAGGGATTCTGATTTACAAGCTGTTGATTCATTTTTTAAAGAACTTTACATTCCTGGTGAGCTTTCATATTACTACTTGAAAATTCAGCCGAGTGATTCACAAAGAGCAGCGTTCACTTGAAAATGTGTCTGCAGTGCAGCCTGCAGCAGAGCCTATCTTGAAATAACACTTGTCATTCTAGGAAGGCGGCCGGAGTGTCAGTAATGGCCAGCCATGCATTACGCATTTCATCCACATGTATAAGTAGGGGTAAGGCAAGGAGACGTGACTGTTTTATTAAGAAGACCCGGGCAGTTAATGGAGGGCTGGCCTTCACAGTGTTTCCTTTGAGACGCAATATCCTTGCTTACTCACAACTTATTTTTGTCTGATGCTCTTTCATGTGCCTTTTTAGAAATGGCTTTCAGAGCAATTAAATAAAAAACCCGAAAATCTGACTTTGCTGAATTGCACTTGGTTACTAATGCTGAGTTTAGTCCAGTGATGTGTCTTAAACTCAATAGTACAAAATTCTACTTTTATCAAAATACTGAGAAAGAGTAGGACTGTGGGCTTGGGAGTCAGTTTGCCTGGGTTCAAAGTCACTTAACTCTCTATACCCCATGCTCCACTTCTCTAAAATGGGAATGTTCTTGTTTGCCATCGGAACTGACCACAGCTGACCTTCCATTGGGTTTTCAGAGGCCATTAATAGAATAGGAGGAGATTGCCCAACCTTCTCCCTTGAAACAACTGGTGGATTCAAACTAAAAGCCTTTGGAATTGCATCACAGCTTCTTACCACTAGGCCGCCAATCTCATGGGATTGTTGTAATGAGTAAACGAGTTAATACAAGTCAATGATAAAGCAACGACCACAAATGATAAATGCTTAGTAAGTTTTACTTAATATTACCATCATTATTTTTGAATGGTGAGGTGTTTTCTCTAATTTCTTTACTGAATATGATTGTAAATTGCTATAACCATTCCTAAAAATGAAGTCTACCTTCAACAGAAAAACATTTGACATAATTGAAAATTTTCATAGTAAGATAGCTACACCTTTAATTGTAATTGGAAAAATTGTCGTGAAAAATTTTGACTTTTTGCAAAACAGAATATGACTTACTAAAGAAACTGTGGTAAAAAGTTGGAACTCACCAGAACTGCCTTGTTTTTCTGGGAATTGTACATTTCCGCATTTTGACAGGCAGCATTTTACCACTTTTCTATCACCCTCTATTATTGGAAAATATTTGAGCTTTTCTTCATTGACAATTCTGTTTTTACTGTATATTTTAAAAATACCAAACTCTTCATTTATTTTGAGTGTGATTGTTTAAAAATCTGTCATGTGATTGATTTTAATGCTGTTATTGTTGTTGTACCTTGGAGTCAAGACTGACCTATAGCTGACCCTCGGGCAGGTTTTGAGAGGCGGTTAATTGCATGGGAGGAGACTGCCCATCCTTTTCCCACACAACAACTGATGGATTCCAACCATGTGCCTTTGGGATTGCAACAGTTTATTGCCATTTTTTATATTACAACCTGTAAATATTGAGGTAATCTCATTGCCAATGCAGTATCTGATACTCTCAGGAATAAACTTGCTGAAAGTTACATAATTCTTGGAAATTAATTTGTGAGCGCAAAAAAAAAATAAAAGTAAGAAAAGCAACTGTTTTTCTTGTCTCCAGTGTTTTTAAAAGCAGCACACCAAGTCTTTCTTCTACAGGTAATTTGGGTTCAAATCACCAGAATTTCAGTAGTAACCACCCCTTGACCATTGCACTAGGGCATCTTGGGCTTTGTACTAATCAATGTTCTCTTTCAGATAAAGTCTTGAATTCAGTAGGTCACATCTGTAAATTATCTGCTCATGGGGACTCTAATACATTTCATTTTCCAATGGCATTATCAACGTTGTCCTATTTTTCATCTGCAGTTACCTAGCTCTCAGAAGGTCATGGACTCTTTACAATTACTAATAATGCTCCTCTATTCCTTCTCGAAAAATTTCTTTTTCTTCACTGAAATCACTCTGTGATGGTTATCAGGGTATTCTAGCTATTCTATCCAAGGCATCTCAGGGTAAGGGTGGGGGGAAGCCCTTGAAGTTTTATCTATAATTTTTCTGAGATATCACAACCAAAACAAACTATCTTTTTTCAGTTTTGTCACAGATATGATGCTATCCTGGAGAAAAGACATCAAAATGTTCTCTGTGTATATAAAAACAGTTGTTGTTGTTGTTATGTGCCATTGAGTCGCTTGTGACTCATAGTGACCCTATGTACAACTTGCCCTAAACCCTGCTCTGTCCTGTGCCAATCTCATTGTCTCCGACACGCTCATCCCATTATCCCAGTCACCAAATCAATCCACCTCCCAGAGGGCCTTCCCCTCCTGCACCTGTCCTCCACCCTCCCAAGCATGATGTCCTTCTCCAAGGACCAGTCTCTCCTTACAACATGACCAAAGTATGTCAGACGAAGCCTCAGAATCCTTGCCTCCAAGGAGCAGCCCAGTTTAACCCTCTCCAAGATGAATCTGTTTGTTTTCTTAGCAGTCCACAACCCTACGTATAAAAACAGTAGCTTTCAAAATTTTGTTTTAAAAATGTAACTTCCCCCCCAAAAGTCTTTAAGCAGATTCCCAAAATATAAAATACACAGAAGAACAACTTCTCAGTTTGAAGTCACAGTGAAGTCCTATTAGGTGGTGTTGGTATATGTCATTCAGTCTCCTGCACTCATAGTGACCCTATGTACAACAGTTCTGAATCCTGCCCTGTTCTGAGCCAGTCTCACTAATTCTAACACCTCCCTTCCCCCCAGTTGCCCCAATTACTGTATCAATCCATCTCATCCAGGGTTGTCTTCTCCTGCACTGTAAATCTACCCTTCCAAGCATGATATCCTTCTCCAAGAACTGGTCCTTCCTGGCCATGTGCCCCAAGTATGTAAGACAGAGCTTCAAAATCCTAGCCTCCAAGAAGAAATTTGGTTTCATCCTCTTCAAGACAAACCTAATTGTTTTCTTGGAGGTTTATGGTTCAAGACTTTTCTCCAGCATGACAACTCAAAGGCATCAGTTCTTCTTCTGTCATCTTTAGTCATTATTCAGCTCTCTGAAACATAACAAGGAATTGTGAAATCCATGGCCTGGATCAGGTGGGCATTAGTCTCTAGACTGACATCGTTGCTTCTCAATACTCTGGACAGGGCCATGATAGCAGATTTCTCCAGTGCAATTGTCTTTTGATTTCTTAACTACTGGTGCCAAAAGCGTTGATAGTGTAGCCAAGCAAGCTGTAATTAATTATTAAAAACCTCAATATTTTCTCCATTTATTTTTGTGCTGCCCATTGGCCCAGTGGTGAGAAACTTTGTTTCGTTGATGTTGAGCTTCAATCCATATTGAAGACAGCAGTCCTTGACCTTCTGTAGCAAGTACTTCAAGTCTTCCTCAGTTTCAGCAAGCAAGGCGTGTCATCCGTAACATATCTCGTTAATGAGTCTTCTTCTTATCCTGATGTCACATTCCTCCTCCTTATGCCCAGCCTCCCAAATGATCTGTTCTGCACATAGATTGAAAAAAGTAAGGAGAGAGGACACATCCCTGACACACTCCTTTCCTGATTTTGAACCATGTAGTGTTTCCTTGCTTTTTTCTGAGGACTGCTTCCTGGTCAGAGTATAGGTTTCGCATGAGCACAATCCAGTATTCTGGGATTTCCATTCTTCTCAAGGTTAACCACAATTTGCTGTGATTCACACAGTAAAATGCCTTTGCATTCCTAAGTGTAGTGATCTGGAATTATGCCCTCTCTGGTGGCCTAGTGGTTAAGAGTTGCACTGTACTGTAATCTCAAAGGTATGTAGTTCAAATTTAGCAGCTGCCCTGCATCTCCTCCAGTGTATTTTATTGACTGCCTGAAAACCCACTTAGAGGGTCAGCATGAGTCAGTTCTGGCACTACAGCACTTAACAACAGTCTTCTACCCACACCCTGCCTACCTATACTCCAGTCGTTGGCCGTATATGATCATTAAGGACTGATTCCTACGTATCTCCAAATCTGTTTGGAAAAAGGATTTTAGAGGGCTTCTTTGACAGAAGAATGGTGAGAGTTCATTTCACATATTTTGGACATGTTACCAGGAAGGACCTTTTCCTGGAGATAAAACATCATGCTTGTTAAACTAGAGGGTCAACAAAAAAGGAAGATCCTCCATGACATGGATTTACACAGTTACACAGCTGGGCTCAAACGCAGCAATGATTGTGAGGATGACGCAGGACCAGACAGTATCTCATTCTATTGGATTTAGTCTCTGAATTGGAACTGATTATATAGCACCTAAAAACACCTCTAGGTTTCTCCTTAAGTCAATATAGTTAGAATATCTGGGGATGAGATTAAGGCATTAGTATGTTTTAAAATTCCCTAGTTGACTCTGATGTGCAACCAAGTTTAAAACCACTGCAATAAAAGACAAAGGAAGATACTTTAAAAGCTGCCTTTTTTATTTTTCTTTAACTGCAGTCATAGACTTCTGTCCACTGTGTGGAGCAGCCAGGAATAATAGGAGTAAGGATATTTCCCTTCATTTTACTGCAGTTTCACAGACAGCAGAGACAGTAGAGAGAGTGAGCTTTTTAGGCCATGAAAATGTTAGCAGAACCTTTTTATGGCCCAGATAAAAAGAAAAGCACCCATATGATTGGAACTAAGCAATCTACCCTTTGTAATTTGACTCCTGAAGAGAATATTTTTTCCAGTGGGAATTATGGCAAAGGTCAAAAGAAAGAGACAAACAAAAATCATCCCTTGTTCACTATGTTGAAAAGTTAAAGGATGAGAGAAAGATCTGTAGGGAATATCTCATTTCTCTCATTATGTCTACCCTCCTTTCCATCAGGAGAGAACAAAGGGAATTAATTAAGAGGCTCTCTCCAGCATCATTAACACAGAACTCTTCTTTGTCTGATTATGATTCAGGAGATAAAAATGTTGCTACCTCTGAAACTCAAAATTATAAAGCCCCCCTCTCTGAATTTTATTTCTGAGAGCTCTTGTCCTTAATGAGTGTATTTGAGCTGAAATTTTTAGTAGGTTTAGGTGTTAAAAAGCCAAGTGAAGAATCAAATTGCTGCAGAAATGGCAAAGGCATAAACAAGTGATGAATGTATTTTGGAAAGAAAAGTTAACATTGTGCAATAAAGGTTATGATGAGGTCAGGCAGTGAATGAATAGACTGAATAAAATAAAGATAATGAGTTCTGAAAGGAGACTTGAAACCATTCTCATTTCTAAAGTCCTTTACATCTTGTTTCAAATGAATTTGATTCTTACAAACCAGTCCTCGTTAAGGAATTCAATTTTGTTCTTTTGTTCCAGGTAACTACCAGTAGAGAATGGAATCCTGGGAAATATATTTTCTCTTCTCAGTGAAGTCAAAGACTGGTGAGTATTTATTCTCTAGCCCTATCTCATACCAAAAGGAAGCTCAGGGATGACCACACTGAACTAGTATCCATGAGGGATGAAGTTGGGCAAATCTTGCTAGCATAGAATGCTGCTTCCATATTGATATGTATGTGCTTCTTAATGCTGCTATTAACACAGTTGCTATGAGTGAAGGGTTTTAAGGGATGGGAGTTTATTATTGTTTAATATTTTAGACACTGGAATTACAAACAAGCATATATTTTTACAGTGTTTGTAGGTAACCTTGGAGTACTCTGGTGTGTCTTCCATCTGTGTATTGTTTCTCTTCTGCTCTTTTTATATGACACCTCTTAGAAATGACTGAGTTCCTTTGTGATGAAAAAATTTTTTTATTAATTTTAGTGGAAGTTTACAAAGACTTAAGGTCATTCATTGTTGCACTTTTCTCCCTGCCCACTCCTTACCCCCAATTCACTTTTCTTGAAAAGAAAAACTCTTTCATTGTTATGCAATCCCCTTCTCCCCCCAAGTCCACTCCACTATGTAGCCTTCACTCTGGACTTCTGTAATGACAAGAATACCCAATCATATAACCCTTTTAAACAGTTCTCTCCCTCATCTGTTTCAATGCAATATACATCATTTCTCCCCTCCTTTTCTGTCTTCCCTCAACCCTGATGTCAGTCCCGTTTTGCAACAGTGGCCCTATGCAATATTTGTCCTTTAGTGACTGAGATATTTCACTCAGCATAATGTCCTCCAGGGTCATCCATTTTGCATAATATTTCATGAGTTCCTTGTTTTTCAATGCTGCATAGTATTCCATTGTGTGAATATACCAGAGCTTCTCTATCCATTTGTTTGTTGATGGACACTTGGACTGTTTCCAGCTCTTTGTTATTGTGAACAAAGCCACCGTAAACATGGATGTATATATATCTGCTTGGATGGAAGTTATGATTTCTTTAGGTAAAATCCCAGAAGTGGAATTGCTGGGTCAAATGGTGTTTCTATTTGCAACTTTTTAAGAAAGCACCACACAGCCTTCCATAGTGGTTGCTGAGAATACAGAACTGGAGCTGAGAAAAACAATACCCTTCACAATAATGAATCACGAGTTTAAATACTTGGGAGTAAATCTAACCAGAAACACAAAGGATCAATTCAAATAAAATTACAAATCATTATTATAAGAAACAAAAAGAGAACTGGAGAGGTGGAAGAATATCCCTTGCTCATGGATAGGAAGACTCAATGTTGTGAAAATGACAATACTATCAAAGGCAATTTACTCGTTCAATGAAATCTCAATACAAATAACAATTTCATTCTTCAAGGAGATGGAAAAAGTAATCTCCAGTTTCATTTGGAATGGAAAGAGACCCAGAATAAGCAAAGCACTCCTTAGGAAGAGAAACAAGGGAGAAGTCATATCACCCCCTGATTTCGAATTCTACTATACTGCCATGGTGGTCAAGACAGTGTGGTACTGGTACAAGGACAGACACATAGATCAATGGAATAGAATTGAGAATCCAGAAGTTAGCCTATGAAATCTACCTATGGTCAACTGATTTTTGACAAGTAGATGAAATCAGTTAAGTGGGGAAAATACAGCCTTTTTAACAAATGGTGCTGGCAAATTTGGAAAACTATCTGTAGAAAACTCAAGCAAGTTCCACATCTCACTCTATACATAAAAGCCAATTCAAAGTGGATTATTGACCTAAAACTAAAACCAAAGAAAACTTCATTAAAGAAAATCTTGGAAAAACTCTAGAAGTCCTAATCCACAACATAAACAGTCTTCCAACATCCTGGCAAATCTACAACCAGGAGATTATAAAATAGATGACTGGGACCTTCTAAGAATTAAATCCCTATGCACATCCAAAAACTTCTCTAATAGGTGAAAAGGGAAGCCATAAGTTGGGAAAAATATTTGGTAATGACATGTCTGTTAAGAGACATATTTCTAGAATTTATAGAACACTCAAGTGCCACAACAAGGTAAAGGTAAACAATTTAATTGCAAAATAGATACAGGATATGAACAGACACTTCACCAAAGAAGACATTCACATAGTGAACAAACACATAAAGAAATATTCAAAATCCCTAGCTCTAAGAGAGATGCAAGTCAAAGCAACTATGACATATACCCCAGTAAAAATAGCAAAATTTAACAGAACAGCAAACATCAAAGGCTGGCAAGGTTGTGGAGAAACTGGAACCCTTATTCGCTGTTGGTAGGAGTGTGATGAAAATATTTAATGCATTCAGCTGTAAACTGGAAGGTTGGTCGTTTGAAATAACTCAGAGGTGCCTTAGAAGAACTGAAAATCTGCTTGTTTGGTTTTTTTTTTAAAATCAGCCATTGCTAAGGATCCCAGATATTGGAGTTCATAGCCATTGAAATTCTTATGGAGCACAGTTCATATACGTAGGGTAAACACGACTTGGAATATATTTGATGGTAAATGGTTTAGATTCTGACTTGCAGAAGTGATTAAATTTAGGACCTACCTACACTAGTAATGATATCATTAACATATCAATGAAAATCTCTATTATAACTCAAAGCCATATTCAATTTTCTTCATTTAATGTGGGAAGGCTTCCTCCTTTTATATTACTCTCTATTAATGGAATTAGAATGACAGAAGAATCGATGCCTTTGGGCTATGCTGTTGGAGAAAGGTGGTGAACATCCCATGGATGGCCAAAACAGCAAACAAATATGTCTTCAAGAGGATGTAGCCAGAGTGCTCTTTGGGGGCAAAGATGATGAGGCTTTGCCTCACATACATTGGACATGTTGCTAAGATGGGCTATTTCTTGGAGAGGGACATGATGCTTAGAAAGGTAGAGGGTTGGTACAGGAGAGGAAGACCCTTGATCAGGTACAATAACACAGTGACTGCCACAATGGGCTCTCGTGTGTCAGGAAGTGTGAGGCTGGCACAAGATATGACAGGAGTCAGATCTGTTGTTCGTAGGGTCTCTATGGTTATATTCGATGTACAACAACAATAAATTAGTGGAAAATATTTTTGTTTTCTTCCAATAGTGGGTTTCCACCTTGCACGATTCTGGCTTTCAATAGGTTTTTACTGTACGTTATAAGGATCAAATATACTCTTGAGTTTATATATGGCAATTTAATAGTTAGGACTTCAACACACGTTTTTGAGGGACACTGTTCAAAGCATAAGATTGTATTTTCTCCTGTATATTTCCACTGACAAATTCCATTTAAACTTACATTCTTTTGAGTGCCTTTCCTTTTTTCTGTGATTCAAGTTCTTTGCATGATGACCATTGAAATGATCTCTCAGAGACCTGGACCAACTAAGGTGAGAAAATATCTCTCATATCTGTAAATATATAACATTATATTTGGAGTGCAAAGGAACAAGAACATTTTTAACCAAGGCTAGAGTTCCACATTATATCATAAGGAAAGAAAAGAAGGTATTAATGCCCAAGGAAAGGTGTCTAATTATCTAAAGGGTTAGTTGAGTCCTGTCAAAGAGTCTCCAGTTTGCAGCAGTTGGGTTCTGGAGGGCATGTTATTTTGATTTCATTAAAAGTTGGGTATAAACTGTTTGGGTGTTTATTTCATTAACAATCAAATGTAAGCTTTTTGGCCATTTTTATTTCATTAACAATAAGCTGTAGACTGGAAGCCCCTTGTTTAAGCAATCAGGACCTGTTTGGTGGGCCTTTGTATTTAATTGTTGGTGTTAAGTATGTTTAGGGAGAGCATTGTTCTAAGTGGTATAGCACTTGTCTGTCAGTTTGCTGTACTGAGATAACTGGGGGTTGCTGTGATATTAAAAGCTGTGCCACTGGTGTGCCAAATGTCTTAAGGGATACCCATGGTAAACAGGTTTTGATGGAGCTCCCTGATTAAGAAGACTAGGAAGCAGCATGGGCCACCTACTTCTTAAATAACAGGCCTTTGAAAATCCTATGAACAGTGAATGAATGAGGATAGTTTTAGTACTGTAGTGGTAAAGCCCAGATTGGAAGCCAGTTGAAATAAGGAAGAACAATAACAAACTTCATTTAATAATTGGAACATGGAACATGTGTAGCTTGAATGTTGGAAAACTGGAAACTGTTAAAAATGAAATGGAACACATGGACATTGACATACTAGGCATTAGTGAGATGATATGGACCAGCTTTGCCCACTTCACATCAGATAATCATATGGTATACTATTCTGGGATTGAAAAACAGGGGAAGAATGGTGTTGCATTCATAGTAAAAAAGTCAACTTCAAGTTCTATTCTGAAATACAATGATGTGAATGATAGGATTATATCCATACACAAACAAGGATGACCTGCTAACACAACTATTATTCAAATATATACTCCTATATCTGGGGCCAAAAAGGAAGAAACTGAGAATTTTTATCAAATATTTCAGTGACTGCAGTGATAATTGGTGACTGGAATTATAAATATGAAATAGTAAAGAAGCAAAGGTAACTGGAAAATATAGATGAGGTGATAGAAATGAGACTGGAAACAGATTAATTGAATTTTGTATTTACAGTGATTTATTAATTGCAAATACCCTTTTAAAAAGACAAAACGATTACTTTACACATGGATCTCACCTGATGGGCTGCATACGAATCAGATTGACTATATTTGTGGAAGAAGTCAATGGAGAAGCTCAATATAAGCAGTCAAAACTAGGCAAAGGGTGTTCTGTGGGTCAAACTATCAATTACTCATATACAAGTTCAAATTGAGGCCAAAGAAAATGAAAATAAGTCCACAGGAACCAAGATACAATCTTGAATCAATTCCACTTTAATTTCAAGATTATCTTAGGAATAAGTTTGAGGTATTGAACACCAATAATAGAAGACCATATGAGTTGTGGGATGTTGATAACATGAAGAAAGCGAAAGACCATTATAAAAACTGAAGAGAAAGGGAAAAAAATGAAATTACTATGAGAAGAGACTCTAAAAATTGCACTGGAGCAACAAGAAGCGAAGACTAAAGGAAAACATGCTGAAGTTAAAGAACTGAACAGAAAATTTCATAGGGCAGCCTAGAAGAAAAAAAAATAATATTATAGTGGAATGTGCAGAGAGCTGGAATTGCAGAATAAGAAGGGAAGAACTTGCTCTGAATTTCTCAAGCTGAGAGAACTGAAAAATTTAAGTCTTGTGTCACAATATTGAAAGATCCTTATTTAATGATCAAGAAAGCATCAAAAGAAGATGGAAGGAATACACAGAATCACTATACCAGAAATAATTCATTGATGCTGAAGTATCATATGAACAGGAGTCAATGGTAATGAAGGAAGTAGTAGAATCTGCAGTGAAGGCACTGGCAAAAAAATAAGACCCCAGGAATCAACAGGAAACCAACTGACTTGTTTCATCTAACAGATGCAGCCTTGGATGTCCTCACCAGTCTATGCCAGGACATTTTAGAGGATAACTGTCTAGTCAATGGATTGGAAAAGTTCCATATTTCTTTCCATTCCCAAGAGAGGTGGTCCAACTGAATGTAGAAACTATTCAACAGTATATTAATATTATATGCAAGCAAAAGATTGCTGAAGATCCTTAAAACATGGCTAGAAAAGTAGATAAATAGGGAATTGCCAGAAGTTCAAGTGGGATTTAAACTAGGTGGTGGCACTAGGAATGTCATTGCTGATGTCAGATGGATCCTGGCAGAAAGCAAGGGATACCGGAAGAATGTCTGTTTGTGCTTTATTGACTATGAGAAGGCTTTTGACTGTGTGGATCATAAAAAGTTGTGGCTGACATTGAGAAGAATGGGAGCCCCAGAGCACTTAATTGTACTCATAGGAAACCTATACCTGGTCCAGAAGGCTGTTGTGCAAACAGAACAGGGGAGCACTGCATGGTTTAAAATTGGAAAGGGAGTGCATCAGGGTTGTATTTTCTCTTCATACCTATTCAGTCTGTATGCTGAGAAAATTATCTGAGAATCTGAACTCTATGAAGAGGATTGTGGCATCAGGATTGGAGGGAGACTCATCAATAACCTGCATTATGCAAATAATACAACCTTCCTTGCTGAAAATGAGGAGGACTTGAAGCACTTTTAGAAGACCAAAGAATGCAACTTTCAGTATGGATTGCACCTTAATGTCAAGGAAACAAAGATTCTTACCACTAGGCTTGTATGTAGCACCATGTTGGATGGAGAGGATATCGAAACTGTCAACAGTTTCATCTTACTTTGATCCACAATTAATACTCTTAGTAGCAGCAGTCAGGAAATAAGGAGACACAAGACACTGAACTGGGAAAATCTGAAGTTAGGGACCTCTCCAAATTATTGAGGAGGAATGTTGTCAGGTTAAGGACTAAGGTATGTTTGTTTGATTCAGTCTTTCTGGTCACTTGGTATGCATCTGAGAACTAGACAATGAATAAGGATGACAGAAATAGAATTGATGCCTTTGAGATGTGTTATTGGAGAAAAACACTGAACATTCCATGGATGGCCAAAAGAGTAAAGAGATATGTCTTGGAGAGGGTGCAGCCAAAGTGCTCTTTGGAGGCAAGAATGATGAGGAGTCACCTCACATACTTTGAGCATGTTGCTAGGAGGGGCTATTCCTTGGAGAGGTACATGATGTTAGGAAGGGTTGAGGGCCAGAGAAGGAGAGGAAGATTTTCAACCAGGTGAAATGACATGGTGACCACCACAAAGGGCTCTTGCGTGTCAGGAAATGTGAGGATGGCATAGAATAAAACAGAATTCAAATATTTTGTTCATAAGGTTGTTATGAGTCAACTCGATGGCACTTAACAACAACAACAACAAGAAGAATGAGCTGTTCTGCAAACTCAAGGACAAACAGTCTAAATCCATCAGCTGTTCTGTGGGAGAGATTGTCAGATTCCTCCTATGCAGTTTATTATAACCTCTGACAAGTCATTGGATGGTCAGCTATGAGTCGATACCAACTCAACAGCAATTAGGATTTACAGCTGTACAAGAGATACTGAAAGTGAATGGTACTAACAGACATGAATTTATTTCCTCACAGTGTAAGAGGCTGGCAGTTTGAGATGAACAATCCAGCTCTAGTGGAAGGCTTATTTCTCTGTTGGGTCTCGGTAAAGACCTTGTCTCTTTTCCACACCTGAATCCACACGTTTCTTGGAGATCACTATATATATGTCAGTATCAATCTTTCCCCTGGGCCTACTTGGTTCTCAGCACAGGGGCTCTGATTCCAAAAGACAGATTCCATTCCCAGCTTTTATTTTATAGTTGTAGGAGGTATTTCTTTGTTTATTTCTGATAATGTAAGAGATCATGCTGGGTACATACCAGAGAAACTCTCCTTACACAAGATCAGTGCTATGACCTGACTAAGGGTGATGCATCCAATTTTAATCCACTTACAACTAATTAATTACTTAAGATCACATGATACGAGATGA
>NW_006399806.1:5565607-5574799 GCF_000299155.1 Elephantulus edwardii | reverse complement strand
TATGTGATTAAGTATTATTGTCATGACAGGAGTCCAGAACGAAGGGTGCATAATGGAGTGGATCTGGGAGTGGGATTGTAAAACAATGAAAAAATTTTTCTTTCACTTTTCAAAGAAAAGAGTGTACTGGGTGGAGGGGTCGGCAGGGGAGAAAAGTGCAGCAATGAATGAATGGAAATCTAAAGTCTCTATACATTTTCATTAAAATTGATAATAATTTTTTTTAAAAAAAAAGGAAAAAAAGGGGGGGAAAGAATGTCTGGTCTCGAAGGAAGTTTTCTTCCTTCTTCTTCACTGCTGCAGGGAAGGTCTAATTCTCTTGCTGCTGGATTTCTCACTTTAATGGTGAGACTGACTAATCCCCTTGTGGATTAATAAGACTAGACAATCCCCTTGTGGATTGGTAGATAGCCAAGCCCGTTGTGCATGTCCCACTCGCATAGGCCCATCTATCTAAATGGCAATGTCAAACTATAGCTAGAAAGGTCATGTTCATGTTAAAAGACAAACTACACATTTCAGTAGCAAGTTAATTCTTTTAACATGAAAAACTAAGGTCTAGTACTTTTTCTTTTAAAGAGGCAAATATATAATTTCTCCCTTGGAGAAGCAAGTAGGGCGACGTATCATCAGTTAGATGAGACCATTACACTTAACAAAAGCCTTAAGCACAGTGAAGATTGAGAGGATGTGACACTGGACCAGCAAGCTTTTGATTTATTGTGCATGAGGTTGTTATAATGGGAATTGACCTGATGGCACCCAGCAATAACATTACTGTTAAGGGTTGTGTCTATTAAAAGACTTGTCTTTGGATGAACATATGGCATGTATAGAAGATAAATTGCTAATTTGAAACAATAAACATACAATATTTTTATTCCAAAAATATTATAATAAAAATATAAATAAAAATTATGCAAAAGTAGAATTTCAGGGCATGGTTCCTTTTCATCAGAAGCCACAGTTTTCTTGCCTATAAAAATATTTTGCAGTTTTGCAGCCTCACGTTTCAGAAGAACAGTCAGTCAAGTGATATCCAAGCACCTTTGATGACACTAAGAATGTTCTCACTCATGATAGACTGAAATGTGCTTGATTAAGAAAAAAAATATTATTATGGGGTTGTTTTGCAGTGTGTTGTTATTCTCTTTTTCACTCAAAACAATTTTTTTCACATCTTCCTTTTTAATGATTATACAAAAAGTAAATGACTGTGCACAAAGTCATGTCTATCAGTTTTAAAATGCACATACACCCTATTATTGTTGTTACATACTATCAAGTCACCTGTGACTCGTTCAACCTCTTTATACAAAAGCCCTGAAGCCTACCCTGTCCTGAGTCAGTTTTACTGACTCTTACACACCTAACCCCATTTGCCCAGTGACTGTATCATTCCATCTCACTTGGGGTTTCCTCTCCTGAGCCTCCCCTCCACCCTTCCAAACATGAGGTCCACCTCCAAGGACTGGTTCTTCTTGGCCATGTGCCCAAAGTATGTGAGATGGAGTTTCAAAATCCTTGCCTCCTAGGACAGACTATGGAAAATTACAGCTAGTCACCAGCTTACTGGTAAGCAGTTATGCTGGTAACCAAAATGCACATGGTTTGAATCCACCAGCTTCTCCACGGGAGAAAAATGGGTAACCTCCCATGCAATTTACTGCCTCTGAAAGCCTGCTGGAGGGTCAGCTAGGAGTTGATTTCAACCTGATGGTTTTTAACACTGTCGTTAACTCCATTCCAATGTTTAGCTTGACTCCATTAGGTTTCCAAAGGTGTAAATCTTTACAGGAGGACACTGCCCATCTTTTTTTCATGGAGGTTTGGTGGACTCAGACTACTGACTTCTCGCTTAGCCCCATGACACATAATGCACCAGAGGTTTTTTATGTAAAATTACAGTGAACTTTCTATACGAAGTGCTCTCTAAGTTTAAAACTTGTCCTCCGGCATCAAGAAATGTAGAAAAACTATAGGCACTGACTTCAGCAAGAAGGAAATTTAACTCAGACTTTGCATGTACCAGTTTTAGGCCTTGTTCAATTACCTTCCTCATATTTAATGTACAGAATGTAGTAGTATGCAACCCTCATTAGTATAAGAAAGTAATTGGATCACTTACTGAGATTCTCTATGCCATTGCATCACTTTAAGGAAATAACTGTTTTTGTAAGTACCACAACAATATTTGTTAAGCACCTATTGTGTGACTTGTCTTGCTGGGTGTGAGAAGCAAAAAGGCCGAGGTGCACAGAGGCTTGCCCTTAATGAGCTGTGATCTACTGGTGGGAGTGAAACAGAGCTGAGCAAACAGAAATCTTCATTATGATACAGGAGTTAGCTTGATATTTTATAAAACAAGACTATTTCCCTTTTGTTTGAGAGTCACATTACCTTCCTAATACAACCCCTATACTCTTGCTGTGGAGTTAATTCTTTGAGATGCCAAGTATTACAAAGTAGAACTATTCTCTTAGAGTTTCCTTGGTTCTATTTCAATGGAGTCAGATTGTCAGGTCTTTGGTCATGGCTGTTGAGAGGGTTCGAACTGTCAACCTATAGATTAGTGGTTGAGTGCAAAGCACTGTTACCATGTAGGGATCTCAATGACTTGACACATGTTATTATGTGTAATTATCACATATCTGTTGTTAGGAACTGACTCTGCCACATAGTGATCTAGGGTAGAATAGGATTGCATCATATGGTGTCTAGGAATATAAATCTTTATGAAATTAGACTATTATATCTTTTAGCAGAATGGCTGATGGATTCAAACTATCAATCTATTAGTTAGCAGCCCAATATTAAACCACTGTATTAGTACAGTAACCCTCTAAAGCATATTATCATCTCTAAAGATAGTTTCAGGGAGATTGGGCAACTTGTCTAAACACCATACAGCAAAGAAGTAAGTAATAGCACTAGGATATGAATAACATTTACCAGGATCATAAGTCTTCCCTCACAACTACTATGATTGCTCTCTTGCTTAAGACGATATTGCACTAGCCAGCACTTCTAAAACTCATTCCTGCCAACTCTCTTCCCAGGCCCTTTGATCTTCTTGTCTCATTTTTATACAAGGACAACTCAGTTTGCAGACAGGACTGTTTTTGCCTTCCATTGATTTGCAGCCTCAGAAACCTGATGGAGGGTTTCCTTGAGTTGGAATCCACTCAATTTCTCATTCAGTTTCACTTACTCATTGCCATTGAGTCAGGAGGGAGTAACTCGAGAGAGAGAAAGAGAGAGAGAGAGAGAGAGAGAGAGAGAGAGAGAGAGAGAGAGAGAAAGTGAGTGTGAAAATCACATGGGACAAGACTGTGTTTCTCCTGAAGAAAAAACAGTAGATTCTCAACCACGGAGATGTTGTCCTTGGATCAGAGTGCAATTCCCTATAGACTATGCCCCCAGAGCTCCCAAGTCTCATACTCCTAAAAATTCCCTCACAATGTATTTTAGTAGCATAAAGGACCCCACAACTCCAAATCATGACAAGAACAAGTTCAAGCGACCTCATAGCTAGTGAAAAAGCCGGTTGTGAATTATTGGCCATACTTCAGTGAATGAAAACAACCAGAAACAGAAGCTAAACAAACTCCTTTACAAGCAGAAACATGTCAAGAGGACTAATGAAACTGGTTAGTTCCTCTTCATGTATTGGTATCATTATAAGCACAATAATTGAACAGATAAAAGGAAAGCATAGCTTGTTTCAAATGTCCAACAACTAAAGCTACCGCCATCGGTGGTCAGATTCCATTTGCTCATCCTGTGATTACCCAAAGGAAGGGGTAGGTATATGTCTGGAGAGTCATAGCATGTGATCTTGTGCCTGAATACCAACTAATAGTTTGGCCATAATGGATTTATGAAGAAAACTGCTGGAAGTTCATAATCAACACACACAATCATTATATATTCATCAAATGGAAAGAACAATAGAAATGAGCCCATTTCATTAATTTTTCCTCATGAATAAACTAAGTCTGAGACTGAATGACTTATCCATTAAGGTCACACAGTTAGATACTGGTAGAAGTGTGTGGAGTTTTTTTACACATTCCAATGCATATCCATCTCTATACATTTGAGGTTTGGGTGTGGAATCAGGCAGAACCTAGGAGAGAATGCCAGCTCTACCACTTACTAGCCATGTAACTTTGCAGTGCAGTTTTCTCATCTGGAAAACAAGGATAATGATGCCTGTGAGACATCCATCATCATACCTGGTATCCAAAGACTACCCCATAGACAGTCTCCTCTCATCCGTAATTATTGCTATAAAGTCTTGGTGATGCCATGTGTGTCAGAGTGTAACTGTTCTCTGAATTTCTAATGGATAGAATTTTTGCAAATTGATCATTGATACTTTCTTGTTAGGCACTTCGGTGTGACTGAACTTCCAACTTTACAGTTAATAGCTGAGTGTACTTGTACCATCTAGGACTCCTGTTTTTCTGTAAGTGTGTAATATGCCTTGTCCTCCAAATCTGTAGTTAAAATAATTCATTTGCTTTAGTATTTATGCCCTCCTTTTAAAATATGCTTTTTAATTCTTTGAAACTATTAAAAAGTATTGGGGCAACTAGCTAGCTGGCTAAATTGGCAGGAATTTGGAGAAAGCCAGCAGTGACAGGCCTACCCTAGAATGACCCGTGATTCGGGTAATGTTTACATCATTTTTTGTCTCATTCAAACACTCATTCCTGTGTTCTGTAGAAGCATTTGTATTGCCTACGAATGAGCACTGCCTCTCCTGGTTCACTCTGAATGAGATCAGTACTGTAATGTGGAAAAACCTCAAAGAATGCAAATCTCATTTGTTTCTTTGAAATCTTGTTTTCAGAATTTCATTCTATTTAACTCAGACCTCTCAATCTGCCCAGATAATCATCCCCACATTTCAAAAGCTATGAATCACAAATTATTATTTCCATCTATTATACAATTTCACCAAATTGCTTAAATTAAGAGGAGAGGTTTGGTGTACCTTTTGTATGAATCCTTTTTTGAGCCTAATTTTCTCCACACTCATTTAAATATTTTCAAAACAGCTTAACCAATTTCTATAAGAGCAATTTCAAGACATAGTGGCATTATATATATGACAGAGTAGAACTGATTTTGGGGGTTATCTAAGAGTGTAATCTTTCTAGAAGCAGATGGCCATGCTTTTCTCCTTAGGAGCAGCTAGGGGAATTTGAACAGCCAACCCTGTGGTTAGCAGATAAATGAAATCATTTCCTAAAAATGAATGTATATTATTTCTTGCTTATTTCAGTATGAAGTCTGGAAAAAAGCAATGGCTAATGTGTGTATGTGCATTTATTGACCTAAGAAGGGAATTGTTAAAAAAAATGAATGAGGGATATAGACAAATAAGTGAATTAGCATGTATCCAGGTGAATTTTCAGTTGAATTAATCTTTGTACTTCAGTCCTAAGTAGTTGCAAACTATTTCTACCCCTTCATAGCCCAGAAAAGAATGGAATATCCTTCTCTTCTTTTCTTTCTTCCACATACATGTTCTATAGATTCTTTTATGTTTCTTTTCTTTCTTTGCTATATCTTTCTGCTTTTAAAAGTATACCCATAAAGCATGCATATATCTTTTATATGCAATGTAATTAACATGTATATTTTATTTATTTTTATATCTCTATATCTATCTAATATCTGTCTGTCTATCTATCTATTTATCAATATACATGACTTTGAGTTGTGGTATTGGAGAAGAGCACTGAATATCGTATGGACTGACAAAAGAACAGAAAGACATGTCTTGGAAAAAGTGCAGCCAGAGTGCTCTTGGAGGTAAGGATGGTGAAGATGCATCTCACGTACAACATAGAGGGTCAGTGAAAGAGAGGATGACTTCTAGTGAAAGGGATTGACACAGTGACTTCAGCAATGGACTCAAGTATATCAGAGATTGTGAGGATGGTGCAAAATAGGGCAGGGTTTAACTGTATGGTGCACAAGTTATACTCAAGTTGATGACACCTGACAACAACAACAAGAATATGAATTAGATTTAAGTAAGTCCAGAACTAAAGATACATGGTAGGTATCCTGGTATCATTGTAATTAGGTGCTCAGCTACCAGGCAAAATATTTGTTTGAATCCACCAGCAGCTTGATGGGAGAAATGGCAATCTGTTCGCATACAGATTTATAGCTTAAAAATCCTACTGAACTCTTGGAAGCTCTATTCTGTATTAGATGGTCTCTATTAGCTGGAGTTGGCATGACACAATGGACTTACTTATATCAGACACTGTTATATATTGCAGATACAGAGAGATGTTCATTTTTCAAGTAAAGAGTAATTGTGAGAAAGGAAGGCCCTCAAAGAAATGGAGTGGCACAGCGGGCTTGAGCATGGTGGAGACGGTGCTCATGGCATAGGACCGGGCAAGGTTTCTACCTTTTCTGTTTAGGGTTGCTATGAGCTGGAGTCAATGTGATGGCATTATAATAATAGCATAACCCAGGAATAGAAAGAAACATACAACTATAAACGAAAGTAACAGATCCACAATTGTCTCACAGAGGGAACTGTTGACATAAATTTAGTTTCTCAGATAGAATTTCTGGGGGAAAGAGCTTTAATGACAGGTTGACAAAAATGTTCTCCCTTCTGTGGTAATTATACTTTTCCTATGAGTGAATAAATTGACATGTGAGTTTTAAGGCAGTCTATTGGACTTTGGCCAGCCTTCTTCTAGCTCTGATGGCTGCAGGTTGGAATGACAAAATGTCATCCTTGAATAACTTGAGTCCTCAGGGTTCCAATAGAATGGAGACTCAGTGTGAGACACTGCCCAAAGGCCCGCCACTAAAACTAAATCTCAGCAGCTAGAAAGGAAGCAGATAAGCAGTGTTCACGCCAGTCGGGTCTATCTTGGGAAAATCTTTAGTTGTAGTGCCTTTGGGACAAAGAAAACAGAACAAACATTTCTTACCACATCCTGGTTAACATGGTCAGCTGCTACCTGGAAGTTTGGAGTCCACTCAGAGGTATGTCAGAAAAAGTCTAGACATCAACTTCTAAACCAAGGAGACCTTTGAAAACATTAAGGACCCCAATTCTACTGACATACTGAGGTTGCCATGAGTGGATGACAATTGTTGTTATGTTCCATCGAGTCCCCTGTGACTCATAGTGACCCTATGTACAACAGCTCTGAACCCTGCTCTGAGCCAATCTCATCATCTCCAACAGACCCAATCCCACTTCTCCAGCCACTGAGTCAGTCTGTCTCATCCTGGATCTTCCTCTCCGGTGCTGTCCTTCCACCCTTCCAAGCATGATGCTCTTCTCCAGTGACTGGTCCCTCCTGACTAGCTGCCCAAAGTATGTGAGACAGAGCTTCAAAATAACAATGGCAAGTGATAAAATGTAAGTGATTAATAAAACAATTACGTGATTTTGGCTTCAAACCTGACAGTGTGAAGAGAAAGCAAAACTCAGTAAAGAGATGTGGTTTGGGGAAATTTCTTTGTAATGTTTTTCATTTATTTTTCCTTCTGGAGCTCAAAACTTATATGGTGAAATGGATTATTACAAATGGTAACAGTATGCTCAGGTATGTGGCTCTTGTGGAAACCATGATAAAACTGTGAGTAATGAGCTAGCTATTGTGTGCCTTATAAGCATGGACCTCCAGGCCCAAGAATTTGAAAGGATTTGAATGGATTATGAAGAGCTAACCAGGTTTTCAAGGGTTGGTATATTCCAGGAAAAGTGGGAAGGAACAAAGGAGAATGTTTCTTTCACTTGACTGACTAAGAGGGCAGCATCTGCTCACACTCTCCTGCCGGCTAGAAGGAAATAGATTGTGCTCATGCTGCAGAGAAAGAGTTATGCTAGCTGCACCTCCGCTTTCCAGCTCAGAGATTTGCTTCCTGGAGCCAGCTGAGCCCTGTGGCCTTTAGCGCCTGTCAAAATATGGTGGCTAGATCCTGACAAAGGGCCAGGAAAGCCAGGGGAAGAAGGACAAGCACAAAGTGAATTGTCAAGGATAAATTAAGATCTGTTGTCAGTCCCAGAACTAATTCGTAGGTATCCTTGAATAAATCATAAGCAATCCTCATTGGTATTCTGTGAAGCAACAGCCATAGTTCTATGATCATAGGAATTTGGAACAGCTCCCTGAAGTTTATCGTTTTTAACTTAAAAAAAAATTTAATCTTTTCTTCTCCTGACAGCAGCTTAAAATTATATTTAGTAAAAACCATTTGTATATTCCCCTACATGAAAAAAGCAGACAATTGCATTTACACTGGGAAAGGACAATGTTCGAGCTATTTTATTAGCACATGTTGTTTATGAAAATGATAGTTATTGAATGATATCTCTATTTAGATGACTTAAGTTTTTATTAGATGATACTTGTTCAAGGATATTAGGCCCACTGGCAACTGTTTCTGACTTGCTAAATCTTCTGTCAAAGGAGCTGAGGAATCCAATATGAGTTTCTCAGATTTTCAGTACTAATTAGAAGGAGAGAGATGAAAATACATATTAATCTTCATTTTTCCAGCACAACCTATACTCTATTTATGATTATAAATCACAGTCACAATTATTTCAAATTAATACATGCAGATATTTACATACTCAGGATTAAAGGAAGACCCATTAACAGTCTGAAATAACTTTGTTTACAGAAAGTAACAACTACTTGGAACCTTGAATATACATTACATTTGAAAAATATATCTGTAACTTGTCCAATAAATGTCACTGCATACTGAAAAAGAAGTTATCAAGAATTTAATTCTCCTTGGATCAATAAACAATGTCCATGAAATCAGTAATCAAAAATTCAAATGATATATTGCTTTGGGAAGACCTGGGGGTGGGGGAATTGAACAATAAAAACCAAAACAGGCCGAAACTTCTTTAAATTTAGAAAGAAAACAAAAATGACTGAGATGCACACAATCAAAATAAAAGTATTTTCAGTCTCCTCATATGCATGTTAAATCTGGACAGTGTAAAGGAAGAGCTAAGAATGATCAGGCTATATAGTGGAGTGGACCTGCAGGGAGGGATTGTAGAACAACGAAAGCATTTTCCTTTTACTTTTCAAAGAGAAGAGTTAACTGGGGGAAGCGACTGTATAACAATGAAAGAATTTTACTTTTCAAAGAGAAGAGTGAACTGGGGGGAGG
>NW_006399806.1:5550624-5565507 GCF_000299155.1 Elephantulus edwardii | reverse complement strand
TTCCTATCCATGAGCAAGGGATATTCTTCCACTTTTCAAGCTCTCTTTTTGTTTCTTGTAGTAAGCAAGCCAATACAAAATAAAATTGTAAAAAAAAATAAAAATCTATAGTCCTTGTGAACTAGGAAAATCCTACTTTTATATTCATGAACTCACAAGTATATATTCTTGAAAGTTATTCTTGGCATCTCTAGTAAATTTTATTGTGTTTTAATAATTAAAACCTCAAATACCAATGACTTTTAGCCTTACACATTTTCCTCTCCTCATGTTACCTGCTGGTAGTTGCAGGACCACATGTGGATCAGGTTGGAGGGGTTGTCCCTATCTGGGATACAACAGTTTGGTTTGGGCAGTGGGAAATAGCTTCTGTTCAGAAATGATGTCTGTTACATCTGCTGTCATTCCATTGCAAGTTTATACTTTTGATAAATGTATTACATGTGCAGTTATGTTTAGAGAGCTCTGGTGGTGTATCCTATAAGGAGTTGTGCTGCTAACCCAAATCCCCGAGTTTCTCTCATGGGTCAAATCCAGTCTCCTTCTGTGCAATTTACAACCTTGAAAACCCAATGGCGGGGAGCAGCTATAAATCAGTTTCTGGTCTATATTAACGGCGGGGGAGAGAAAGAGAGAGACTGAAATTTTAGTTTAATTTCTGGTAAACCACAAATAAGTTTTTGTGTAAGAACATGCCAATTATTGCACAGAGCATAATTGTGCTAAAATATTACGAGTTGTTTGTGTGAAATTCAAATTTAATGAGGCACCCTGCATTTTAATTTTCTGAATCTGGCAACCCTGACAGGGGTGGGCAACCCTCCTAGAGTGAAGAGGGTCATGGATGGTTGGGAGCAATCATGCAATCTACCTCTTGCCTCTGTAGTGCTACATTTTTATAATTATATAGCTCACAAGTCAGACTGCTTGCCACCCCTGGCTCCATGAACTTCATTTTATACAAAACTAATCTAATCTAACACCACCTGGCTTCTCATTTATGCCCAGATTACAATCACTCCCAGGTTTCTATTTACTCCAGCAATGACTCAGCTTCCCTTGGAATGCTTATACTGGTTGTCACCCAGGTCCACAAACAAATTGAAACTCAATAGCAAAACAAACAAATAAATCCCCAAACCCAAATCAACAAAAGCAAAAATTCAGTAAAAACTAGACTGTTAGGACCTATTGTCTGCAAAGCTGCAAAGCCTTCCGGTACCAGATAAGACCAGATTCTACAAAGAGATAGAATCATCACCCAGATCTTGCAGCCGTGCCACTCCACCACTACTTTTGCCTCAAGTTCTAGAGAACCTTGCGTGAAAATCTCTTTTTCAGTTCTGACCTTTATCTTTCTAATTGCAGTGGTTCAGACTCTCACAGACTCAGTTACAGGAACTTGAGGTTTATACCTCTGTTGTGGAGCTGTTGGAAATAAAAGCCAACTGGATTTTTTTGCATGGTTATACACACAATATTGTTCTGTTTCCTGTACCGAGGATAACAACACAGGGCCAGTTTCCTCTTTTCCATACACCTTCTGCTTGCATTTGATTTTCCCACGGCCTCTTTTACCTCCAGGAGTTGCAAGATAATTGATTTGTTTTCATGGAATGTTCTACTCCACTCCCCATCTTGTAGTAGGATTTGAGTTGGCTCTCTGGTATCTCTTTTATTTGCTCTTCCAGGAGGAGCAGCCATGCAGTGGGCAACTGCCCTAAGGGTAATCCTACCTGACTTGCACGAGACTGGTTTACAGCAAACAATTTAAGCAAGGTACATGAGGTCCAAGAGAGCTCTGCTGGAAGCTGCTGGGCAAGGTCTTCTTTGCTCTTGAGAAAGAATGGCAATCAATTACTATTGTTCACTTTTCAATTCAAGGAAACCCTGAAAGTAGTCTTTTTCCAAGGACTGACCCCTTCCGAGAACAAGACCAAAGTATGCGAGATGAAATTTCACTATCTTTATGCCTGTGAAGCTCTGTAATTGCACTTCCCCTCAAACAGATTTGTTTGTTCTCTAGCAGTCCATGGGAATATTCAATACTCTTCACCAACGCCACAGTACAAAGACATAGACTCTTCTTTGGTCTTCCTTATTTTTTTATCCAAGTTTTAGATGTATTGGAAGCAATTGAAAATACTATAGCTTGCCTCAAGCATACCTTAGTTTTTAAATTTATATCCTTCTTTTTTAGCATCTAGGAGAGGCCCTTGACAGCAGACTTTCCAAATGGAACCTATCTTTTGATTTCTTAAGTCAGTTCTTGGAAAGTGCTGTCGTGCTTGTCACTGGAAAAGAGAGAGAGACCTTCACTAAGAAAGGCTGACACAGTGACTACAACATTGGACTTGAGCATGACAAAGAGTAAGATTGTCATACTGGAGTTGTTATATGCCATCAAGTTGACTGTGACTCATAGCGAACCTATGCACAATAACTTGAGCTCTGCTATATCCTGAGCCAATCTCACTGTCTCCAGCACATCTACCCTCCTTGCACCAGTTACTGTGTCAATCCATTTCATCCAGGGTCTCTTCCTCTCCTGCCCTGTCCCTCTACCCTTCCAAGCATAATGTCTTGTAAAAAGCAATTTGATTTCACCCTCTCCAGGACTGACATATTTGTTCTCTTGGCAATTCACTATATATTCAGTATTCTTCTTTAACAACACAACTCAAAGGGATTGATTCTTCTATCATCCATGTCCAACACTTTGATGCATAGTGGGTAATTGAAAAGGCAATGGCCTGGGTCAGATTCACCTTAGTCTCTAGACTGACATTGTTGCTTGTCAGTATTCTGGAAAGATCCATGACAGCAGATTTTCCCAATGCAGTTCATCTTTTGATTTCCTGACTGCTGATGCCAGAAAGTGTTGATTGTGGAAAGTGAGGAAGTTGAAATAGGATAAGGTCACTATAAGTTTGTTTTTCATAGTAGGGTCACCATAAGTTATAGTTGATTCGACATCACCTAACACATAAACACACAATGGATTCTATAGCCAGCATCCTTTAGGTATGTGGGAAGACAGGAATAGGATGAAGATAAACACTGAAGAAAGTGGAAGATATCATTATATACTCAACGATATCACTTCACCTGGGGCTCGATCAGCTCTTGATTTAACAGACTTCCAGATTTCCCTTTAAAACCTGAAAAAAATACTCAAAGTTTAAGCAGTCTAATTTTTTTCTAGATTTTTATTTTTCAACTGAAGATATTTTATATGATGCCTTGTCACTTGCCCACCCGACCCCCAACCCCCAACTATCTCCCTCCTTTCTTTGCTCCTGACTTAATGATGCTCCTCTGAATTGAAGTGTCATTTTCTTGGCATTGTCCTCATCTGGGTTAGATGTCCTGGAATTTCTACCCTCAATTTTCCTAATGATTTGCCATTGTTTAAAAGCCTACTTCAACTGCTGGACAATCATTTCAAAAGGTCAGCGACAATGCCTGTCTTCTCTAGTATATTTCTGCCACGATGTCAGTTACAGTCCCTCACTCATTGCTATTGAGCTAGAACTGACTCAGCTGACCCTCCAGAAGGTTTTCAGAGACTGTAAATTGTAAAGGGGGAGATTTTTCCATCTTTCTTTCATGAAGAAGGTGGTAGATTTGAACCGGGTGTCTATAGGTTGGCAGCACAACCTCTTACCCAGCAGGTGTGCTGGAAGTAACAACTCCAGGGCTTTCTTTTTGATGGCCCCATATAGTCTGGTTTATTCAGGTAGGCTCAGCTTGCCTTCAGCATCCACTTGCTGCTTCTAGTTTGTCATGATGAGATTCCTTGTCTTTATTAAATTCTTGGTTTGATTCCTTGTCTAAAGCACGAGCCTTATCCTCTTGTTCCCCCTTACCCAATCAGTCCTTTTTGTCCCCACCAAATTACTTCCTTCATTTGTAGTTGTCTTTCTGGTTTTCAGTTCCTAACCCTCCTGCTCTTCCTTCAGCTTTCAACTCTTTCCTTTCTCCAGCCTGAATCAAAGAAAGGGCTAAGACAGTTGTCAAGTTCTTCTTATGCAATTTCAAAAGACTCTTCTTCCATGAAACAATGGTATTTCATTGTGTAGTCCAAGTACCAAAGTTGAAGATGTACCAAAAAAACCAACAATGACAATAAAGCCAAAATGACACAGATAGCATCCTGGGTTTTTCCCTTACACATGAAAATGAAAATGTGCCTGTACTGTGACAGACTGGCAGACAATCCTTGGTGACATAAATGGTGTGAAGTACTGCTTTCTCTTCTTCAGGAGCTCGCTGTCAGATGTCTTAATAGAGTTATCAAACAGGTATTGTGAGAACAAATGTCTGCTGGATTCCACTTCTACAATTCCCATTGGAAATAATTCATATGTGAACAATTAATTCCTGCAATGTATGGACATTAGGTAATAAATCAAATTCAGAGATTTACTTTCAGGAAAACAATATCAAGCTTGTTTTCAGTTAGGTCAATAATAGTTCTTCTCTTTTTCCCAATAGCATCCATGTAGCAAGGCTTATGTTGCATTATCACATACAGGTTTTTGTTATTAGTATTTAATCGATTAATTGCAAAAGCATACACAAAAGTAGAGAGAATCTGGAGACATTATTCTTAGTGAATTAATGCAGTCTCATAAGGAAAAATATTGCACAAGACCATTACTGTAAAAATAGAAGGATAATTAGTAAAACATGTATGGGAACTCAAGGTGGAGAGGGCTGAGGATGGGTAGGAGTGAAACCAGAGGGTTACACAGTTTAGTGGATGGAGGATGGGGGAAAGTAAATGGGAAGGACCCGGGTGAGAAGACAGAGTAATTATGGTCAAGGTGCAGTGGTGATTACTTTTATAAAACATAATGCATGGAAATGATTTCATGAAATACAATGTGAGTGAAGAATTGTGTGAAATACAGTGTATATGAACCCTGTAAGCAAACCAATTAAAAAAGGTATAGAGAATCTTACATTGTCTATCTATGTATTTATTACTCAACTACAACAATTAACAATAAATAGTTAATCTTTTTTCATTGATATCTCTCTCCTGATTTTAACTCTGACATTTTCATGCACAGAGAGGTACTACTACACCAGACCTCTAAAGAATTGGGGGGAGGGATAAAAAAAACCACCCCAAAACAACCCAATCTAAAAACAAACAAATAAAAACCAAAACCCACACATACCTAAAAAAAACAGGCACTGAGAGGATGAATGATTATAGACGATTACACTGATTCACAAGAGGCAAAATCTATATTTGAGTCAAGGTCTAAATTACACCAGAGTCACTGTTTGTGCTTATATTTGTCCATCATTCACCAACTTCTCAGTGACTAGAATGAGTCAGTGGATCAATACACAAGCATTTGTTGAGCTGTGACTTTTACATATGTATTGTGCTAACTACAATAAAGAAACCTTTTTTAAAACTCATTTTCCTAGGAAATGGGACCCATAATGGAAGTGAACTTTTTAGCAGTTTTATTAAGAAAGACCTAATTTAACACGACAAAATTCAGCCATTTTAAGAATACAATTAAACAGCCTATTTAAAGAATCATACACTCATAGATGGTAGTAATTTTTTACTGCCTAAGTCTACTTTGTCTCCTGTGCCTAAAAATATTGTTCTCAAATAAAATGTGTTAAAGAAATTTTATTGAGTAAATAAATGAAAAAAAGTAAGACTTATATCCACAAAGACCTTATTGTGTAGTAGTTGGTTAGAGAAGAGATATTCACACACAGAGACAAAAATAAGACAGCAGCTGGGAAGAAGACTTACAAGGTTGGAAGGGATAGAATAAGAGTATAAATGGAAACAAGGATTGAAAAAGCAAGTGGGAAGATTGTTGGCATAATGTGGGGAATGTAATTGAAGTCATAAATTAAAATGTGTGTAAATGGTTGAATGAAAACCCTGCTTACTTTGCAAACTTTAGCTCAAATCATAATGAAAGTTTAAGAAAACCAGACCATTGAAAATTATATACCAGATTTATTCATTCATAAGGCACCTATTGAATTCCTACTCTGTGCCAGATAAAATTGCTTTTTGAAAGCTTATTTTTGCCTTGGAATTGTCCCAGAATTTTTTTAAGAAAATTACTCGCTCAAATTTGTTTTTTTGTGAATATGCTCAGTCTTTTAATATCTAGGAAATGCCAGTACTGTTTGGCTTTACAAGTTTCTCCCTTTTTTATAAGAATTAAGTAACAAAAGATCTGTATTTATGGTGCGCTGTCATTATGCCACATTCTAAAAATAAACTATCGAGATATTATTTGCATTAAGAGCGGTTTTGTCCCTGGACTTTGGCCAAGATGGGGCAATGTTTCTAGAAATACTCACAGAAGAAATCTAGGGTCATGAATAACAAATTCTCATAAAGACCTCAGAGCTGGTGCTTTGAAAATGTAAGTTCTGCCTTTATGAGAAATAACATGAAATATTTTCTATATCAAACTCATTGTTGTTGAGCTGCCATCTATTGGATTTCTAAGGCTGCAAGTTGTAAGAGAAGAGACTGTGACCATTTTTCTCCTGAGGAGCAGCTGGTAGATTCAAAGCACCGAAGAAGCAGTCTTTGAGTTAGCAGTTTAATTCTCTTATGTGTGCCGTCTTATACGCTCAGGGAAATAAACACCTGGAAGAATTCGTTGAACTCTAAGATTCAAGAAAAGAGTTTTCAAACTGTACAATGATTTTAAGAAATCACACTAAAGTTGAGTCTTTTAAATGTTATTAGCTGTACACAGCAAAATAGTTTAAGATCACTAATCTTTAACATCTACATAAATCTGTTCTGATCTTCAATCTGGAAGAAGCATGGAGATATTTTACGTTTGTATTGTAGCACTGTATTATGAAGTTAATGACTGCAAAAGAAAACAATTTTGTCTAAAAGAAGCAGGAAAAGCAATGAAAAAATAAAACTTCTCTGACTTCATAAGTTGGAAGTTCAACTTTGATTGTACTTTGAGTCATGGATCGACTCTTTCCACTGGTTCCCTGAAGAACTTCTCTATACCTATAGTCTGCACCTCTTAGAATATCCTTCTAATGATATGAATACTCCTCCGGGGACCTTCTAAATGGATCCGTTTACTACGACATCTCTTACAATTAACAATTTTACTTATTTGCCTCTGTTTCTTGCCTCTGTCTCTCTACCTTGTCTGTTTGCACCTAAGCCCATTAGTATGAAACTGTCTAGCACTACATCCAGCAACTATTTCAATTTAAGCAATAAATCAATTTTGTCTATGGTATAAAGCAAAGAAAGACACTTTCACACCAGTCTCTGTTAGACTCTTGTTCTATTCGTGTGAGCAGATGCTCTGAAGAGCCATGGTGGTGGTAACATTATTGGTTGATAACCTCGGGTCCTGGTCATGGGAGCTACTACTATCAGCCCAGAGAAACCAGGCCCCTGGGGAAGTGACAAATAGCACCTTTTGATATTACTATACGATGCACATCTACTTTTGCTTTCTCTCATTTCTCTCTGTTTTAGACAGTAAGAGTTTAGAAGGTGAGAATGATAATAATAAAATGTCAGTCTCTAAAATCGCACCAATTGCTCCAAGAACTACACAAAATTACTATGGAATTAGTTGGCAAAAGTAGGTGTCAGACAGCACTGTTAGTGCCAGACAAATCTGGATTTGAAATCTAAATCCACATTTACTCAGTTGAGCCCTTCGGGATGTTTCTCAGTCTGTGTTTAACATGAATGATACTAATACTTACCACTAGGGTTGTTGAAAGTCATTAGTGAGGCAATAATATATGTGAGTGTTTCAACTATCTCATTGTTATTGAATCTGAACCAGCTCATAGCTGACACGCTGGTGCGTATTCCAAGGTTATAAATGGCATGAGAGGGGCTTGCTCATCTTCCTCCCTCAGAACAGCTGATGGATTTGAACAACCATAGAGGCATGGCCTTAAGGATCTCACACAAAAGTTGGTTAGTAGTTAGTAAATGAGGACCTATATGTGTGTGTGATGTATAAAGAAAGAAAGAGATATTATTATTACAAAGATGAACCATAGAATGAGATCCTCAGTGTTCAAAGCAACATCTCAGGTGATGGCAATCAATTCATGTCATTCTTTACCACAGGATATAGGTCTTAAAAGGCAAATGAGACATTTCTGACTAGAGAGAATAAAATGTTTTACTCCAGATCATTTACTTTCTAGAAAATGGCAGGATAATTGCAATGAATGACCAAGATTTTATGATATTCTCTGATAACTTTAGTGTCCCTGTCCTTATCACCTTCTCTCCAGCTTCCCAGGATCCAGCCTCTAAATTAGATTACACAGAATATGGGAACAACGACAGAGGGTAAGGCTGAGAAACTTGTGAGACAACAGGTAGAGACAAATCTACACAAAACATTGTTGTTGTAGTTAGGTGCTGTGGAGTCAACTACCATTCATAGTGACCCAGTGAACAACAGATCTGAACCTTGCCCTCTCCTGCATCAGCTGCATGATTTACGATATGCTCAAGCCTGTTGTCACAGTCACTCTGTCAATGTATCTCGTTGGGGGTCACCCTCTTGTCTCTGACTCTCCACCTTTCCCAGCATGACATCTTTTTCCAAGAACTGGCCCCTTCTGAACACATGCCCAGATTACATGAGAAGAATTGATACTGGTAATTGAGTTGAGGACTGAATTATGTTCACAGATGAGATGACAGTTTAAACAATCCAGATTCCAACTGAAACTGGCCCAGATAAGATGGGGTAGGAGCAGAAGAAATGTAACTAATCTGATTTTTAACATACTTAGTCTGAGGCTATAAAGGGACTTATAAGTGGACAGACACAAAAGCGTAGTTTGTGACTAGAAAGATAAGGGCAAAGATAAAATTGTTTAGACATTTCTAAATAAATATGAGTTGAAATTCTAAGAATGCATGAAATAATCCAAACTGTGAGTGGGAATTAGGAAGAGAGGTTGCTCTATGTAAAACATTAGAGAACATTTAAAAGATAATCTAAATGGAGTAAAAGCTATTTGCTAACTATTGATCATTCATTCTTTATTGACACATCTCTTGACTTGACAATACTCCTTTCAAGATTAATTTACACTTCTGTTAATGTTAAACTACTTCAAAATATCAGAGGAATGTCTCAGGCTCTGAACTTTGCTAGAAACAGTCTAAGTTCTAACCAACTCAGGCAAAAATAGTATGAGTGATCTAACCCTCAGGAGTTGCACTGCTAAGCCAAAGGCCATGCCTTTCTCGTTGTTCAAACCCAGCATCAAGGGAGAAAGATAAATAATCTCCTCCTGTATAATTTACAGCCTTAAAAACCCAATGAAGGGTCAGTTATGAGTCAGTTCCTAGTGGATAGAAATGAAAAAGATGTTTGCAATATATGACCACAATAGTTGTCCAGAATTCTCAATTTTTGAAACCAGTGCCTCCCCAACAATAAGAAAAAACTCTGAATTTCCAAAACTAGTAACTGTTTACAAACTTTAACTCAAGATGAACCTCTGTGTTTCTAGAACTTTAGGGCTTAAGGATTTGTTACTGGGGGGGGGGAAATGTATAGATTCTCAAAAGTAATTCCTAAGTTTTACAAGCTCCAACAAATAAGCACCTCCTGTTTATATGTTGGCTCAACTGTAAAGAGAGTTTCTATTTATATGGTAGCTTCCCATCAATTATCTCCTTTTCTTAAAATAACTCTGTGAGGGAGACACAAGGTTTAAGCTATTTTTACACATAAGGCAACTCAGACAATTGGGATGACTTCCTCAAGGTCTCATAGTTACTTGTCATTGTTGTTATTGTTATTAGATGTAGTCAAGTCAAGTGTAACACATAGCAAACCTATGGAAAACACATCTGAACACTGTCCTATCCTGTGCCATCCTCATAATCTCAGACATACTTGGGACACTTGCTGCAGTCACTATGTCAATCCACCTGGTTTCTTCTCTTCTTCCATCCCCCTACATTTCCCAGCATGATGTCCCTCTCCAAAGAATAAGCTTTCCTAGCAACATGCCCAGTGTATGTGAGATGAAGCTTTGCCATCCTTGCCTCTAAGAAGCACTCTGCTTGTACCTTCTCTAAGACATACCTATTCGTTCTTTTGGCAGTCTGAGGAATATTCAGTACAATTCTCCAATATCAAAACTCAAAGGCATCAATTTTTCTTCTGTTATCTTTATTCATTCTCTAGCTCTCAGATGCATAGCTTAGGGTGTGGTTAACCCATGCTGTTTCTCCCACTCTTGGTACCAGAAGCCAGGAAATAAAAAGATAATTTGCATTGGGGAAGTTTGCTCTTCAGGACCTCTTCAAAGTGCTAAAGAGCAATGATGTTAGTCTAGAGACTAAGTTGCACTGATCTAGGCCATGGTTTTCTCAATTACTTGCTAAGAATCAGAGAGCTGGCTAATGACTAAGGATGACAGAAGAATTGATGCCTTTGAGTTGTGGTGCTGGAGAATAGTATACTGTGGACCACCAAGAGAACAAATAGGAGAGGGTGAGACCAAATTTCTTCTTGGAGGCAAGGATTTTGAAGCTCTGTTGCATGTACTTTGGGCATGTGGTCAGGAGGGACTGGCCCTTGGAGAATGACAGCACAGAAGAGGAAGACCCTGGATGAGATGGGTTGAAATGGTAAATGGGACAATGAATTAGGTGTGTTGGAGTCAATGAGACTGGTTCAGGTTGGTGAAATTTCAGAGTTATTGTATATAGGGTCACTAAGAGTTGTCGGGGATTTGATGGCGAATAGCAACAACAATAAGCCCTAGTTATCCAATAAACTTGGGCAAAGGATCTTAGCACCAGTTCTAATGGTGTAGCACTCCCAAGATCTCATATCAGGTCAGGTCTGTGGTTCAGGCATGGCTCCTTCTTGCCATATGTGTAGGTGGAATAAGAATGTCTGGTCTCTCAGAGTTAGGTATAAGATATCATCTCACCCCAGTAAGAATAGCCAAATTTAACAGAACAGCAAGCAACAAATGCTGGAGAGGTTGTGGAGAAACTGGAACCCTTATTCACTGTTGGTGGGAGTGTAAAATGGTGCAAACACTGTGGAAGGTGGTGTGGTGTTTTCTCAAATAGTTGCAAATTAGTTATACCATTTGACCCAGCAGTTCCACTATTGGGAGTATATCCCAAAGAGACCATAACTGCCACCCAAGCAGATAGATGCACACTCATGTTTATCGCAGCTTTGTTCACAATATCAAGGAGTTGGAAACAACCTAAGTGCCCATAAACAAACAAATGGATAGAGAAGCTGTGATATAGTCACACAATGGAATACTATACTGGATTGAAAAGCAAGGAACTCATGCAATATTATTCAAAATGGGTGGCTCTGGAAGACATTATGCTGAGTGAAATATCTCAGTCACAAAAGGACAAATACTGCATAGTTCCACTCTTGTAAAACAGGACTGACATTGGGAATGGGGGGAGACTGAGAAAGATGGGATAAATAATGTATACAGCATTGAAACAGATGAGGGAGAAAACTGTCTATAAGGGATATGTGATTAAGTATTATTGTCATGACAGGAGTCCAGAACGAAGGGTGCATAATGGAGTGGATCTGGGAGTGGGATTGTAAAACAATGAAAAAATTTTTCTTTCACTTTTCAAAGAAAAGAGTGTACTGGGTGGAGGGGTCGGCAGGGGAGAAAAGTGCAGCAATGAATGAATGGAAATCTAAAGTCTCTATACATTTTCATTAAAATTGATAATAATTTTTTTTAAAAAAAAAGGAAAAAAAGGGGGGGAAAGAATGTCTGGTCTCGAAGGAAGTTTTCTTCCTTCTTCTTCACTGCTGCAGGGAAGGTCTAATTCTCTTGCTGCTGGATTTCTCACTTTAATGGTGAGACTGACTAATCCCCTTGTGGATTAATAAGACTAGACAATCCCCTTGTGGATTGGTAGATAGCCAAGCCCGTTGTGCATGTCCCACTCGCATAGGCCCATCTATCTAAATGGCAATGTCAAACTATAGCTAGAAAGGTCATGTTCATGTTAAAAGACAAACTACACATTTCAGTAGCAAGTTAATTCTTTTAACATGAAAAACTAAGGTCTAGTACTTTTTCTTTTAAAGAGGCAAATATATAATTTCTCCCTTGGAGAAGCAAGTAGGGCGACGTATCATCAGTTAGATGAGACCATTACACTTAACAAAAGCCTTAAGCACAGTGAAGATTGAGAGGATGTGACACTGGACCAGCAAGCTTTTGATTTATTGTGCATGAGGTTGTTATAATGGGAATTGACCTGATGGCACCCAGCAATAACATTACTGTTAAGGGTTGTGTCTATTAAAAGACTTGTCTTTGGATGAACATATGGCATGTATAGAAGATAAATTGCTAATTTGAAACAATAAACATACAATATTTTTATTCCAAAAATATTATAATAAAAATATAAATAAAAATTATGCAAAAGTAGAATTTCAGGGCATGGTTCCTTTTCATCAGAAGCCACAGTTTTCTTGCCTATAAAAATATTTTGCAGTTTTGCAGCCTCACGTTTCAGAAGAACAGTCAGTCAAGTGATATCCAAGCACCTTTGATGACACTAAGAATGTTCTCACTCATGATAGACTGAAATGTGCTTGATTAAGAAAAAAAATATTATTATGGGGTTGTTTTGCAGTGTGTTGTTATTCTCTTTTTCACTCAAAACAATTTTTTTCACATCTTCCTTTTTAATGATTATACAAAAAGTAAATGACTGTGCACAAAGTCATGTCTATCAGTTTTAAAATGCACATACACCCTATTATTGTTGTTACATACTATCAAGTCACCTGTGACTCGTTCAACCTCTTTATACAAAAGCCCTGAAGCCTACCCTGTCCTGAGTCAGTTTTACTGACTCTTACACACCTAACCCCATTTGCCCAGTGACTGTATCATTCCATCTCACTTGGGGTTTCCTCTCCTGAGCCTCCCCTCCACCCTTCCAAACATGAGGTCCACCTCCAAGGACTGGTTCTTCTTGGCCATGTGCCCAAAGTATGTGAGATGGAGTTTCAAAATCCTTGCCTCCTAGGACAGACTATGGAAAATTACAGCTAGTCACCAGCTTACTGGTAAGCAGTTATGCTGGTAACCAAAATGCACATGGTTTGAATCCACCAGCTTCTCCACGGGAGAAAAATGGGTAACCTCCCATGCAATTTACTGCCTCTGAAAGCCTGCTGGAGGGTCAGCTAGGAGTTGATTTCAACCTGATGGTTTTTAACACTGTCGTTAACTCCATTCCAATGTTTAGCTTGACTCCATTAGGTTTCCAAAGGTGTAAATCTTTACAGGAGGACACTGCCCATCTTTTTTTCATGGAGGTTTGGTGGACTCAGACTACTGACTTCTCGCTTAGCCCCATGACACATAATGCACCAGAGGTTTTTTATGTAAAATTACAGTGAACTTTCTATACGAAGTGCTCTCTAAGTTTAAAACTTGTCCTCCGGCATCAAGAAATGTAGAAAAACTATAGGCACTGACTTCAGCAAGAAGGAAATTTAACTCAGACTTTGCATGTACCAGTTTTAGGCCTTGTTCAATTACCTTCCTCATATTTAATGTACAGAATGTAGTAGTATGCAACCCTCATTAGTATAAGAAAGTAATTGGATCACTTACTGAGATTCTCTATGCCATTGCATCACTTTAAGGAAATAACTGTTTTTGTAAGTACCACAACAATATTTGTTAAGCACCTATTGTGTGACTTGTCTTGCTGGGTGTGAGAAGCAAAAAGGCCGAGGTGCACAGAGGCTTGCCCTTAATGAGCTGTGATCTACTGGTGGGAGTGAAACAGAGCTGAGCAAACAGAAATCTTCATTATGATACAGGAGTTAGCTTGATATTTTATAAAACAAGACTATTTCCCTTTTGTTTGAGAGTCACATTACCTTCCTAATACAACCCCTATACTCTTGCTGTGGAGTTAATTCTTTGAGATGCCAAGTATTACAAAGTAGAACTATTCTCTTAGAGTTTCCTTGGTTCTATTTCAATGGAGTCAGATTGTCAGGTCTTTGGTCATGGCTGTTGAGAGGGTTCGAACTGTCAACCTATAGATTAGTGGTTGAGTGCAAAGCACTGTTACCATGTAGGGATCTCAATGACTTGACACATGTTATTATGTGTAATTATCACATATCTGTTGTTAGGAACTGACTCTGCCACATAGTGATCTAGGGTAGAATAGGATTGCATCATATGGTGTCTAGGAATATAAATCTTTATGAAATTAGACTATTATATCTTTTAGCAGAATGGCTGATGGATTCAAACTATCAATCTATTAGTTAGCAGCCCAATATTAAACCACTGTATTAGTACAGTAACCCTCTAAAGCATATTATCATCTCTAAAGATAGTTTCAGGGAGATTGGGCAACTTGTCTAAACACCATACAGCAAAGAAGTAAGTAATAGCACTAGGATATGAATAACATTTACCAGGATCATAAGTCTTCCCTCACAACTACTATGATTGCTCTCTTGCTTAAGACGATATTGCACTAGCCAGCACTTCTAAAACTCATTCCTGCCAACTCTCTTCCCAGGCCCTTTGATCTTCTTGTCTCATTTTTATACAAGGACAACTCAGTTTGCAGACAGGACTGTTTTTGCCTTCCATTGATTTGCAGCCTCAGAAACCTGATGGAGGGTTTCCTTGAGTTGGAATCCACTCAATTTCTCATTCAGTTTCACTTACTCATTGCCATTGAGTCAGGAGGGAGTAACTCGACCCTGATAGAGAGAGAGAGAGAGAGAGAGAGAGAGAGAGAGAGAGAGAGTGAGAGAAAGTGAGTGTGAAAATCACATGGGACAA
>NW_006399806.1:5537817-5544726 GCF_000299155.1 Elephantulus edwardii | reverse complement strand
AATAATAATAAAATCAATTTAAAAAACACACACACACAAAACTACCAGAGCCCTAGTGATGCAGAGGGTAAGCACTCAGGCACTAACCACAAAGTCTACCGATTGAACCCATCTTGGGGAGAGAAATGTGGCAAATTGCTCCCACAAAGATGATAGTCTTGGGGGGAGTTAAAAAACCCCCAATAACACATCAAGCAAACAAGCAGAAAAAGATTCCAACCTTGGAAACACTCTGAGACAGTTCTATTCTATCCTGTACAGTACCTATGATTTGAAATTAATGCAAGGAATGTGGTTTGGTTTTGGTAAAAAAGAGCTAATTTATCCAAGTGTTGATGTCAGTGAAGATTACTGAATATGTAATACAGATTCCAAGAAAGAGCATTATTTTGTCTTGGAGGTAAAATGACTAGAATGTCCTCAAGAAATAAAGACGATCAGACTTTGTCTCAATTACTTTGGAAATGCTGTAGAGAAAGACTTAACAGTGGAAAAAATTCAATGCTTGTAGAAGTACAAAGTTAGGAAGTGAGTTGGGAGAGATAGAGGACCTTCAATAAGATGCATTGAAATGGCTTCAAAGCAACAGTGAAGTCAAATACAGTAGTAATTGTGAAGATGGCCCGGGGTCATAATATTTTGTCTATTAGAGTAGGATTAGTGTGAATTGGAGCCAACTCAAGACCACTTGATAATAACACTGTGGGGTACAAAAAATATTACTTGTTAGAACTGCAAACTACATAAATGTAAGGTAGTATAGAGCAAACAGTGTTTTATTAGGACTAAAGAGGGGAAGAGTCTATATCACATTAATGAAAATGAAAAGTCTCATTGGGTCAATGTTGCCAAGTTTGTCTGCATGTTAAAATCCCCTGGAAAAATATTGATGCTCATGTTGCACCTCTACTTCATATAAGCAATGGTAAATAGATACACTTGAAGCTGAAACTAGAAAATTCCATCAGCGAGTTTTCTTCTTAGAATTTACCTTGTGATATAAAAGGCAAAATGCATTTACTGTTATCAAGGTAAATTCTACCCAACTCCAGAGACAAGGCAATTAATAAAATAAACAAGCATTTTAATTTCTAATCTGATTGTAAGAGAAGCCTGAAAATCAACCAAATTTAATTTCAACTGTTTGAAGGTCCATCTCACGTACTTTGGGCATGTTGTCAAAAGGGACCAGGCCTTGGAGAAGGACAACATGTTTGGAAGGGTGGAAGGACAGAGCAGGAGAGGAAGAGCCTAGTTGAGGTGGAATGATGTGGTATCTAGGGTAATGGGGGTGGATGTGTCAGAGACAGTGAAACTGGCTCAGGATAGGGCAGGGTTCAAAGCTGTTGTGCATGGAGCTGCTATAAGTTGCAGTCAACTTGATGACTCATAACAACAATAACATAAATATGCCATTTTAATGCAGATACTTTTATTTGTATTGGGATGAAATTCTGGAATTTCTTTTTATTTCCATAATATAAAGACATTTTGCTTGATTCATTAATATTTCTTTTTAGTTTGGAGGGCTTTTGAAAGGCCTCTTGCATCTCGAAGAGGGACACACATGCTCATGGATCTTGTGGCTTTCTTTTTGTCCCAAGTGAGTGTCAGCAGAGGGGACTTGTCAGATGAATTGGGGGTTTCTGGGGCAAAGTCCACCAACATTTGGGCATGCCGGAATTGTGAAATGCTAAAAGGCTCTAGCCCTAGTCTGTACACTTGATGTACAGAGGTAACTGCTGGTTGCTGTGAAGCTGAACATTGTGACACTGATGTGTCAAATGTGGCAATGGTTACCCAGGGCGAACAGTGTTTGGTGGAGCTCCCAGATTAAAACAGTCTTGGAAGCAGGAGGGGCATCTACTTCCGAAATAGCTTGCCTCCGGAAACTCTGTGAACTCAGAGAAACCATGAAAGTTATACAAGTGATCAGGTCTTTCATTCCTAGGGTCATGAGTCATCTACAACTCAATGACACTGAACAAGAACAACAATTATTTGCAAGGATGGCACAGAATCAGGCAGGGTTTCCTTCTGTTATATATTTATGTTCACAGGGAGCTGACTTCATGAACACCTAGCAACAACAGCTCTCTCATTTCTGGTAGTCATACAAGAATATTTCTGTGTGTAAAATTTTTTTTAGCTTTTGATAACAGCGGACGCATACAATATTTGTCCTTTTGCAACTGAAAATCTCTTCTTACAAAGATACTGATCCTATTTCATCTTAATTGCCAGTGCTTTATGAGTCAGAATTGACTCAATGGCAGTGAGTTTTGAGGTTTTTTTTCTGATCAAGTCTAGCTTCATCTTAACTTCATTGCTTCTAAGAAGATTCTCTTTTCAAATCATCTCATGGATCTGAATGGACCTGAATTGGAAGGTACTCTATTCAATGCACATGTAGTTTACATATCCCAGTTGAGTATACCAACACAATCGACTGTATTTAGTTGAATCTGACCCATGCTGTTGGTATTTTTATGTGCAATAGAGTTGATTAACATATATAGAAACCCTTTGAACAACAGATCTGAATCTTGTCCTTTTTTGCACCATTCCCCATCATCTCTGGTATGCTTGAATCTATTGTTACAATCACTGTGCCAAGCCATCTTGTTAAGGATCTTCCCACTTTTTCTCTCACCCTCCAACTTTCTCAGCAAGATGTCTTTTTCCAAGGATTAGACCCTCCTTATAACAAGCCTAGTGAGATGAAATTTCACCATCCTTGCCTCTAAGTAGCACCCTGGTTGCACTTCCTTCAAGAGATTTGCTTATTCTTTTGGCAGTCTATGAGATGCTGAGTAGTTTTCACCAGCACCACAATTCTAAGCCATTGATTCTTCTGCCATCCTTATTTATTGTACAAATTTCAGATGCATAGGAGGCAACTGTAAATATTGTGGCTTGAATCAGGAGTACTTTAGCCTTTGCTCCTTACCACTTTGGATGGTCCCTGATGCCAGCTTTTCCCAGTGCAACATATGCTTTGATTTCTTGGCTGCTGAAACGATGGGTGTTGACTGTGAAACCAAGTAAAATGAAGTCACTTGACAACTTCAATTTCTTTCCCCATTATGTCATGATGTCACCTATTTGTCCAGTAGTGAGGAATTTTGTTTTCTAAATATTGAGATATAACTCATTTTGAAGGCTGTAGTTCTTAATTTTCTGGTGCAAGTGTTCAAATCTTCTTCATTCTCTACCAGCAGGGTTGCATGGTCTGCAAAAAGCTGGCTGTTGGTGAGTCTTCTCCAATCCTGTTACCACAATCTTCTTCATAAACTCCAGTTTCTTGAATAATTTGCTCAACATACAAATTGGATAGAGGTGGAGAAAAGATATTAACCCTGACATACACTTCTCTTGACCTTTAAAATATAGTGTTCCCTGGTTCTATTCAGATGACTGCTTCAAAGTCTATGTAGAGGCTTTATATGAACACAATGAAGTGTTCTAGATTCTTATTCTCAATATAATTTATAATTTGTTATGATCCACACAGACAAATGCCAATGTGTACTTAACGAGTAATCCTTTTCCTAGTATTCTCTGCTTTCAGCCAGGATCCATCTGACATAAGCAATGATATCTCTTTTTGTCATGACCTCTTCTGAATCGAGCTTGAATTTCTGGTATACATGTTGATGAACTGTTGCAGCTATTTTGTGATAATCTTAAACAAAATTTTAATTGCTTATGGTATTATTTGATAATCTCTACATTCTATTGGATTGCATTTTTTTAAATGTTGGAATGGAAACAGATGTAGGTCTTTTATACTCAGTTGACCAGATATTTTATTTATCTTCCAAATTTTTTGGCTTAGACTAGTGAGCATGTGTAGGGCTGCATGTGTTTGATAGAATACCTCAACTGGTATTCCATAACATCTTGGGGACTTATATTTGTTCCATGCCCTCTGTACAACTTGGACTATATCCTTCATTACCACTGGATCTTAATCTTACGCTACTTCCTGAAATGGTTCAAAATCAACAATTCTTTTTGATATAGTAACGCTGTGTTTTTGGTGCTCTTTTAATGCTCCTGCATATTCAAAATTTTTCCTGTAAAATCCTTCAGTATTAAAATTGAAAGCTTGAATTTGTATTTATTCTTCAGCTCTTTGAGCTTGAGAATAATATAATATTCGAACTTGTTGTAATTCTACATAATAGAAAAATTTTCTCATAGGATTTTGAAAGCTATAAATCCTTACCAAAAAAGATTGGATAGACAAAGGGAGGGGGTGAAGGAATTAGGAAAGGCCAGTGGGGATCAGAAAAGATGTGGTAAAGATGGGCATATATCAATGGTGAGTAATTTTATAAACCATAAAACACAATGTATGAAAATTATTATATGAAATACAATGAGAATGAAGGAATTAGTGAAACAAAGTATATGTGAATTTCATATCCAAACCAATGTAATTTTTTTAAATTACTTCATCTTTCTACTGTGTAGCAGCTGATGGATTCAAACCACCTAACTCTTAGCAGCACAGTGATTCATCTACTGTGCCATCAGTGTTCATTTTCTAGGTGGGAGAGATAGCAGATCATTACCATCCCTGAGCTGCTTGGCTTTTTTCTGAACTGCTTGCAAACGGATTCTTACCAATTGCTTTGCATAAGGGCCACCTGAGGTGCTTCTTGTAATATAACTTGCTGGGTTCTCTCCATAGAGATTTAGAGACAGAAGATCCAGTGAGGACATACTTCAAGTTCCTTTGATAATTCTGAAGCAAATGGTCCCCTTATCACTTTGATCAACCCAGGTCTAGAATATTTGTCTGTTCCATTGACTTATAAGGAACACTATGGAATGCCAGGATGATTATTTAGGGCTAACTAGTAGTACATTCATATAGAAAGATGTAATCTTTAAAGGATAATGCTTGTCCATTAAAGGTGAATAACAGCTGCTAGAAGTGCTTTACTCTTTGGACAGAAAATTTGGAAAATTTGACATATTAAAGATTAGTTTAGATTTTCTTAAAGGAGTATTTGATTTATCTACCTAATACCCGTTACTGTCAAATTGATTATGACTTTCATGGTCGTTCAGTAAGACCTAAATTTACCTATAGGGTTTCCAAGTCTCTAAGTCCTCATGTCTGCTGTCAGGGACCTCTCAAAATTATGTAGGGATAATAATGTCAATGTGAAGACTAAGGCGTTCCTGATTCAGGCTATGGCCTTTTTAATCACTTGATGTGCATCTGAGAACAAGGCACTGAATAAAGATGACTGAAAGAGAATTGATACCTTTGAGCTATGGGGCTAGAGAAGAGTGCAGAATATCCCAGACTGCCAAAAGAACAAACATATGTGTCTTGGAGACAGTGCAGTCATGGTCTTCTTTGGAGGAAAGAATAAAGAAGCTTCATCTCCTATACTTTGGGAATGTCACCAAGCGAGACTATTGCTTAGAAAGGGACATAATGCTTAGAGAGGTGGTGGGTCAGTGAAAGAGGAAGGCCTTCAACCAGATGGACTGACACAGAGACTGCAGCAATAGGCTCAAGTATGTGAGAGATGATAAAGGTTGACACAGGATAAGACAGGATTCATATATATTTTTCACTATTGTTATCTAATTGTTGCTATGCCTTATGCTCACCTAATAACAACAAAGTCTAAAGGGAAAAAGACTTTCCATCTTTCTCCCACAGAGTGTCTGATAAATTTAAAGAACCAGAGACACACAGTCATTTTGTTAGTCTCTTGGTCATGCTATGCCATTTGAGTTCCTCTTTATGGGAGCACACTGCCTTGGTTTGACCCAGATACCAGATGGGGTGTTCAAACTATTTATTTACTGAGGTGACCACACAATGTGTCTACTTAGAATACAAGAGACTAATTAATAAAATACTATAAGTGGCATGAGTGTGGTGTCAAGGGTTTATCATTGAAAATGGTTTACCTAGCCATTGATTTTGATTTGCTACATAGAGGAGTGGGTACATGCAAATAGGGTGTGTTAGTTTATTCTCAATGGGATTAGCTAGTCTTGCCATTAAGCAAATTCAGCAATAGAAATTTGGAATCTCAACACCAAGAAGAAAGAGGAAGTAGCACACATTCTTTGAAGCAAAAGATGCTTGCACCTACTAGACCAAGATCTACGCAAGAGCAACAACAGCTTTGGCAGAGAACCAGAGAATGCTATGAGACAGAGCTGACTTGAGACTGTTGTTCCACTAAGCCAGAGCCAGAGGCCTTCAACCAAGCCTGCTAGAAATTGAGGGAAGATGCTCTAACTGGAAAGACTAAGAGAAATTTGTAACAATGATCTAAATTGTGAAGTTGAAGGTCATGGGACCTTAGATCACACTTAAGAGGCTGTCTGAACTGAGGGATTATATCTTGCTGATAATCTAAATTATATATAGCCTGTGGGCTTCCCTAGTAAACTCCATAACCGTGAATATGGTTCTTTAAATTCTGTGTAGTCATTGCAATGGATTTCTAACCTAGTAGAGGTGTAAGATTGGTATTGGAATTTGTAGAAGTAAGTGCATGAACATGGGAGACCCTATCAAACCTAACATGAATTAGGGTTTGTTTGTGATTTTTCTTCTGTTGGTTTTTTTTTTAATTGGTTTGTTTACAAAATCCATATAGATTGTGTTCCACACTATTCTACCTTCATATTGTGTTTCAGACAATCTTTTCACACATTATGTTTTATAAAATTAATCACCATTGGATGTTGCCTATCATTACCCTGCCTTTTTGCCCAGATCTTTCCCCTTTCCTTCCCCCCCTCCACCTACCAAACTCTGTAACCCTGTGATTTTTGCCACGGATGTGTCCAAGCTCCATACCTTTTCAACCTGTATGCAGACAGATTATCCGAGAGGTTGGGCTCTACGAGGAGAAGGTTGGC
>NW_006399806.1:5529523-5537187 GCF_000299155.1 Elephantulus edwardii | reverse complement strand
GGCGCAGAAGGGGAAGACCCTTTATGAGGTGGATTGATTCAGTGACTGGGGTAATTGGGATGGGTGTATCAGAGGCAGTGAGATTGGCACAGGATAGAGTGGAGTTTAGGGCTGTTGTGCACAGGGTTGCTATGAGTCAGCGACTCGATGGCACATAACAACAACAACAACTATCTGCTTCCACCCTTCCCCACCTTGAGTTCCCATACATGTTTTAATAGTTATCCTTCTAGTTTTACATTAATGGTCTTATGCAGTATTTGTGCATATGAGACTGCCTTTAGTTCACTTAACATAGTGCTCTTCAGCCTCTCCCAAGTTAAATAGTATTTCTCAAAATCATTGCTCTTGAGTGCTGTGTAGTATTCCTTTGTGTGAATGTACCGCAATTTCTCACTCCTTTTGGTTGTATTTGGACATTTAGGCTATTTCTATGTTCTTGCAATGGTGAATAATACTGCTATGAGCATTGGTGTACTAATCTCCATTTGTGTCTCAGTTATAATTTCCTTGGGGTATATTCCTAATAGTGGAATAGCTGGGTCATACATCGTTTTATGTTCAACTTTTTCAGGAAGTGCCAAACTGCCTTTCAGAGTGGTTGCACCATTTTATAGTCCCACCAACAGTGTATGAGAGTTCCTACCAGAGAAAAATGTTCAGGTGCCCAACAGACACAGGAAGAAATGCTCAAAAATCACTGGCAATAAGAGAGAGAAATCAAAACCACAATAAAACACTATCTCAACCCAGTAGCAGTGGCAAGTGGCAAAGTTTAGTAGGGCAGCAAGCAGTAAACGTAGGAATTAGTTTTGAACTTTGAATGTTGATAGGAACAGTTTCTACTAACAGTGGAGTTAGTAGAAGTCAGACCTCATTGTCTTCATGTTGCCTACATATTTATTACAGTGAGATTTAGGTTATAGTCCAAGACAACTTTTGATGATAGTCCAAATCAGAAGTCCAGGGTTATGCTTAAAAATCTTGTTATAATTTTAGTGAAATTTTGACTACTTAGTCTTTAAGGCTGCAGTTAGAAGAAGTTTGATTGGGTAATTTCTCAGGTTCATTCTAACTAAGAGCGCCTTCAAAGCAGTCCATCTAAAATTGCAGATCATGCTAGCTAAAAATAAAATTCTCAAATGTATGTTTTTTTCTAAGCCAACAGGCTCAATAAATATAAGTGTGGCAGGCTCTGTATGCTTGCATGTTAATTGATGTTTCCTCCAAAATATGTTTGACAGGAAGGAAAAAAAAATCCTAAAGTGGTTATGATCAGCAGAACTTTGGATCTTAGTTACATAGTCACTATCAGAACAACAAATCATGCTAGTTTTCCTAAAACTGAGGAGTTTCCTGAGATATGGGGCTTTCAGTACTCAAACTGGAAAGAACTGGCCATCATAATGATCGCTTGTTGTTATTGTTAGGTGCTATTGACTCAAGAACAATTCATAGCAACCCAATGAACAACAGATCTAAACATTGTCCTGTCCTGTGCTAACTTCACAATCTCGACACAATTGAGTCCATTGCTGCAATCACTATGTCAATCCATCTATGGTTTTCAGAATCCTGCTATTTCAGAAGTTGATGGCCAATCCTTTTTTTAGTCCATATTTATCTTGGAGCTCCACTAAAACCTAACCAGCATGGGTGACCCCTCTGGCATTTGACACAGGCGGCAGAGCCTTTAGCATCACAACACCAACAAGTTACCTCAATTAGTACAGCACTTGATGGACAAGTGCTGTACTACTCATAACCACGATAAAGTAGCAAATACTGATACTCAAGTGACAAAGCAATTAGCAATATACAGTTCATTCTCCCAGTACAACAAACTTCCAGGTAAGTCTCACAGTTTAAAAGGCTCCAAGGCTAAATCCCAGAAACCAACTCTAGGGACAGTTTTCTTTCTGTGGCAGTTCTTGAGGAAGGTCTTTGCCTTTGAGCTTCTGCTCCTGTCTTCCAGTGATTTAGTGAGTGTCTCTGCCCTTCCATTTGAGACATTTAACTGACATAGCAGGATAATATTACATGTGAGAGCAATGTCTCCTCTGGATCTTGTATGCTGGTGTTCTTTACTTGGCTTGAGGGCCACAGACCCTCAGAGGGCCTGAAACAGAGATGGGTAGAAGATCCTTTCTTGCTTGTAATCCCAGGAGCTGTCAGCAATGCCTGAAGAAATTTGAAGGGCTGGAGATTTTACTTAAGCAAGCGTCTGAGGTATTTACTCTAGACCTAATAAACTTTCTAAGAAAGAAGCTTAAAAAATGAGACATGTATTTCTAAATCATCTAGATTAATACAGGAAAGAATCTGTTTCCATAACAATTCCGCATGTTTCCTTAAATTCAAACTGAACCTCTATTTCAAATTTATTATCTACCAGATATTTATGTAGTGGAGTCTCCCGATGGTACAAAAGATTAACTTATTAACTTGCTCAGCTGCTAACTGAAACCTTGCTTGGGGTGTAAGCCCATCCAAAGGTGCCTTGGAAGAAAGGCTTGGTAATCTACTTCTAAAAAATCAGCCATGATAATTGTGTGGAGCATAGTGCTACTCTGGCCACACATATGGAGTTGTCATGAGGTAGAATTGCTTGCTTACAATTGGTATTTATATGTTACCTGTTCTGTGAGAGTTTATACTGTAGATGACCAGACAAGAGTAGCATACACACACAAAATAGTAATGAAGGGTACCATGGACTGCTAGGAAAACGGACAGATTCATCCTGGTAGGGTTAAACCAGGCGGCTCCTTGGAGGCAAGGATTCTGAGGCTTTGTCTAACATACTTTGGACATGTTGTAAGGAGGGACAGGTCCTTGGAGAGGGACATCATGCTTGGTAGGGTGAAGGGACAGCGCAGGAGGGGAAGGCCCTCTATGAGGTAGATTGATTCAGTGACTGGGGTAATTGGGATGGGTGTATCAGAGATAGTGCGATTGGCACAGGACAGAGCAGAGTTTAGGGCTGTTGCACATAGGGGTCACTGTGAGTCACAAGCGACTCGATGACACATAACAACAACAATAACAATTCAGTGTTAAATTGGGTGAAACTGTCTTCAAATACAATAGGAATTCTTAGGAAAAGGATCCATGTGGAATGTAGATATTGCAAAGTTTTAAAAATTAAATGGAACTGGATTTGTATTTTTTTATCTCTAGTCCTGCTTCCTTTCTTACAATACATTTGGTACTTTTTTATGTGCTCATGAAACATGAAAGTGCCTTAGAATATGTCTTTCAAGCTTATCCATAAAAGGCATGTTTAGTTTTAAAATTAAGTTGGTTTAAGAACTATCATTATCTATTTATTTAAGACATTAACATTTACTTATTCTTACATTGATAGTTGCCGAGGATACAAAATTTACAAAAATCAAAATACAGACTCACTCCATAGTTTCTGCTTTTAATGTATTTACTCTTTAGCAAGGTGATTAATATGTAATCAAATATTCTCAGTAAATGAGGAGGCCAGAAATAGAAGTATTCATATGAGTGAATTAAAGAACTAGAAGGTTCCCAAAACAGCTATATGTGATAGAAGAAATTGAGGTTTAAAGAATAACTTTACATTTTCTGTATTTAATATCAAATCAGACAACCAATTAAAGTAACTTTGCAGGAAAATGGTCACCTAGTGAGACCAAAAAATGCAACTTCGCTTCATATTTTAAAATTCTAATGGTTTGGTTCTCAATTTGTAATATGTTCTTGTTTACCATAAGGCATACGCTACTGCTTACCATAGGACATACTCAAGTAAAGCAAATATATAGGATATACACTTGGCTATCTCAAGTTTGCTCCAGAAATCTGAACTTTGAAATTTCCTTGCTTTGTGGAGTTTGAGGTATTCCAATGGAAGTAGGTACCAAGCTCTAACATTTCAGTACTAGGTTAAACTATACAGAGAAATCTGATAGTAACTTGTTTTCATGAATTATGGTCGCTATTGTTACCAAGTAGGAGTGTCATCAACTTCCGAAACAACATGCCTCTGGAAACCCTATGTATTTTGATAAATGTTGATAGTTACAGAAGTAAATTCATGGACTTGTATGCCTGCTGGATGTACACAAAACATAGTATATTTTCTTAGGAAAAAAAGACATATGACAGTATGAAATACTGAACATAGAATTAACTAGCCTTATAAATTAAAAATATCATAGAACAGACAGTTGAGAATGGTGAATAGAGAATGTTCTGGATACCTTTATTGTTGTTAGGTGTTATCAGGTTGACTTCAACTCTTGGCGATCCTAAGAACAAAGAATCTGAACCTTGCTCTATCCTGTAACATCCTCATCTTCTCTGATGTACTTCAACCTATTGCTACAGTCACTATGCCAATCTATCTTGTTGAATGCCTTTCTCTCTTTTATATACCCTCCATTTTCCCAAGTATATTGTCTTTTTTCCAAGGACTGGCCTCTCTTAGCAACATGCTCAAAGTATGAGGTGATATTTCACCATCCTTGCCTCTAAGACACATCCTAGTTGCACTTTTCCCGAGATATATTTGTATGTTCTTTTGACAGTCCATAGTATACCCACTACTCTTCTCCTGCACGACAACTCAAAGACACTGATTCTTTTTCTTTCAGCCTTAAGATATTTCCCAACATTCAGATGCTTAAGAGGTAATGAAAAAGATCATAACTTATATTAAGAGCACCTTAGTCTTTAGGTTGATATCATTGCTATTTAGTACTTTGGAGAAGTGCTTGACAACAGATTTTCTAAAAATACCATGTCTTCTGATAGCTTGATTGATAGTACCAAGAATAATGATTGTGTATCCAAATAGATGAAATAATTGACATTATCAATCTTTTCTCCCTCTCTCATTCCTTAGTGGCTAGGTGATAAAGAGATTTATTTTCTTAATGTTGAGATATAATCTATATTGAAGACTAATAATTGATCAGCAAGTATTTTAAGTCCTCATCACTTTAATCAAGCAAGGTTGTGTTAACTATATAGTGTAGGTTGTTAATAAGTCCTTCTCCAATCATGATGGTACATTCTTCTTTATTATAGTTCAGCGTCTTGAATTATTTTCTCAGTGTATAGATTGAATAGGTATTGAAAAGGATACAACCCTTATACATACATTTCTTTTTTTGAGGGTGTATGTCTTTTTTTTTCTATACTAGTTTATTTACAAAATTTTAATAAAGCATGTGCGTTCCTTTGCTATGTGCAGATGAGAAATTCTTGTTCTTTGTATGGGTTTTACTTAGCACAATTAAGTGTTCTGGGATTCCTATTCTTCTCAATGTTAGCCATAGTTTGTTGTGATCACACAGTCAAATGCCTTTGTGTTGTCAATAAATTCCAAACAGACATGCTTCTGTTACTCTCTGCTTTAAGCCAAGATTCATCCAACATCTGCAACGATATTCCTGATGCCACGGCCTCTTCTAAATCTAGCTTGAATTTTTGACAGTTCTCTGTCAGTGTTCTTATCTAGGCATTGTTTTCTATATCTTCCGTAAGATTTTGCTTGTATGTGATAGTAATGATATTGTTTGATAATATCCACATTCTGTCAAGTCACCTTTATTGGTAATGAAAGAAAATATGGATCTCTTCCAATCAGTTGGACAGGTATCTATTTTCCAGATTTCTTGGGCACAGCTAGCACGTCTAGGTTTGGTCTGTTTATTGAAACATATCAGTTGGTCTGTAACCAATATCTTCAGTGCAGCTTGAACTTCTTCCTTCATTACCATTGACTCTTGATCATATGCTACTTCCTGAAATGGTTTTGTGTAAGCCAATTACTTTTGGTACAGTGACTCTGTATTACTTGCATCTTCTTTGTTGCTTCCTGAATCATCCAAAATTTTGTCCATAGCATCCTTAGAACTGCGACTTTTGTCTTGAATTTGTTTTTCAGTTGTTTGAGATTGTGAAAAGCTGACAAAGTTCTTCCTTTTTTATTTGGTAACTCCTGCTCTTTGTTCATTTCAGTGTAATAATTTCCTTTGTCTTCTTTGTCATATTCTATTCATCTCTTTTACTGTGACATTACCTCTCTTTGTTTTGGCTTCTATTTTTCTTCTTTTTCTACTAGTTTCTTGCTAAAATTCAAATACACATTTGAACAAATTATTTCATATTTCCTTCAACCCCCATCCATCAAATTGTACAACCCAGTGATTAATCACCCCTTCCCTCTGCACATTTACATCCCTCTGCTTCCAGACTCCCCCACCCCTCCTGGATCCTTGAACTCATTCTACCATCATGGTTTTATACAATATTTGTCCTTGTGGGACTGAGTTAGGTCACTCATAATGCTTCCCAGTCCCTCCCAAGTTAGGTAATAATTTACAAAGTTATTGTTCTTGTGTGCTGCATAGTATTCCATTGCGTGAATGTACCATAATTTCTCAATCCATTCATTTGTGGCTGGACATTTGGGCTGTTTCCATCTTCTTGCAATGATGAATAGTGCTGCTATGAACATTGGTGTACACATCTCAGTTTCTGCCTCAGTTCTTATATTCTCAGGGTATATTCCAAGTAGTGGAATAGCTGGGTCATATGGAATTTCTATGTTCAGCTTTTTGAGGAAGCTCAAAACTGATTTTAAACTGAAGTGTCTTTTGTCCACTTATTCAAATTTTATACAATTACAGAACTAGAAAAATCTAAACTTGGGTTTCGTGGGTCTATCATCTAAGTTATCTCTCTCAGAATGAGGCTAATGGTGTATGCCAACTAGGAAGGGAGATCATGAATCAGCTTAGAGTATAATGGACTAGAGTAAACTAACATGTATGTCCTCAGATCATTATAAAGTACAATTCAACTAAGTGTCAATAAGTATTTCCCAACAGAAAACTCCAAAGACTCAACCAAAAACAAACAAACAGAAAAACACCCACAACTGTTAAAACTAGTGGACCAGTTCATTAGGGTGGCAGGATACAAGATCAATACACAAAAGTTAGTGGGATTCTTCTACAGTAACAAATAAAACTCAAAGAAGGAAGCCAAGAAAGCCATACCATTTACATTGTTGTTGTTGTTGTTGTTAGATGCTGTTGAGTCATAGACTACTCATAGTGACCCTATGAATGAAAAGCCTGAGCATTGTTCATAGGGTTTCCAGAGGCAAACCATTTTGGAAGTGGATGTCACTCCTGCTTTCAGGCTTATTTTAATTGGGAATCTCCAGAAAACACTGTCCACCATGGGTAACCATTGTCACATTTGGCACATAGTGTCACAGTGCTCAGCATTGCAGCAACCATGAGTTACCTCTATACAGTAATGCACAGACCAGTACTATACCACCTAGAAGAATGTCTGATAGAAAAACAATTTGAACTAGGCCTGAGGGCCACAGATTAAAATAACACACCATGGGCTTGGTAGCATAACTCGAGGTCCTCACTCCTGGGGGGAGGAGCAGTCCTGCACATCAAACACAAACCCAAAAAAGCACTGGACCCCAAAAACTTGCCATTACTTGGTGCACACACGTGGACCACCATGCTCAGATGGCAAGAAGTCACAGAAGTCACAATTTATGCCAACCATAAATTGAGATACTTGGAAATGAATCTAACTAGAGACAGAAAAGAACTGTACAAATAAAACTACAAAACATTCCTGCAAGAAACAAT
>NW_006399806.1:5498955-5528408 GCF_000299155.1 Elephantulus edwardii | reverse complement strand
CCATATGCAAAAAAGCAACTCAAGGTGGATCAGTGTGTAAAGCCCAAAACCATAAAGTTCATGTAAGAGACAAACTGGCCCAAACTTAGCCTATGGTATAAAGAGGCTTGTAAATACAGCCAAAAATGCACAATATGGAGAGGATAAAACTAATTAATGGGCTCTTCTAAAGATTAAATCGCTGTAGGACAGAAGAAAAATTTATGCCTTTGAGTTGTGGTGCTCTAGAAGAGTCTTGAATATACCATGGACTTCCAAGAAAACAAATATGTCTGTCTTGGAGAGGGTGACACCAAGTTTCTCCGTGGAGGCTAGAATTTGAAGCTCTGTCTTACATACTTTGGGCATGTGGCCAGGAGGAATCAGTCCTTGGAGAAAGGTATCATGCTTGGAAGGATGGAGGTGACAGCACAGTAAAGGAAGATCCCAGATGAAATGGATTGATATAATAACTGGGGTAGAGGGTGTAGGTATGTCAGAGTCAGTGAGAGTGGCTCAAGACAGAGTAGGCTTCAAAGTTGTCATACATAGGATTGTTTTGAGTTCCAGGAGACTTGACAGCACATTACAATAACAACAATAACAATGTATCAAAATCTTTTCCCAGTAAGGTGAAAGAAAACCTACCAACTGGGAAAAAAAGATTTGGCATTATCATCTCAAACAAGTGTCTCATAACAAAAAGTTTACAGAATACTACAGGGCCTCCACAAAAAAAAAGACTGATAACCCAATTTCAAAGTGGCAAAAGACATGGAAAGATTTTTCACAAACAAATACATTCAGATGGCCAACAGACACATGAAGAAATGCTCAAAAATCGCTGGTAATAAGAGAGATGCAAATCAAATCCACAATGAGATACCATCTCACCCCAGTAGCAGTGGCAAAGTTTAGCAGGACAGCAGACAATAAATGTGGGAAAGAATGTGAAGTGGGTATTTGTTTTCTTGATAGTCCATGGTATATTCCAGACTTTTTACAGCACCACAACTCAAAGGCATCAATTCTTATTCTGTCATACAGGGATTTAATCTTTGAAAGAGCCCATTCATTAGTTGTATCCTCTCCATATTGTGCATTTTTTGCCTGTATTTACAAGCCTCTTTATACCATAGGCTAAGTTCTCTAAAGTGTGGTCCAGTTTATCTCTTAGGTGAACTTTCTGGCTTTGGGCTTTACATCCTGAATGTAAAATGGTATGACCACCTTGGAAGGCAGTTGGATATTTCCTCAAAAAGTTGAGCATAGAAAGTTGGTGTGAATTTCACTACAAGGAATATGCTCCAAGGAATTTAGAACTGAGACACAAACAGAAATTTATACACCATAACAGCATTATTCACCATTGCAAGAACATGGCAACAGCCCAAATGTCCAACTGCAACCAAATGGATTGAGAAATGTAGGACATTCCACATGATGGAATACTACACAGTACAGAAGCAGCGATTTTGAAAAATACTTCATAACTTGGGAGAGACTAATGAACACTGTGCTGAGTGAACTAACTCAATCTCATAAGGACAAATGCTGCGTAAGATCATTATGGTAAAAATAGAATAACTAATAAAACTTAAATAAGGAGGCCAGGTAAGAAGGGATGGAAGCAGAGGAGTGAGGATGAATAGGGAGGAAATCACAAGGTTGCACAATATGGTAAGTTTGAGGGAAGGGTTAAAGAAAATGGGAATGATCCAGCTGGGAACTGAAAAGATGGGTAATGGTAGGCATAGTCTAATGTTGACTAATTTTATAAAGCACAATGTATGGGAATGATTGTATTCAATGTAATGTCAATGAATACGCATAATAAAAAAGGGGGGGTGGTAAAGTATCAATAAGTACTTCACAAATCCAAAGAACACTGTAACAGGCAACATACTTTGCCTTTAGAGACAAGCTTCTAAAACTGTTGTTTTACCAGCATTTTCTCTGCGTTTTATATTTATTTAGAGGAGACCAAACCCTACAAACCTATAAAAGCTCCATTGGTTTGTTTCCCTAGCTTCCCGTGTTTTAACAAACATGCCGTTCCACTCAGAACCCTCTGTTTATACCTTTCATTTGGTCAGAAAGATCAAAGATATTAAAAGAGCGTCTTTTCTCCCTCTCCAACCTCCCTGTGTATGAGTCCCACCCAAGCCACAACATTTGGCAATGGGGAATCTTATCTGTTCTAGCTGTTAGCTCTTTGGTGATTTTAAACTGTTTAAATTACAGCGTTTCCCAGGCTGTTTGTACAAACAATTCACATTTGCAACCAAGCCCAGAGATACCACAATGTGGTATCATAAAGACTCTCATTCTGAAAGAAGTACTAAATTTAACAGAAGCCTGTCTGGATCCGAAAGCCATTGCTCAGTCCTTTGCAGAGAGGATTTAATGAAGATATTCCCAGTCTCACATTTTTAAATGCATAAATTTAAACATCCAAAATATTAAATAATTCTGTCTTTCTTCTTAGGTGGCAGGAGTTCAGTTTTGACTGACAATCATCCTACATGCAATAGACCAAAATGTTACTTGGTCTTGTGGCATCCTTATAATCATTGCTGTGTTTAAGACCATGGCTGCAGCAACCATTTCAATACATTCTTTCAGGGTCTTTCTCTCTTTTGATTACCTCCTACTTTACCAAGTGTATTGTTCTTTTGCAAGAATGAGAATTTTCAAGACCAGTGACATATTCATTGGAAATGTCTTTCTTCAGTGATTTAAATAAACTTCATTCAAAGGATGTGAGCAAATTCTCACCATCCTTGATTCTGTGAAGTATTCTGGTTTTACTTTCAAGACAGACTTGTTTGTATTTCTGACATAATATATTCAATACTTTTTTGCCGTATGTTTTATTTCTTGACTGTTGTTTCTACAGAAGTTGTTTATGTAGCCGTGTAAAATTAAATTCTTGACAACTTGAATCTTTTCTGTTTATCGTCATGTTGGTGAAGTTGTGAGAATTTGATTGTCTTTACATTAACAAGTAGTCCATATTGAAGACTGGTTTTAACCTTTATCAGTAAGTGGCTTTTTCCTTGTTTTCAACGTATAATATCATGTTATCTGCATATTTCAAGTTGCAAATGAGTTGTTCTCCAATATCGATGTGTTTTTCTTCAAAAGCCCAAATTCTTGGGATATTTACTAAGAATACAGATTGAATAAACATGGTGAAAGGCTACAAGGTTGACATATACTTTTCCTTGTTTCAAACCATTCACTAGTCTCTTGTTCTGTCCAATTTCTTGTTCTGTGTATAGATTCCACATAGGCACAATTAAGAGTTCTGAAATTATCATTCTCTGCAATGTTACACATAATTTGCTATGGTCCACACAGTTGAAACACTTTACATAATCAATAAAAACAGGCAAAATTATTTCTGATATTCTTTGCTTTCAGAGATCCATTACATAATTTGATACTGTGAATTCTATCGGGCGAGGTCTATTTAAATCATTGAAGAAAGACATTTCCAGTGAATATTCCATTGGTCTTGAAAATTCTAAAATGCACTTTTCAATGTCGTTTCTATTAGCAAGACCATATTTTCCAAACACTGATCCTTTTATGTCTCCAATTTTCACATTCTAATCACCATTAAGTACCTTGTGATTACTGGCAATTATCTTGATAGCATGTTTGATCAATTTCAGATTGCACGAGTTGGTAAAAATCTTCAATTTCTTTATCTTTGGCATTAGTGGTGGCACATAAATTTGAATAATAGTGGAATTAACTGTTCTGTCATGTAGCTGCCCTGTTATTATTCTGTCACTGGTAGAATTGTATTTCAGGATAGATCTTGAAATATTTTGGACTATAGATGCGTTATCATTCCCAACATAGTAGAGCATATGATTGTTAATTTCAAATGGTCAATTCAAAATTACTAATGCATACAATATCAATCTTGGCATGTTCCATTTATTTTTGATAACTTAGAAGAAAACAAAGATTCTCACCACTGAGTCAATTGGCAGCATCATGATAAATGGTGAAATGATTAATAGCTTTAGTTTGCTTGGCTTCAAAATCAACATACTTGGTACCAGTTGCCAGGAAATCAAAAGATGAAGGGCATTGGGAAAGTCTGCTGTCAGGGACTGCTCCAGAGTACTGAAGAGCAATGATTTCAATCTGCAGATTAAGGTGAGCCTGATCCAGGCCATCGTCTTCACAATTACTTACTATGTGTTAGAAAGCTGTACAGTGACTAGGGATAGGAGAAATGATGACTTTGAGCTATGGTGCTGGAGAAGAGTATTGAATATACCATGAACTACTAGGAGAATAAACAGGTTCTCCCTAGAGAAAGTGAAGTGAGGCTGTTCCTTGGAGGCAAGGATTCTGAAGCTTTCTCTGACATACTTTGGGAATCTTGCAAGGAGTGACCAGTCCTTGGAGAGGGACAACATGATGAAGTGTGGAGAATAACACAAGAGAGGAAGACCCTCACTGAGATGTATTGATTCATTGATTGAGGTAATGAGGGTAGATGTGTCAAAGACTATAATGTTGGCATAGAATAAGGCATGGTTCAGAGCTGTTGTACATAATGTTGCAATGAGGTATACGTGACTCAAGCGCACATAATAGCAAAATATCAATTTTTGCATGTTCCATTTGTTTTTTGATGGCTTAAAAGATCCCTAGATTCCTATTTCCTACATTCCACTTTTGATTACTATTGAATATTTGCAGCTGTCTCTTCTCATTTTGGATTGTACTAAATCACCAAAAGCTGCAACAATTTTACCCCGCCCCTGTCATTAGGGTCATCACTATTCTAATGAGGGAGTTCTGGTGGCTTAGTCCTATGGAGATGCACTGTCAACCCAAAGGCTTGTGGTTCAGACCACCAGGTCATCTACTGGAGAAATGTGGGCAGTCTCCTCCCATGTGATTTACTGCCTCTGAAAACCCACTGGAGGATAAGCTACAGTTCCAACTCAAATGTAAACAATAACAACTACTGTAATGAAGTAGCCCTTTCTCAGTCTTATTATGAGTTCCTTCCAACCTGAGGGCCCCATCTTCTGGCACAACATCAGTCAGTGCACTCATACTAATCACACGATTTCCACTGGCTGATTTTTAAAGACGTAGATTTCCAAGGCTTCTTCCTATTCTCAGTCCAGAAGTACCACTAAAACCTGTCCACCACAGAAGACCCTGCTGCCATTTAGCATAGCACTAGAATGACTCCAGTGTCACTGCAACGTGTCAGCTACCACACAAAACAGCAGACAGACAGACCAGTAGTGGATTCTGTTGTCAGGAACATATTTTTCTCCGAAAACAGACTGGCATGTTTTCATATAAGCAAAATACTCCAGCATGAAGAGCTGTCTCATTAGCTGCTAGGCTTCACTTTGTCTCAGAAAATTAGCCAAATGTTAATGAGGCAAGGTTCATGGAGAATCTCCTCATTGATTGCTTCTCCTAGTTTTGCCTCAAAGCTTTTAGGGCTCAGCTATTTCAACACTACACTTTTAACTTATACATGCATTATGTGCATGAAAATAATAGTGCTTTTTTGTTTTTCATCAGAGTCCCAGGAAATGCTCACAAGGCATTTTAATAAGCCACAGGCCAATCTTTCTCAGGAACATTTGCTTTGACATGATGAGACATAATTAAACAGGACCATGGTATCTTAGACGTCCTTGGGTGGTGCAAAAAGTTTGAACTCATCCACCAAACAAAGATTTGGCAACTGCTAGCCACTCCACATTACTGAAAAAAAGGCTCAAAGGCCCCCAAATTATTCCATTGCCATTGGGTCATTTCTCACTCACAGTGAGAAAAGCAATATTGAATACTAAACCTGCAGTGTGGTCTTGTCATCCTTTTGCATGATAGGTACTTGTTTTGCTCCCTGACCAATATACTTCCTCGTATCAAGCCTTAATTTCTCAGTTTTTTAAAGGTGTTAGGTGTCTTTGACTTGGTTCTGGCTTACAGTGATACTATATACAACCAAAGGAATCTCTGTCCTATTCTGTGCCATCCTCACAATCTCCACAATGCTTAAGATCATTGTTGTAGTCTCTGTGTCAATCCATTTAGGCAAGAGTCTTCTTTTTCTACTGCTTAATTATTTTTCCAAACATGATGACCTGTTCCAGGGACTAGTCTTTCCTGATAATGTGCCAAATTATGTAAGATAAAGTATCATCTTTGCCTTTCTTTACATATATGCTGGCTGCAATTCTTCCAAGACAGATTCATTTGTTTTTTGTGAGTCAAGCATATATTCAATTTTGTTCCCCACAATACCACAAGTGAAATCATCAATTATTTTGTGAGAATTCTTCTCTGGAGCTCTGGTAGCCTAGTGTTAAGAAACAGCACTGCAATCCTGAAGGAACACAATTCAAACCCACCAGTTGCTTCATGGGAGAAAAATTAGCATCTGGATGGGTGAGATGGATAAGATTATCCGTCTTTCTCCACTGGAGGAGCTGATAAATGAAAACTGCCTACCCTTGGGTTGGCAATGCTACTCCCTAACCACTAGGCAACCAGAACAACTTCAATTACTCTAAAATTTCTCATCATTATAATTTGTGTCATTGTAAAAGGCATTTGCAATAAATAAATCAATGATTGTACAGACTTCTATCATTCTGTCTTCAGTATCATTTTTGTCACCAAGTCTATGTTTCCTGACTACTGGTCCTTCTTCTTTGTTCCCAACTCTTGCATTCCACTCACCCTGTACTACTAATTTATCGTGGTTACGTATCTAGTTGATTACGATTGCAGCAGTTGTTAGAGGTCATCTATTTCCTCCTCTTTGGCTCTGGTGTTGGTGTATAAATTTTAACAGGCTTTCTTTGCATGTGTATGGATATTATTCTGTCACTCACAACATTATATTTCAAAATGGGTCTAGAAATGGTCTTTAACTGTGCTTGTGCCCTCATTTTTTCCTCATGTTTTCATTTTCAGCATAGTAGATCATATGATTGATTCAAAATATCCCACGCCAATCCATTTCATTTTGCCAATGCCTAGTATACTAATATTCATGTATTCCATTTCTGCCTTAACAAACTCCAATTCTCCTACATTCATTCTTCTCACATTCCACGTTCCAATCACTAGGGTCTGTTTTCAACCGTTCCTCCTCCTTTGTGATTTTACATGAAGGCTCAGCCTCCTGTGCCATATCTGTTAGTCTAATCTAAATGTGCTCTGTTATACAAAGGGGTTTAGAAGGCCCGTTATTTCAGAAGTGGATGGTCAGTCCTTTTTCCGAGTTTGTCTTAATTTGGGTGTTTAGCATTAGAGTGTATTTGACAGACAAGCATTTTACCCAAAAGAGCTGATGAAAGTATTCAGGTAATAGATCAAGTGTTGGTCCTGGGGCCCCAACCGTTAAGTCCACATTTGTGTTCCATCCTCGCCATGCCCTGCCAGTATCCAGCTCAAGACCCTCTCCTTGCCACTCCAGCATCTCCCATCCTCCACTCCCAGCCAAGTCTGGTTTGATGTCTCCTACCACCTGAGTCCTCCCATTTCCTCTCCATTCCCCAGTGATATTGATGCTCCTGGGACAAGGTTGGCAGGGGAGTTTCCACACAGTGGTCCAGTGCTCTGGGCAGGTCCAGATGAGAGGTACAAATGGACCTCACCTGATGGCCTACCCAGGCATCAGATTGATTACATGTGTGGGAAGAATAACTGGAGAAGCTCAATAGCAACTGTGAAAAATAGGCCAGTGCTGATTGTGGAACAGATCGTCAACTACTCTTATGCAAGTTCAAATAGAAGGTAAAGAGAATCAAATCCACAAGAACCAAAGTTTGACCTTGAGTCTATCCCTCCTGAATTTAAAGACCACCTCAGGAACAGGTTTGAGGGCTTAAACACTAATGAGTGAAGACCAGATGAGCTGTGGGAGGATAACAACCAGGAAGAATGCAAAAGGTCAGAGGAGAAAGAAAAGACCAAGACTAATGTTAGAAGAGACTCTGAACATTGAACTAGAGCACAGAGAAGCCAAAACAAAGGGGAGAAATCAAGATGTGAAAGAGCTGAACAGATGATTTCAAAGGGCAGCACAAGAAGACAGAGCAACAATATTAAAATGCACAATGAACAGGAGTTGGAAAATCAAAAGGGACAAAGTCAACATTTCTTAAGCTGAAGGAACTGAAGAACAAGTTATAGCCTGGAGTTGCAATACTTAAGGATGCTGTGGGCAGAATTTGAATGACCCCGGAATTACTAAAAGAAGATGGAAGGAGTACACAGAGTCATTACACAAAAAAAAAATTGAAGAAGGATAATTTTATGAAACAACACATGATCAAGAGACAATGATGATGGAGAAGGAAGTTCTAGCTGTTCTGAAGGAATTGACAAAAAACAAGGCTCCAGGAATTGATGACATACCATTTAACATATTTTAACAAACAGATGGTACCCTTGATGTGCTCATCAGCTTGTGCCAAGAAACCTGGAGGACAACCATCTGGCCAACTGACTGGAAGAGATCCATATTTGTTCCCATTCCAAAGAAAGGTGATCCTACAGAGTATGGAAATTACTGAACAATATCATTAATATCATATGCAAGCAAGATCCTGCTAAAATGAATAAAAAATGGCATAGATAGACAGATATCTTCATAAACAATAGAGTACTTCCAGATGTGCAGGCTGGGATTAGATGAGACTGTGGTACTGTAAACATTATAGCCAATGTTAGATGGATCTTAGCTGAAAGGAGAGAAATTATCATTAGTTCACCAGATTGTTGTTGTTATGTGTCAGAAAATCAAGTACAACTTAGAGTGAGCTTATGAAGAATGGATCTGAAACCTGCCTTTTCTTGTGCCATCTTCACCAAGTCAGAGGAGACGCTTGAGCCCATTGCCGTAGTCATGGTTTCAATTAATCTTTTCGAGGACCTTCCTGCTTTCACTGACCTTCCACATTTCTAAGCATAAAGTCCTTCTACAAAGACTAGTCCCTCTTAACAACATGCCCAAAAGTATTTGAGATGAACTTTCAACATGCTTGTTTCCAAATATCACTCTGGTTTCACTTGCTAAAGGACAGACCTCTTAATTCTTTTATCAGTCCATGATATATTCAGTACTGTTCTCCAGAACACAACTCAAAGTTATCAATTCTTATTAAAAGTTATCAGAATCTTATTTTTTCAAAGTTATAAATTCTTAGTCATTGCCCAACTTTCGGACACGGAGCAAGAAACTGAGAAGAGCCTCGCTTGGATCAGTTGCATCTTAGTCTGTACGCTGACATCATTGCTCTTTAGTACTCTGGACAGATCCTTGACAGAGGTTTTCCCATTGTGATATGTCTTTTGATTTCTTGAGTGCTGGTACCAAGGGTGGTGTTTGTGGATCAAAGCAAGATTAAATCATTGACAACTTCAATCTCTTCTCCATCTATCATGATACTGTCTTTTGCCCTAGTGCTAAGTACCTTTGTTTTCTTGATGTTGGGGCATATTCCTTTTTGAAGGCTATAGTCCTTGATCTTCTTTAATAAGCATGTCAAGTCCTCCTGAAACAAGGTTGTTCTTCTGCATGTTGACGAATCTCCTTCTCATTTTGATGCCACAGTCTTTTTCATAAGTTTAGCTTCTCAGATGATTTGTTAAACAAACAGGTTGAATAAGGTATAGTATAGCCATATCACACATATTTCTTGACTTAAAACACTTCCTCTGTTCCTACAACAGGCTCTTGGTATGTTTCTGTTGTTATTGTTGATTGGCATCAAGTTGAGCACAACTCAAAGCGACCTTATGAGCAAAAGACCTGAAGCCTTTCTATAACTATCGTCATTTATCAAAGTTCATAGGTTTTGCATTAATACAAGTAAGTGTTCTGGGATTCCCATTTTTCTCAATGGTAGCCATAATTTGTTGTGATGCACATGACTAAATGCCTTTGCATAGTCAATAAAACACTGATAGGCATCCTTCCAGTATTCTCTGCTCTCTACCAAGATCCATCTGACATCAGCAGTATTATCCTTGGTGCCATAGCCTCTTCTAAATCCCACTTGGATTTCTGACAGTTCTCCGTTCAGGTACTGCGTTGGCCATTTCTACCAGATAGGTATTAGAAGAGCAGGGGTTCCATCTGTTTTATTCACTACTGTTTCTTCTGTTTTAATAACAGTGTGTCAAATACAGCCAATACTCAGTAACTCTTTGCTGAATGAATGACTGAAGTGACCACGTTCTCTAGTTCTATGCATGCTGATACCACTAGCCCCCGAGAGTTTACCAGTGAGTAAACTAGCACCTTGATCATGTCTCAGTTTTTCTGTATGCCAAATGAACATTTTAAGCTTCCCTTATGTCAGAGATATGTCATTAGAATGACTGGATGGTGTCCTAATTTACTGATTAACAGTTTGCATGTTCCCAGGGTGCAGCCACACGTTTAGTTTGTAAATCATTCTGTGGTTACTTGCATAAAAATGCATGTAATCAGAAGCCCTTTATTCAAATGTAACAGTGTGAAATGTGTCAGCTTAATTAGCCGCTGTTAGACACAGAGCAAATTAACCTTCACTGTTATCATACCCTAGTAATCCCTCTGTGCATAACTCAGACTAATCTTTTAAAAAACTGTGGGCCTGGACTCCATGGGGTGCCCCAAATTCAGCCAGGGCCACAGGAGTGTATTTCTTTGTCCGCTTCCCACAGTGTGGCATTATTGCTCATCAGTTTGGAGCCTCAAGCCGGGCGAGAACAGTGTGATGCTGAGCTGTGCTATAGAGGGGGCCAGAAGTGCCATTTGCAGCATCTGTGGGATCCTGAACCCTTGAGGCCATGGCTTTCTGCAGACACAGCAGGCTGACCACATGGAAATAATTCCATTCAGGTATTTTATGTAAACTCCTACCAGCAGGGCTTTCTTTCTCATATAGAACACTGGCCTTTTTTCCCTTCAGCCCTCTGGTGAGCAAGAAAAGGAACATAAGTAGGAGGCAGAGGAAATGATATTTCTAATATTTATATTTCCTCTCCCTCCTTGTTTCCTTAAGCACCATTTCTTCCTTTTATTCCTCAACACGTCTATTTCCACACTCACCTAGTATTCAGTTTTCATTCATTCATTCATATCTTCAGACACACTACATTGACAGGATGCTCAGATGGTGGCAGGCACCAAGTAAGTGGTAGCATAGACAGATTGCAAATAGACAGTGTTAAGTATTCAGCTGGCATTATTTGAGTTCACATTATCTGATTTAAGTATCACCTTTGTGCAGAGCAGGATGGCAGTATATGAAGAGGCAAAAAGGAAAAAGGATGGTTTGTCCACAATCTAAGGAGAAGAAACAGACTGTAAAACAGAAACAAGTTATTTTTATGGAATGGAGAGTAAGATTATATTTAGTTAAGAAATAAGAGCAAGTACTATGGATACCCACATGAAGGGACTTAATATTCATTGGCTGGACATTTGGAATGAAGAGCCAGGAGTAGCTCTAGTAAAAGGGACTAGTTATGTGGTGGTTGAAGGGTAGTAGAGCTGTTTTCAGAAGGTCAGGAAAACTTCCAGGCCTTTATTTAAGGGTGGTAGTGGAATAACATAGGGAGTGCCTAGGAAAGATGGGCTTAGTGCCCAAGGGAGAGATCAATGCTTTGTTGACTCAAAGAGGAATCCTTGGAGCCTTTTGGAGAGTGCTTGGTGGAAGTCCTCTTTTAGAAAGAGAAGTTTGCAATTGGGTTAGAAAAGGCAGAGCCAAGGTGGATCTGGAGATGAGAAGGTGGAGCATCTTGGGAGTCCAGCGAGAAGTAATGAGGTTAAGGTAATGAGACAAGTGAGAAGAGACTCATTGTCAATTGAATGGATGCGGGTAGGGGTAGAAGTGGTGAGGAGTCAGAGTTGCAAAAAGGGTTTCCGGTAACATCCAAATGGTTTGCTCTCACCTCTCAGTTTGAATGATATTTGCTCATCTTAAAAGAATCCTCTCTTTGCAATGATATTTGCAAGTGAAGGCAGTCCCTTGTGGTCTAAAAGGTAATTACAATTTCCAAAATATCTCAACAACTTGTTTATATGAAAATATGTGCATTATTTACTTACTCAATCATCAATTTTAAAAATATTTTTAAGTGTATACATTACCACCAGGACACATGAGAACATCACCCGAGTTGTTATGACAAATACTTGCTTTGTTACTGATTTGTAAACAGCCATTTCTTGATCCCTTTGCATCTATCCTCTCCTTCAGCTGCTAAGTTCCTCCTTGGTCATCCCTCCCCTCAGCCCACACACGATTTCCTGAGGTCCAGTAACTATTGGTTTTTCTCCTGGTAAGCTGTCACTGAAATGGTGTTTAGACCACATAGAGCCAAGGCTCAGAACCCATAAGCTCCTTGATATTATACTCATCTGAGTTAGCCACAGTCTCTTCAATGAATGGATCCCACACCTACTCGTCAAAGGCCACAAGTCGTTTATGCCAGTCTATTAGAACATTGTGTGGATGTCTTTACTAGACAGGAGAAGTGGAAGTGGAGCTTACACTATGTACTTAGTTAAACTTTTCTGTTTCGCAATGTTATTTTAAAAATTATGTCAGCAGATAACAGTAAAAATTAGCAGACATGTTTAAGGTGCCTTTTCTCACACACTTCAGATTGCAATTATTATTAGTTGGATTTTGAGGCTCAGAGAACTTGTAATTGACTTTTAATTAAGTGCCAAATGACTTCCAACGGTTATACATACCCCAAGGATTTGTAAACCACTACTAATTTAATTCTGATACCTTCCCAACACGTGACAAGATACAGTAATATGCTTGACTATAGACAGGAAAGGAGAGGAGACACTATGATCTTCTTTTAACAGAATTATTAGAGAAAACCAAAGTCACACGTCTAAAAAAAAAAAAAACTACAACAAACAAACAAAAAATATGCCTTGGCCTGGTCTGCATTGTATTTACAGTTACACAGGAGCCTCAGGTTAACATTTAGTTCAAAGCTCAGTCAGCTCTGAGAGCAAAAGTCATCTCATTTTTAAAACAGTCCTGAGCCCTAAGTTATGTTCTCAATATACACTACAAAATTTATTGTACAGTATAGCCAAGTGTTCATGGGCAAAATAGAATTCTTCATGATGTGTATGGTGTAAAGGACAAGTGATTTATACCAAAGAGGGCAAGACACTCAAGCCATGGAAAGTGCATTAGAACTAAGAAGACTGAGGAAAGAGAGCCGATTCTTCTCCAAAGCCACCCGCACTCTGCCTTAGGGCCATTGTTCTGAATGTGTGCCATTTGAAATGCTCTCCTTTCCTCCATGGTTCTCTCCCATTGGCTTTTTCCTGTGTCTGATCAAATGTCATTTTATCAGAATGACACTGCCATTCCATGTAGAATCAAACGCTTCATCTTTCTTTACAGCACTTCACACTAGCTGATGTGATTTCTTAGGAATCTGCCAACCACAGCTGAGTTGTTATCTCCAAAAGGACAAGCTTTGTTTTGTTCATTATTGTATTCCCAAGGCCTAAAACAGCAGGTGTGCAATAAGTATTTGCTGAATTAATTTAAAAGTGGGAGGGCTTGAGAGAACATTTAATTTGATCTTTGCAATACCCTTTTACTTGAGATTATTAAATAACCAGGACTTGATATTTGTAGAATTGATACTCTTTTTCTTCAAATTTATTTTAAATTAGCATGTAGCAGGAATATCTCATAGGAGATTTTAAGTCAGAAATTCAAATTTAATATACCTTTATTCATCCTTCCATTCACTTAGAAAAGTGGTGAATGTCTATTCTGTTACAGACACTGTTCTGGGTTGTTGTTGTTATATGCTGTAAGGTTACCTATGACTCATAGCAACCCTATATACAAGAGCCCTAAAACCTGCTCTGTCCTGTGCCAATCTTATTGACTCTGACACACCTACCCCCATAACCCCAGTGACGGAATCAATCAATCAATCAATCTCATCAAGGGTCTTGCTCTCCTTTGCTGTCCCTCCACCCTCCCAAGCATGACGTACCTCTCCAAGGACTAATACCGCCTTGCAGCATGTCCAAAGTATGTCAGACAAAGCTTCAGAATCCTTGCCTCCAAAGAGCAGCCCTCTTCAGGACAAACTTGTTTCTTCTTCTAGCAGGCCACGGTATATTCAATACTCTTTTCCAGCACCACAGCTCAAAGGCATCAACTCATCTTCTATCATCCCTAGTCATTGTCCAGCTCTCTGATCCATAGCAAGTAATTGCAAAGACCATGGCCTGTATCAGTCACACCTTAGTCTACAGACTGACTTGTTGCTCTTCAATACCTTGGAGAAGCCTCTGACAGCAGACTTTCCCAATGCAATTAGTCTTTTCATTTCCTGGCTGCTGGTACCAAGAGTGTTGATTGTAGAGCCAAGCAAACTGAGGCTGTCAACAATCTCAATCTATTCACCATCCATACTGATGCTGCCAATTGGCCCAGTGGTGAGAATCTTTGTTTTCTTGATGTTGAGCTTCAATCCATATTGAAGGTTGCAATTCTTGACCTTCTGAAACAAGTGTTTCAGATCCTCCTCAATCTCAGCAAGCAGGGTTTTGTCATCTGCATAATGCAGATTGTTAATTAGTCTACCTCCAATCCTGATACCACACTTCTTCTCATAGAGCCCAGCTTCCCAGATAATCTGTTCTGCACATAGATTGAAAAGATATGGAGGTATAACACATCCTTGATGCACACCCTTCCCAATTTTGAACCATGCAGTGTTCTTTGCTCTGTTCTGATGATTGCCTCTTGGTCCAAGTTTAAGTTTCGCATAAGCACAATCAAGTGTCTGGGATTCCCATTCTTCTCAGAGTCAACCACAGTTTGTTGTAATCCACACAGTCAAATGTCTTTGCATAGTCAATGAAACACAGATTGACATTCCTCTGGTATTCTGTGTTTTCGGCCAAGATCCATCTGATATTAGCTATAAAATCCCTAGTGCCACAGCCTCTTCTGAATCCAGCCTGCACTTCAGGCAGTTCTCGGTTGATGTGCTGTTCCAGCCATTTTTGGATGATCTTCAGCAGAATCTTGATTACATGTGTTATCAATGATATTGTTCGGTAATTTCCACATTCTGTTGGATCACCTTTCTTTGGAATGGGAACAAATATAGATCTCTTCCAGTCAATAGGCCTCTCACACCTGAATTTCAAAACCACCTTGGGAACAGGTTTGAGGCCTTGAACATTAAGTAGCGAAGACTGCATGAGCTGTGGGAGGATGTTAAGAAGAATATCATCTAGGAAGTGTGCAAAAGGTCATTACAAAGACAGAGGAGGAAGAAAAGACCAAGATGGATGTTGGAAGAAACTAAATATTGTGTAGGAGTGCAGAGACGCAAAAACAAAGGGAAGATATCAAGATATTAAGGAGTTGAACAGAAGATTTCAGAAGACGACAGCACAGGAAGACAAAGTAAAGTATTACAATGAAATGTACAAGGAGTTGGAGTCAGAAAATCAAAAGGGCCGAACTCGCTCAGCATTCCTTCAGCTGAAGGAACTGAAGAACAAATTCAATCCTCAAGTTGCAATACTTAATGATGTTTTGGGAAGAATATTAAATGACCCAGGAAACATTAAAAGAAAATGGGAAGAGTATACAGAGTCGTTGTACCAAAAGGAAGTGGGGGACACAGAAGAATTTCATGAAACAACATATGAACAAGAGCCTGTGGTGATGAAGGAGGAATTTTCAAGCTGCTCTGAAAGAATTGGCAAAAAACAAGGCTGCAGGAATTGATGGCTTACTGGTTGGCATATTTCAAGAAACAGATACTGCTTTGCATGTGCTCACCAAATTGTGCCAAGAAATCTGGAGAATAACCACCTGGCCTTTTGTTCTAGGTATAACGTATTAATGAATCAAGCAAACAAACAAATAAAATATCCCAATCCTTCTGGAACTTTTACTAGAAGAGACAGAAAATAGAAAAATAAATTATATAATTTGAATTATTAATGTGATGAAGAAAAAACAAAGATTGATTTCTAGTTGTATAGCATTGTGATCTAAGAAAATATATTAATTCAATGGTTTTTTATTTGTTGAGGCTTGCTTTGTGTCCTAATATGAGATCAATTCTAGAGAATCTATCATGTGCACTTGAGAAAAAAGTGAATTGGGTTTTAATTGGTTGCAGTGCTCAGAATATATCAATGAAGTCAAATTTGCTGGTTGTGTAATTTAGCTCTTCTGCATCTATGCTATGTTTCTTTTGAGTTGACCTATCATTTGGTGATAATGGTGTGTTGAAGTCTCCTGCAAGTACTGGGTTGTTGTCCATTTCTTTCTTCAGTTCTGTTAAACATTATTTTATGCATTTTGCAGTTCTAACATGGATCTTTGAAGAATGCAGAGAGTACCAGAAGAATGTCTATCTGTGTTTCATTGACTATGCAAAGGTATTTGACTCTGTGGATCACAAGAAATTGTGGCTAACCTTGAGAAAAATGGGAATCCCAGAACACTTGATTGTGCTTATGTGAAACCTATATTTTAATCAGGAAGGAGTCCTCAAAACAGAGCAGGGAAACAGTTCATGGTTCAAAATCAGAAAAGGAGTGTGTGAGGGATGCATTCTTTCTGCATACCTTTCCAATATGTATGTAGGTCAGATTATTCGAGAAGCAGGGCTTTATGAGGAGGAATGTGGCATCAAGATTGAAGGAAGATTCATTAACAACCTACGATGTAACAGATGACACAACCTTGCTTGCTGAAACTGAAGAAGACCTGAAACACTTGCTGCAAAAGGTCAAAGACTATAGTCTTAAATATGAATTGAAGCTCAACATCAAGAAGACAAAGATTCTCACCACTGGGCTAGTTGGCAGCACCATGATAGATTGAGGTTGTTAGCAGTTACAGCTTGCTCAGATATACAATCAACACTCTTTAACACCAGCAGTCAGGAAATCAAAAGATGAATTACACTGGGAAAATCTGCTGTCAGGGATCTTTCCAGAGTGCTGAAAAGCAACGAAGTCAGTCTAGAGACTAAGGTGCATCTGTTCCAGGCCATGGTCTTCACAATTACTTGTTATGCTTCAGAGACCTGGACAATGAGTAATGATTACAGAAGAAGGATCAATGCCTTTGAGTTGTGGTACTGGAGAAGAGTCTTGAACATACCATGGATTGCCCAGAAAACCAATAGTTCTGTCTTAAAGAGGGAGAAACCAAGTTTCTCTTTGGAGGCTAAGATTTTGAAGCTCTGTCTCACATACATTGGTCATGTGGCCAGGAGAGAGACCGGTCCTTGGAGAAGGACATCATGCTCAGAAGGGAGACAGCACAGGAGAGGAAGACCCCAGATGAGATGGATTGATACAGTAAATGGGGCAATGGGGTTTGGTATTTTGGCTCAGCATAGAGATGGGCTGCTTTATGTAGGGTCACTATATGTCACAGGTGACTCATGGGCACATAACAACAACATTTGGTGCATAAATGTTGAGCAAGTTTATGTCTATTTTATCTATTATGCCTTTAATCAGAATTTAATGCCCTTCCTTATCTTTTATGGTGGTTTTCATTCTGAAGTCCATTTTATTAGAAATTAGTTACTAATAGTGCAGGATACTTACATGCACTGTTTACCTTTGATAGATATCTTTTGTATATCTCATTTTTTTCTTCTCTATGGATATTGTTCTGATCACTCCAATAGTGTTTATTGCCTTTCCCCTCATCTTTTTTTTCATAGTTTGTATATTTATTATAAAATTTTAATTAAAAATGGCACTCTCAGCCTCTTTTTATACAGATTAAAAGGAGGTTGAAAAGAATGAATAGAATGATACAATTTACTTTTAGTATAGGAGAGGAGTGCATTACATCATGATTCACTTCTGCAAATGCCATGTGTGAGGTCTATGCATGGCTATGCTATGCGTCAGAATGGTTTGTTAAGTTCCTTACTTTCTTGAATTATATGTATGCTATTTAGGTAGGCATGTTATTTCCAAAAATATGTTAATTAGTGAAGATGAAAATAGTGACACTGTGAGATAAAGGACAGGCCTCACTTTTATTTTTTGTTAAAAAATATTTCCTTTAAGCTGTGTTTTCGATGTAATAAACACAGCAAGTCAGAGGACTCTTTCAGCAATGGTGTAAATGATACTTTATCTTACTTAGTATTTTAAAAAGGAGCTTTGGTAGCTCAGTGGCAAAGAGTTGAACTGTCAACTCAAAGGCCAGCAGTTTTAATCTGCCAGCTGCTCCATGGGAGAGGATGGGCAATCTCCTCCTGTCCCCTCACCTATCTTAATATGTGTCTATTATCTAGATTCTGATTTTTCCTTTCCTCACTTTTTTATAAAACTTATTCATGCTCAAAGTGTGGCCATAGACTGTTAGAAGAGTAGCAGAGAGCATAGTTAGGAGGTAACTCTAGCAATTCAGCTGAGAGATGTAAACAGCTTGGACAAAGATAGCAAAGATAGAGGTAGTGGAAATGGTTGGATACACTATCTTTACAGTACAGGTAAAGGTACATGTGCTGTGGAACTGTTTGTAGATGTAAGGGAAAATAATAAATAAATAATGACTCCTTGATTTTAAGCCTAATATCTATTCGTGTTATTGCCTTTTGGCCTCTTCTACATACAACCCACCAAGGCTATATGCTTTCTTCTATACTTCTAAGCTTTTTTGAATGAGTTAATAATTTTGGAAGGAGTCCTAGTTGTGGAGTAGTTTAGCTTTTGGCTGTTAACTGAGACATTGACAGTTCCAACTGACTAATTGCTCTGAGCGAAAAAGATATGGGAGCCTGCTTCTGTCAAGTTGACACCCTTGTAAACCTTATGGTGAAGTTCTGCTCTGTCTTATCCTAGAGGGTTGCTTTGAGCTGGAACCAATTAGATGACAACAGTGTTTGCAGATTCCTTTTCGAAATTTCTTTCTTAGCTGCTATATGTGGAAAATATGCCTTTTGTTTACTAAAACGTCTCAATTAATTCTTATAACCTTAGTGTAAAATAATCCCTACTTTTGCAGGTGAGGCAATTTGCCATCTGTTAAGGATCGAGTGATTTAGTTAAGTCCTGATGATGAGCAAGCAGTGAGAGTGGGAGTTGAGCAAACTGCTCATTATGCTTCACAAAGGCGGATTCAAATGAGGGGATTGCTTTTTCTTCAGATCTGACCACAAATGGCCTTCTCACCACAGTGACACTAAACACATTCTTTCTAAACCTACACAAGCAAGTGGAAATATTTAAGACAGTATCAAAAGGAATCCCAATAGACATTTTTCAGAAAAGCAAGAATAATTACACATATTAAAAATATAGTTCCCATTCACAATTACAGGCATGTATTTATAAATACTTACACTTAATTAGCTTTGATGTTTAACTGAAATCTATTTTCATTATTTGTTGTAGCTACTGAGTAAAATGTTATGCTTCCTCTTCATAATTAATTTTATTCCTTAAGAGATCTTGAAATTTATCTTGACATTTAAATTGTTAAGCCATCCAGAAAATATTAATGCTTAGATCAAGGTGTTGCTCTGCTTTTTTTTTAAGCATTTAAACTGGTAACTGAACTTATAAACAAAGGAATTTGAAGATGGTTTCCAAGTGATCATGAAATGAATTTTCATTCAGTCTGAGTTTTAGTATTCTCATGTAGGAGAAGGAGAGACAGGAGAGGAGAGCTGAGCTGTCCTGATTTTTCACAGCTCTATTGATTTTCCTTCAGGCTGCAATTATCCTTCAGTCGCCTCTCTTCATCCTGTTTTAAATTATCCAATCACCCCTTTAGAAAACCCAACCCAATTCACTGCCAGAAGGAAATAGCACAGTATCCCAAAGATTTAGGCCTCCTAGAGGCAAGACTTCCACTGGGTTTGTAGCTTCTCTGACCAGAGAAAGACAGTTTGGCACATTTAAGTTAACAATTAGAATTAACATACATCTGTGAATCTAAAACAGAGAAATAGAGCAAAAATTCAACATTATCTCTCACAGCCATACATCCAGAGTTGGTATAGCCACCATTAATTCTGTAATCATAAAAATGCCTCAGTAAAAAAAAAAAAAAAAAAAAATGAAAGCTTAGCTACTATTTTAGATAGTTCTCAGAATGCATTGCCTTCAACTCAAGAAGTACTAGTTCTGAAGTGCACAGGTTGGTTAATTGATAGAGAAATTTTCTTTCTGTGGTCTTTCTGGAAGCTGAGTTTTCTGCAACAACTTGTTTCATTAACTTTGTTGATTGTTTTCTGAAATTTTGTTTTGTTTTGTTTTTAATTGCTCTCTCAAGCCTCAGGCAAGATTGAGGGTAGATGGCATTTCAAGTTAGGCAAAAAGGAAATTGAGAAGATGTACCCATCTTTTGGTCTTTCACCAATTGGCTTATTCTTTGGTGAGCTTTGGGTCAAAGTTATGAGAAACATTGGATAATTGGACAACTGCATGAAATAGATTTTTTTTTAAAACAGCTGACAAGCTTAGCCTGTACTCTTTATAACACATTTCCTTTTCTAACAAGTAATTAATTCCTTTTACTTACTTTTAATTTATAATGCTAAAGCATAATTACATTCTTCCTTATTATTCTGTTCCTTCCTTATGACTCTGGTTTCTCTTTATTCTTGTATTCCTCTCTGCCTTCAGAGATTTACCCCTAAGCCAAAGCTGCCCTTTTGATCTTATATTGTTTAAAGGAGTGTGTACCTTCCTGGTAATTTTTTCTCTCTCCCTTATTATTGGCTTTTCTATTGTTTAGAGGCTTGCAGTGACTGGGGTAATCAGGATGGGTGTGTCAGAGGCAGGATAGAGCAGGGTTGAGGGCTGTTGTACATAGTGTCGCTATGAGTCGCAAGCACATAACAACAACAAACAACAGAGGCCTGCTGCAGAAGGTCAAGGACTGCAGCCTTCAATATGGATTGAAGCTCAACATAAAGAAAACAAAGGTTCTCACCACTGGGCAGATTGCAGCATCATGATAGATGGTGAAGAGACTGAAAATGTTAAAAACTTCAGTTTGCTTGGCTCTATAATCAACACTCTTGGTACCAGAAACCAGGAAATTAAAAGATGGGAAAGTCCGCTGTCAGAGACCTCTCCAAAGTACTGAAGAGCAATAATGTCAGTCTGGAGACTAAGGTACACCTGATACAGGCCATGGTCTTTGCAATTACTTGCTATGCATCAGAATTATGCATTACTGGACAATGACTAGGGATCATAGAAGGAGAATTGATAACTTTGCTTTGTGGTACTGAAGAATAATATTGAATGTATCATGGACTGCTAGGAGAACAAACAGACTCATCCTAGAGAGGGTGAAACCAGGTTGCTCCTGAAGGCAGGGATTCTGAAGTTTCATCTGACATACTTTGGACATGTTGCAAGGCGGGATCAGTCCCTGGAGAAGGACATCTTGCTTTGGATGGTGGAAGGAGAGTGCAGGAGAGGAAAACCCTCAATGAGATGAATTGATTCAGTGACTGGGATAATCAGGGTAGGTGTGTTGCATACAATAAGATTGGCACAGGATAGAGCAGGGTTTAGGGCTGTTGTATATAGGGTTCCTGTGAGTTGCAGATGACTTGACGGCACATAACAACGTCAATTGTTTAGACGCATTTTGAGCCACAAGGTTGATTTTCATTCTGGGCCTATCAGCTTGGGGATTCGACCAATCTCTGTCAGACCAGCAAGCCTTATCTTTTATATGACTCTGGATTTGTCCTCCATTTTCCTCCCATTCCAACCAGGGCCTTCTATGGTTGGGATCCCTTTCTTTGGTCCCTTTTAGAGTTGTTAGCAGTGGTACACCGCATGATCTAGTTTTTCTGGTCTTAAAGTATGAAGGATGAAATTTAAGTGACCCTTTGGGATAATCATTTCTGTGCATCTTTGTTTTTCCTCACTCTTCTTTCTTCTGGATGAAATGATACATTCTTTGATACTAAACATCAGACTAAACTATGATTAAACCAAGGCACCCATTGGTGCCAAGTCGAGTTCAACCAATTACAGGCCTTCATTGAGTTTCTGAGGCAGTAAAATTTCACAAGAGATTGCCTATCTTTCTCTTGTGGAACACCTGGTAATAATAAGTGGTAAGAAGCTGAGCTGCATTCTTGAAGGCACACTATTTGAGGCCACCAGCTGCTCCACGGGAGCAGGATGGGCAGTCTCCTTCTGCGGGATTAACTACTTCCGAAAACCTACTGTAGGGTCAGCTATGGGTCGGTTCCAACTCAATGGTAAGTAACAACAACAGCCACTTGTTTGAGTCCTGGTGGTAAGAAACTGTACTGCAATCCTGAAGGCAAGTGATTTGAGCCCACCAGTTGCTCCATGGGAGAAGGATGGACAATCTCCTCCCATGCGATTAATTGCCTCCGGAAACCCTCCAGAGGTCAGAAATGTGTGGGTTCTGACTCAATAGTACACAGCAATGGCAATATAATCATTTGGTTAGCAGTCGAACACAATTGTTATTTATTACGTTAGAAAGTTTCCTTAAACTATGTTAGGATGTAGTTTCAAGGCTAGCCTCCTGCTTAGTGAAAACAATCACTTCTAAATCTATCTTCTACTTATGAAAGAGATACCTGATGATTTTTCTATATGACTAAATACGATCTTATTCTTGTTGTTAAGTGCCATCGAGCCGTGGATGGCTCATAGCAACCCTATGAATGAAAGACCTGAACACTTGTCGTTTTCCTGGAAAATTCTTGTAGAATTTCTGGAAGCAAGCTATTTTGGAAGTGGATGTCACTCCTGCTTCCAAGCTTGTTTTAATTTGGAAGCTCCACCAAACACTGTTCACCGTGGGTAACCATTATTACATTTGCCACATCAGTGTCATAGTGTTTAGCATCACAGCAACGAGTTACCTCTGTACAGCAAATGGGCAGACCATGGCTATACCACTTAGAAGAATGTTTGACCAAAACAAATTAAAACCAGGCCTGAGGATCAAAGATTTAAATCACCTACCTTTGACTTGGTAGCATAACTTTCTATCCACTAGGCCAACAGAGTTCTTTCTATGTTGTTGTTATTGTTGTTAAGTGTCATAGGCAACTCATAGCGACCCTATGAACGAAAGACCTGAACACTTCTTTAACTTTCGTCGTTTCTCCACATTCATAGAGTTTCTGAAGGCAAATGCGTTTTTAAATAGGAGGCAGAATCACATCATCTCACACCCATTAGCATGTCAACATTCCACACTCATCCTCACCAGAACCAACAAACAAGCCTCTGTAGAATCTGGCTGCTGCAGACGACTTCCAAACTGGATTCCAGAAGCCATAGTATTTTTTACTTCACACAAACACAGTCAAGTGTTTGTTTAGGTTTGTTTTTGTTATTGTTTTAATAAACTGAAAAACAATCTTTGGATAAACTACTTATATAGAGAGTGGAATCTTTCTAGAATGAAATCCTGCTCGAAACTATGCTAGCTTCACGACCTGTCCTATACTTAAACCCATTGTTGTAGTCACTGCTTCAATTCATTACCTTGAGAGATTTCTTCTCCTTGGCAGGCTCTCTACTTTTCATAGCAATGCATCTTTTTCCAAGGACTACTCCTTCCTGATAAAGTTCCCAATGGTAAGGAGTTGCTCTGGCAATCCAAAAGTATCTGCACACATTACCATCTACCAGTTCCTTCTCTGGAGAAAGATGGGCAGTCTTCTCTTGCTTCTGAAAATCTGCTGACGTTCAGCTCTGAGTAGATCCTGACTTGACGAGACACAATGTGAGACCAAGTGTCAATATCCTTGCCCCTAAGGCTTACATACAAGCCACTGGGGTAAGGACAAACTGACTGGTGGTGGCACATTTTCCTAGCCCAGCTATTTAATGTAAGTGGGCCCACATTTCACAGTGCATTTGACTACTCAGTGACTGCACAGTCTTCCCTTTTGTTATGAACTCTGAGGAAGTGAAATGACTTCCCCTGAATATTCCAACAAATGTATTCCAACGAATGGAAAAGACGGGGCTGGTTCCCTCTTGTAGCACCAAGACTACATCCTGTGCCTAGACTGATGAGCTGTTGTACCACTGAGTGGGAACTGACCCTCCAGCAGGTCTTCAGAGGCAGTAATAGCATGGGAAGAGACTGCCCATCCTTATTCCATGGAGCAGTTTGCAGATTTGAACTGTGTGCCTCTGGGATTACAGCTCAAATTCTTATTACAAGGCCACCATCAGGAACATAACAAAGCCTCATTATGCCTTAACACACCGCACTTTAGTCAGTAAATATTAAAAGGGGGATGCCTAACTTCACTGAAATCAGAAAAGCTTTGTCTCAGATTATTTGACTGGTGACAACCCCAGGCCTTCCATGGGAAATAAAGACTGATACCCACTCACAGGAAATCTCTCCTTGTTAGTTCTTAAACACGTTTCAAGCAATCTAAAATCCCTTGGCAAATTCCAGAAGGACCAAGAACAGAATAAACGGCCACAGAAATTGTGAGTTAATTGGATATCATTAGTTTTTTCTTTCTCAGCAGCCACAGGGATATTTACACAATTTTCTCCTGGAGGAATTTAACTTCATATCCTATACCAGTAATAATGACATCTTTCTCTGATGAGTTCTTGCTATGTTCTTCTTCAGTTCGTTCATCAATATTCTTTCCATGGGGTGATTAGCAGATAAATGGGATTTCTGACCCTTCTCTGTAGTAAAATTAAGACCATATGCTTCAAATGAATATCATGGCTTGTAGTTCATGTCATGGATGGACAGAGGTCATGAACATAAATTGGACACAAGTCCAAACTAAGAGACACAGTTTTATATCCAAGGCCTGCCATTTTAGCAACGTTCTTTCAATTAAGTTACTTAACCTCTATAAACCTCATTTTTTTCCCTCAGCTGTAATATGGAGTTATAATAGGACTCCTTTTTCATTGTCCTGAGTATTATGTGGCATGAGATACTGGCAAATGCTTAGTAAAGTATATATGTGCCCTTAAAGTGATAACAAACCTTCAGCCAAGTCAAGTCATTGATATCATGTCAGAAATGAGTCACAGCTGATTCTCCAGTGGATTTTCAGAGACTATAAATCTCATAGGATAAGATTGTCTGTCTTTTTACTCCCAAGGAGTTGTTAGTAGGCTCGAACTGCCAGGTATGGCCTTTCAACTATCAGTGCAGCTCTCCACAGATTACTGACCAGAGCTCTCTTACTATCATATATATCCATTACTGTATTAGCCTCATAATGACTAAATTAACATCATAATCACCACACAAGATGGACATGATAGCTCCAGTTTCTAGAGGAACTGTATAGGCAAGGAACTTCTATCAAAACTAAAGCCTGAGAAAAACACACACCACCAAAACTAAAGCCTGTATGTAGATTAATGTACTTTACAGTATTTTAATTCCTGCATTTGAGCATGAGAAAGTATGGAATTACTTTGGGAATTTAGGTAATATCTGCAATAAGAATTTTTAAAAAAATTTTTTAAAAATGCTTTTGGTGAGCTTTGGTGGCCTAGTGGCAAGAAGCTACACTGCAATCCCACAGGTGTGTTGTCCGAATCCACCAGATGTTCTGCTGGAGAAGGAGGTACGATCACCTCCTGTACCAGTCAGATCCAATTTGATGGTACAGACAAACACACACAAATAATAAAATTTTTTAAAAAATTAATACAATGCTTTTTCTCTCCAATCAGGCTCTACTGCCCTCTTTTCCATTTTCTTGGAATTTGGATCTCTTTAATTATTTATTTTCATTTTATTTTATAAGCGTGGCTCCCTGATGAGTGTGTGTGTGTGTGTGTGTGTTTGTGTCTGTGTGTGTGGTGTGTGTGTTTCTTTGTCCCTACATATGTATTTCACATTTTCTTTTTTATGTATTCCACATTTATAAATTTGAGTGAGAAATTACAAATCATATTGAACTTTCACTTAATCATTTATAAGCATTTTGCTCCAGAACAATAATTACCTATTGTTGTTGTTGCTATGTACCATCAAGTCACTCGCGACTCATAGTGACCCTATGTACTAGACCCCTAAACCCTGCTCTATCCTGTGTCAAGTCATTGTCTCCAATACACCCACTCCCACTACCCCAGTCACGGAATCAATCCATCTCATTGAGGGTCTTCCTCTCCTGCGCTATTCCTCCACTCTCCCAAACATGAAGTTTGCTTCCCAAGAAGTTGCTCCCTCCTTGCTACATGCCCAAAGTATGTCAAGTGAAACTTCAGAGTACTTGACTCCAAGAAGCAGCCCGAATCACTCTCTCCAGGACAAACCTGTTTGTTCTCCTAGTAGTCCACGGCATGTTCAATACTCTTCTCCAAGACCATAGCTCAAAAGCATCAATTTTCTATCATCCCTCATCACTGTCCAGCTCTGTGATGCATAGCATCAATTTCGAAGACTATAGCTCAGATCAGGTGCACCTTAGTCTCCAGCCTGACGTTGTTGCTTTTCAGTACTCTGGAGAGGTCCCTGACAGCCAACTTTCCCAATGTAATTTGTTTCTTGATTTCCTGGCTGCTGGTATCAAGACTGTTGACTGTGGAGCCAAGGAAACTAAAATTGTTAACTGTCTCAATCTCTTCACCATCCATACTGATGCTGTCAATTGGCTCAGGGGTGAGAATCTTTGTTTTCTTGATGTTGAACTTCAATCGACACTGAAGGCTGCAGTTCTTGACCTTCTGTAGCAAGTGCTTCAGGTCCTCCTCAGTTTCAGCAAGCAGTGTTGTGTAATCTGTTATAAGTGTAATTAATTACATTTCTTAAACTCTTGGAAAAGGTGGAGGGTCAGAGAAAGAGAAGAAGACCTTCAATAAGGTGGATTGACTCAGTGACTGTCACAATGGGCTTGCACATATTGGAGATTGTTAGGATGGTACAGGATGGGTCATGGTTTAGATCTATTTTTAATGAGTCATGGTCCATTCTATGGTACCTAACAACAACAAACCAACCTCTAAAGGAGCTCTGGTAACGTAGTTCACAGGAAATTGGCGTTGCTCACCCAATGGTGATGATACCTCTCTGGAAGTTCAAATTTACAAATGGTTCCTCGGGGAAAAAATTGGTACTCTCCTTGCATGTGACTTACAACCTCCAAAAACATACTGGAGGCAAGTTACCAATTGATTCTGATTCAATAGTAATGAGTGAAGTGGCCTTTCTCTCCACTTAACTTACCAATTTATTATTTTTCCCCTCATTTTCCTCCATTCTCATGCCAGTTAACACTTCCAAGATTGAATTATCCACATGTAAAACTTTATGTAGCTTTTTATAATAGTGGTCATACACATAATTGTCCTTTTATGAATATGTCACTCAACATAATTTCCTCTAGATTCATTCACGTTCTGAAGTATTTCACAAATTCCTCATCATTTTTCAATGATGCATAATATTCATCTTTTAGCTATTCATCCATTGACAGAGGCTGAGGTTGCTTCCAAATCCTTGCTGTTGTAAACAATGCTGCAGTGGGCATAAGTGTAAATATGTCATGTCATGTTACTGCTTTTTTTTCTTCTTCTTTACTTATTTAGGACAGAACTAGCAATGAGATTGCTGGATGAAATGGTATTTCTATTCCCAACATTCTAACGAAGCACTAAACTGACTTCCATAGTGGTTGTACCTTTTTACATTTCCACTCGCAGTATTTGAGAGTTCTATTTTCCAAGCCTTCTCCAACAGTTATTCATGGAGCCAAATCAATGGCAACAAAGAACAAATTGTGTAAAACAATTAACACAGTGCCTCAAATACTAGAATTACTCCATAGTAATAATAGTGATAATAACTTCCTTCCTCTCTCTTCACTCTTTCACTCTTTTTTTTTTTCTTACAATGATCTCTGGATTCAAGATATTTTAGTGACTAGACTGATGATATAGTTTCTGCAGACACAACTCAACCATTATAACTGTTGTGGGCTTTGGTCAAATTTTCAACCCCTTCACCTTTCCTGTCTGTAAACAAAGCAAAATATCATGCTATTGTTAGATGGCATTGAGTTGACTACTATTTATGCTTACAACAAAATGAAACTCTGCCCAATCAATTCCATTTTCATTTACCCAGTTTGTTTTCTAATTCTTCATCATTCCATATTCCATTATAATACTTCACTGTTTACTCTGTTCTGCTTTCTTATTTCATCACTTCTACTCACGTTAGCTACTCTACATTCTAAGACAAGTTTCAAAGTTTTTTCTAGTAGTCAATTTGTCTTTCCTCTCTTTTTAAGGAACTTTTGCATTCTTCATGTATGATGTCATGGATATTATACTGCAGCTCTTCTGATCTTCAATCATTCAAGTTTAATGTATCAAATTTGTTCTCAAAATGGTGTCTAAATTCAGGTGGGACGTACCCAAAGTCATATGTTCACTCTTTTGGACTTCTTTTCATTACCTTCAGGTTGAATTTGTATATTAGTAATTGATGGTCTGTTCCACAGTTAGTCCCTGGCCTTATTCTAATTTATGATGCTGAGCTTTCCCTATGCTTCTTTCCACAGATTCAGTTGACATGATTAATAAATCATCTGGAGAGTTCCATGTGTATAAATGCTATTGTTGATGTTTTTAAAAGATACTTGCAATGAATATATTATTAGTTAAATAAACTTCTATTGTATCACCTCTGGGTTCATGCCTATCAAAAGGCCCTATCTGACCACAGATTTTTCTTTGTTTCCAACTTTGCATTCATATCATTATGAATGCATCTTGATTACATGTTTGATGAAATGTTAAATTTTGAACTGACAAAGAGGCTCCCTGCACTGTTGTTTTTGTTGTTATGTGCAGTGGAGTCAACCACGACTGATAGCAACCCTATATGCAGTAGCTCTGAAACTGCTGTGTCTTGAGCCAATCTCACTGTGTCTGACACACCTACTTTTATTACCCCAGTTCTTGTGTCAATCCATCTCATCAAGGGTCTTTCTCTGAAGCCAAGTCTTTCCTTGGAGGCTAGGATTTTGAAGCTCTGCCTCACTTACTTTGGGCACTTGGTCATGAGAGATCAGTCTTTGGAGAAGGACATCATGCTCAGAAGGGTGGACAGACAGTACAGGAGAGGGAGAACTCAGATGAGATGGATTAATACAGTTACTGTGACAATAGGGGTTGATGTGTTGGAGTTAGTGAGACTGGCTCAGCACAGGGAAGGGTTCAGGGCTGCTGTACATAGGTTCACTATACATCGAAAGCAACCCAATGGCTTATAAAAAAAAATAACATACCATGACAGCTTAGGAAGCAGGAATGTTGTGAAAATGGCAATACTACCAAAAGCAATTTACACATTTAATGCAATCCCAATACGAATACCAATCCCATTCTTCAACGAGATGGAAAATGCAATCTCCAATTTCGTATGGAATGG
>NW_006399806.1:5476208-5496639 GCF_000299155.1 Elephantulus edwardii | reverse complement strand
TCATTATGAGTCATGCTCGACTCGAAGGCAATCAACAACAACAACAACTGTCCCTCAACCCTTCCAAGCATGATGGACTCTCCAAGGGCAGATCCCTCCTTGCAACATGCCCAATATACATCAGATGAAGCTTCAGATTCCTTGCCTCCAAGGAATAGCTGATTTCACCATCTCTAGGACAAACCTGTTTGTTCTCCTAGCAATCCGTGATACAGTCAATATTCTTTCTCTCTAGCACCACAACTGAAAAGCATCAATTCTTTTTCTATATTTATGCATTCAACATTCAATTTCATTTTTATATCTTCCAATTTTCTTAGACTTATATTTTTCACATTTCACATTACAATTGTTAATACATGCTTGCAGTTGTTTCTCCTCACTTTGTGTTTTGAAATGCCAGCAAATGAAGTTCCTGCATTTGTCAAAAGCATACTCCATCCATTCATTAAACTAGACTCTGCATTGAGGAGGTAACTCTTCCCCAGTCATATTTTGAATGTTATCCAACTTAGTCTCCTCATTTTCAGGCACTGCATCAGACAATATTCCCATGCTGTTCATTGGTTGTAATGGGTCCGTTATTTTAGAATTAGATGGCCAATTCTCCTTCCTTTTTTAAATATTATAGTTCTGTAGAAATCTTTCCATTCTGGGCAAATAGAATCCTACTATTTGAATTATCAGTGGTAGAGCTTGCAACATTGAAGCTATTATGGTCTAACAAACTGATAGACATGCTATCTAACCATATAATTGATGACATGTCAGTGCTGCAAAGAACAAAAGAAGACATGAATAAGGAAATGTCTTTTAAAGTACTTACTTTCAGGACTTTTTAAAAAAATCATCTAGAATTACTAGGAAAGTAGATAATTTTTGCTCTCATAATATTTTTTTTTAAAAATTAAGAGCAATTAATGTATTTTATCATCTTTTAAATGGCAGTTATTACAGTGATTCTTTTGAGGGATATGTCCAATGGCAACAAGTCTATAGAAGTAATTGTCAAACTTGATGGTGTATTAGAATCACTGAGGTGCCTGAACCCAAGTATGCATGTAGGGGTCCTACTCCTCCTAATTCTGTTTATGGTTGGAAGTTTAGCTCCCCAAGAGATTGCACTGTGGAATCAGATCTAAGGATCATTGAGGACCACATTGTATATGTGTATCACCTGAGAATCTTGTTAAATTCAGATCCTGGTAGTTCCACTTGGTCATTTTTTCTAGCAATGTTGTTGTTGTTGTTGTTATGTGCCGTGGAGTTGCCTGCTACTCATAGCAACCCTATGTCCAACAGCCCTACACCCTGCTCTATACCGTGCCATTCTTATTATCTCTGACACACCTACCCCCATCGCCTCAGTCACTGAATCAATCCATCTCATGGTGGGTCTTCCTCTCTTTCTCTGCCCCTCCACACTCCCAAGCATGATATCCCTATCCAAGGACTGGTCCTCTTTGCAACATGCCCAAAGTACATCAGGCAAAGCTTCAGAATAGCTAAGTAAATTCGGACAACTTGGGATAGAACCTTATATTCTGAATTTCTCATAAGCTCCCAGTGGTTGACAACGTGATTGGTCTGTGGCAAAGATTTGACAAGGGCAGGGCAATTGAAACCCAAAGGCCTAATCCAGTCTGCTGTCTGTTTTGTCATGGTTCCAGAACTTGAAATACTTCATTCATTTTAAAATATTTTTAAGCAAATGGATATAAAATAATATTTCTTAACATACAAAAAGAATATAAAATTTTAAAAAAAGAATATAAAGTTCATATTTTAATGTCCATAAATAAAGTTTTAGGGGAACTTAGGCACACCTTCATTTAAGTGTTATATATGGCTACTTTTGAGCCACAACAGCAGAACTTAATCAGTGTTGCAGAAACTATGCAACCCATAAAGCCTTAATATTTACTGTCTGACCCTTGACAGAAAATGTTTGCCAATCCCTGACTTAGAGGATAGCTGGAACTCTCGAAGGAGTACATGTTATTCTCTAAAGTTATTTTTATTGCCCCTGGTCCCCACAGCAACACACATCCGCTGCTGGCATCTTTCTGCCAACTCAAGTATTTCAATCTTTCCCTCTTACTGAGGTACTATGTTAGACACTTTAGACCTGTAATGAGATATAAATTGGTGGGTCCATAAAAATACCTCTTATAAGAACAACTGGTCAACCTCACATCATAGCACAAACATATTCTCATGCATATGGGACTTACCTAACATGTTGGAGAAAGTCTGTACTTAAGTTTTCGGTAAAAAACCAAAAATGCATTGCCCCTATTTATTAATAGGCAATCATCTGATAATGGGCATTAATAAAAAAATCTCCCCTGCTTTACCATAAAATGAGAACATATGTAGAGAGGCTTGTCTTATAGCATGGGACATTGCTGTCTCAGATAGAAGCCTGAAATCCAATTCCTTCTCCATTATAAAGCTACTTTTTCTCTTGGTGTCTCAGTTTTTCTTCTACATCAGGACAAAACACAAAAATACCCCTACCCAAACAAACAAAAAAAAACATGATTGGATGTTTTTACTCAACTACTTTTCCAAAAATTTAAGATCTCATGTTTAAATTAAAAGAAATTTCAAATGTCAAGTGCTATGCATCACTTACTTTGGGCACATGGCCAGGAGTGTTTGATCCTTGAAGAAGGACATCATGTTCGGAATGGTGGACAGACAGTGCAGGAGAGGGTGACCCTAAATGTAATGGGTTGATACAGTAACTGAATTGGTGGGGGTTGGTGTGTTGGAGTTAGTGAGACTGGCTCAGGACAGGGAAAGGTTCAGAGCTGCTGTACACAGGGTCACTATACATCACAGACAACTCAATGGCACATGACAATAACATACTATGACAGGTTTGGAAGTAGGAGAGGCATCCACTTCCTAAATAACATGCCTCCAGAAACTCTATGAACGTTGATAAATGTTGAATGCTGTGGAGGGGATTCAGGCCTTTTATTCAAAGAGTCTCTGTGGGGCATGCTCGACTCGAAGGCAACCACCACCAAAAAATAACACACAAATTAATAAATGTAAAAAAATATCAGTGAAAGCAACAATAATGATTGCAAGCTGTCTCTTTATGCCTATGCTCCTGAAGTTACACAAACCTGGTGGCAGGCACACTAACGTTTTGCCTCTTCAAACTGTATTCAAGAGGATGACAAAAGCAATTGGGTAGAAATGGCTATCTGCACTTTACCTTAAAATATTTAACTTAAACTATGACTCAGAAGTTCTGTTCTTGGTAATACATGTCACAGAACAGCATGCACAGAAACCTTAAAAATGTGTGTGTGTGCATGTACGAATGCTCCTAACAGATTATAGTAGCCTGAAGCTTAAAACAATTCAAAAACATCCATCAGCAATATATTGTATGAATTGTAATCATATAACCAAAGCCACACAGCAGTGAAAATTAATGTACCACTGCTATGTGAAAGAATGCAACCGCATGGATGAAACTCACTGGATTAATGAGGAACAAAGAATGACTAGATACATAAAAACATATACTGTATAAAGTTCCTAGACTGGTAAAACTAAAATACTTGGGAATGAATAGTGTGTAGTTTGTAGAGAAAACAAGATAGCATGAGGAGAGAGAGAAAGGAGTCAAACTGATGCAGAATAGAACACTGGAGGAGGAAGGCTGAGTTCTGTTCTATTGATAATAGTCTATATCTTGGCCTGGGTATGTATCCAGGTAGTACTGAGATAACTCTAACTCGTGGTAACTCCAAGTATATTAGAAAAGAACTACAGGATTTTGGTGGCTGGCTTTTTTTTTAAAAAAAAAAAAATTGATGGCAAAGCCTTTTTCCAAAGCGTTTTCCTCGGTGAACTTTCTCATTTGTAGATGAACATGTTACTGGTTTGCATCACCCAGGGACTCCACCTTCCATATAATAAATAATTCACATGTATGACTAACAAAAGAACAAACAGATATGTCTTGGAAAGGTGCAGCTACAGTGCTCCTTGGAGGCAAGGTTGATCTCACACACATTGGACATGTTGCTAGGAGAAGTTACTTCTTGGAGAGGGACTCATGCTTAGGAAGGTGGAGGGGCAGCGAAGGAGAGGAAGACCCTCAACCAGGTGGGTTAACACAGCGACTATAGCAATGAGCTTGAGTGTGTCACCGATTGTGAGGATCGCACGGGATAAGACAGTGTTCAGACCAGTTGATCAAGGAGTCGTTGTGAGTCGTACTTGACTCAATGGCACCTAACAACAACATTCACGTTTTATGCAATTTTTTCCTTCACAACTTTTATCTTGTATTATAATTTCTAAATGCATGTAAAAGGAAAAAATCTATATCTCAAAAGGACCCAGACAATATACCAGTAGTCATTGCCTTTGACTAAAAAACATTTTTAGAGAAATCTTGCCTGAATTTTTTTAAAAAAATAATTTTGTTGTTAAAATATACGTAGCAGAACACGCACCAACTCAACAATTTTTACACGTAGTAACACTGATCACATTTCTTTGGTGTTCCATCACTCTACTCCTCCTTTTCTTTGTAGTTCTTCTTCTATTAACAAACTCATTTTTGCCTTATATTTCCTATCTAATTTTTAAGAGTGCTGGTGGCCAAGTGACAAGAAGCTGTGCTGCAATCCCAAAGGCATGTGATTTGAATCCACCAACTGCTCTGCCCCAGAAAGATAGGCAGTCTCCTCCCATGTGATTAACTGCTTCTGAAAACCTGCATGGGCCAGTTCTGACTCGATGATACACAACAGCAGCAACAATCTTTGTGATGCTGTATTAATTTTATTTCATATAGATAAATTGTAAAAGGACAAAAAAATAAAAAAAATGACACAATACTTAAGGAAGATATTTTATAATTGCTTAAACTCTTGTTATGGGTTTAAAGACATTAGGGAGTAACTTTTGGTTTCAAGCTTAAGGTTTCGAGTTTAAGATTATCTTAAGGTCACAGCTTAAAGAGGGAGCTTTGTTGACTTAGTGGGTAAGAAATTGCACTGAAACACTAAAGGCAGAGAGTTTGAAGGTAACAGTTGTTCCACAGTAGAAAGATGAACAATCTTCTCCCCTTAAATTTACATGGAAACCCAAAGGAGGCTTAGCTACAAGTTGGTTCTGACTCAAAAGCAATGACAGAGAGAGAGATTGATTAAGAGCACATTCAGCCTTCAGAAAAATCTGGATTTCACAATAATTTTACATCTTGCCCTGAATTTTACGCAAGTCCTGCCTAAGTTAGAGATCATCAGCCTTGTTACTACTGACATTTTGTAGGCTAATTAGCAGCACCACTACCTTCTACCCATAAAATGCCATCAGTATCATCTCTCTCTTGCTATGACAATCAGTTGAAATACTGACTTAAAGGAATTAATACATGAAGCCTTTATTTTTGTGCTTGAGTTACATATTTTTAAAAACATAACCTTTAAAGATCATTTTTTAGCATATTCTATTGCCTTCCATTATATTAAAATCATCAAGGCTGAATTTTTCTTTGGTTTATTCCCAGGATATATGAGTCCATGTGGCTAGAGAAACTGTCAAATTTCTCTTATAATTATTGTAAATTTTATTTTATAAGCTTTGGTAGCATTGCTCAAGTGGTGATATTTTAAAATGGAATGTGATTACAGTGTGAATGGGCTGGTAATAGAAAGACTCTAATCTCTGTCTTTATGAAAAAAATCATCAGAAAACCCTAGAGATTTATTCCCCAGTAATTATGAGAAAAGATCCCTGATGGTGCATTGGTTAAAACACTCAGCTGCTAATCAAAATGTTTATGGTTAAGGTTTTCAGAAGCCTACTATTTCAGAAGTTTATGGCCAATCCTTCCTTCGTTCTAGTCTGTCTTAATTTGTGAGATCTACTAAAACTTGTTCACCATCACCCCCTCTAGCAATTTGAAATGCTCGTGTCACAGCCTCTGACGTCAAAGCACAAGCAAGTTACTTCAATACAGCAAACTGACAAACTGTACTAAGAACAATGATATAGAAGCAAAAGAGAGGAAGACTCTCAGCCAAGCAGATTGACAGTGACTTTAGCAATGAGCTTGAGTGTGCCAGAGACTGTAAGACTGGCACCAGATAGGACAGGGATCAGGTTTGTTGTTCACAGGGTGGTTATGAGTCATATAAATCTTCAGGATTCAGCTGCTCTGACTGGGAAAGATGTGGCATTTTGCTTCCAAAAGGATTACAGCCTTAAGCACCTTTCTCTTTCCTCACAGAGCCACAATGAGGTAGAATTTACGTGAAGACAGTGAGTGAGTGAGTTAGTTATGAAGAGGGGTATGGAAACAAGTTAATCTCTTGTTTTCTTCATAACAGGCTCTTTCATTTACCCAACATCATCCTCCTCTCCCAACCTCTCCTTTCTGCTTTGTTTCCATGTTAGCAGGACAGATCAGCAGTTGTAATTCAACCAGTCACTTCAATTATAGTTTTCAGTGAGCCACATCAAGAGCTCAAAGTCAAGGATAAAAACATACTCAGCTGTGGCATTTGTATTGTATCTGAAGTCATTACCAGTAACTGGGATCTACATATTTCACTGAACTTTTTAAAGCAAGCTCATTTACAGCACATTCAGAATTTATTTTTTTTTGGAAAATGAAGAGCCAATTATAGTTCTTTGTGTGTTATAATTGATGGCAATTCCAAACATGTCTGTGGGACAAACAATGATAAACCACTTTACCAAGAGATACAAACAGAAATTTATTTTGACTGCACATATTTCCAACTCTCTTTAAGCTGAAAGCAAGATTCCAGTCCTTAGAGTGCTTTTTAAAATTCTTTTGCAATATTGTACCCCCTGATGATGGCTTTTTTTGCCTGCAGGTTTCTTATCCATCTTCCTGAGCACAGTTACCTTAGGTCAGGACAAAGCTGCGTAGTCCAGTGCAGGGACTCCAAAGTGAATGGTGTTTCTTTATGGTCTTTAGTTGTCCACTGTAATTTCAGGTCAATCTGCCCATAATTCTTGAAATACTTAATCTTCTTGCTTACTTTCCATGCTTTGAGTGTTCTAAAATGATGCCTTCCAGAACCATTCAAACCTAATATTCCTTCCAGCTTCCATTTCCTTCTACACACAATCCAGGGCCAACATGTGTGAACAGTCGTTCAGAGTTAATGCACTCCGAGTACTGTGCCTTTTGGTTTATCTATCATGACATCTCAAGAGCTTTTCTGTTCTTCTTATCTTTGTTTTTTCACCTGTTACATCCAAAATAGTAATTTAATACACAGCAGCTAATGCTTATAAAACCATATTTTGAGTGGGATGCTCTGGTGGCTTAGTGGGCAAGAGGTTGCACTGTCAACCCAAATGTAGGCACTTCAAATCGACCAGCTGCTCCAAAGAAGATGGGAAATCTCCTCCTTTGTGATTTATTTGCTCTGGAAATAGTCTGGAGGTTCAGCTATGAGTCAATTCTGACTCCATGGCACATGACATGTAATCATGGCCAGTATTGGTTTTAGTACTTATTTTTACAGTAATCCTGTGGTCTGGGTTCTCTTATTATTCCTATTTTACAGATAAAGAAACCAAAGCACAGATGTGGTAAGTAATTTGTCTAAGGACATACAGCTAAGAAGTGAGAGAGTCCAGGATTAAATCCAAACAATCTAGTTCTAGACAGCAGTTCCAAGAAGCCAAACCCCTAGGTTAGGTGTTTTAAAGTCTAGATTCATTACAGGTACATTTCTGGACACTTATTATGCTGCTGTCAATGCTATTATCATGTCTTTTCTTGTCTTTAATTCTTTAATAAACCATCATCCCTTCTGGATTTTGCCATCTCTTCACCAAAAATTCAAACATACTGAAAGATTCTTTACCTACCCGCCTGACCCTTACAGATTTATTTCAGAATATTGGTATATTCAATACATAATTAAACTTCATATGCTCCCAAATAAATGGTTTACCAGATGTTTTTCAATAAGGGTTCCAGTATTTACTATGTTTAAATTACTGAACATATACCAACATTTTTCTTTTCTTTTGTGATTTTCATTATTTATTTCTTTTCTTTTCTTGTCTAGGAATAGGAGAATATTTCTCAACTGATTTCAAATGTTGACAGCAATAGTATCAGGACTGGAATGATTTAATGCAATATTATCTGATTGTTTTTAAATTATTAATAGTTGTTATTAAAAAAGGAAAGGAGTCTAAGGGAGTCTTTTGGGGAAAATAAAAAATTGCATGTGAAATAAGTAAATAGATTTTTATGGAGATACTTTTAATAGATCTGAAGTCATTACTAGTCCAAAGTTAGCTTATGAATCTTCAAAAAGGGTGCATAGCATGAAGAATTCCCCAATGTTTTGACAACAGGTACAAAAAGAAGTAAGTATAAATTGAAATGAAGAGTTTCAGTTCTGGAGTCACTGAGAGTTTGAACTTTGTGTCTTCCCTATAATAACTGTGCAAGTCACTGGTCCTTCCTATGTGTTCTGTCTCTTCCTCTAAAACAGAATCATTGCACCTTTTTCATAATGTTATTATAAGAAAGGAGTGTGGGATACTAAATGAATGACTATTACTCTTTTTATTGACTTTCCAAGTGCCCGAAACAAAAAACAGAAAACAATAAGCCTCAGCAAAAACCAGGGATCAGAAAAATTATGGGTTACTTTATCTTTCTTGACCCATTAATTTTTACAGTGACTGAACTGCTAAAAAGCTGCCCTATCACAACAAGACAAATAATCCAATAGAAAAATGGGCACAGATGGCTAACAAGCACATGAAGAAATGTTCAAAATCCCTAGCTCAAAGAGAGATGCAGATTAAACCAACTATGAGATACCATTTCACCCCAGTCAGAATTGCAAAATTTAACAGAAGAGCAAGCAACAAATGATGGCAAGGTTGTGGAGAAACTGGAACCCTTATTCACTGTTAGTGGGAGTGAAAAATGGTGCAACCACTGTGGAAGGTGGTATGGCACTATCTCAAAAAGTTGCAAATAGAGATACCATTCGACCCAACAATTCCACCACTGGGAATATACCCCAAAGAGATCATAACTGCCATCCAAGCAGATATATGTACATCCATGTTTATTGCTGCTTTGTTCACAGTAGCAAGGAGTTGTGAACAATCTAAGAGCCCATAAGCAAACAGATGGATAGAGAAGCTGTGATATAGTCACACAATGGAATACTATGCTGCATTGAAAAACAAGGAACTCATGCAATATTATTCAAAATGAGTGACCCTGGAGGACATTATGTTGAGTGAAGTATCTCAGTCACAAAAGGACAAATACTGCACGGTGCCACTGTTGTAAAACAGGACTGACCTTGGGGTTGGAAAGAGACTGAGAAAGATGGGTTCAATAATGTATACTGCATTGAAATAGATGAGGGAGAAACTGTTTAAAAGGGATATGTGATTAGGTATTTTTGTCAGGACAGGAATATAGAGCAAAGGCTACGTGGTAGAATGGACCTGGGGGAGGGTTTGTAAAACAATGAAATAATTTTTCTCTTACTTTTCCAAGATAGTAGTGTACTAGGGGGGAGGGTTGGGAGGGGAGAAAAGTGTAACAATGAATGAATGGAAATCCAAAGTCTCTGTAAATTTTTAGCGAAATTAATAATAAATTTAAATAATTTTTTAAAGCTGCCCTATCAAGGTTCATTTATGTCACATGTTATGCCACTGAAAGCCAGAAATAATATAGAATTCTTCAAGGAATCTGGAAATACTGGATTTTTGAATCTTCCCCAGGCAATATTGGCTGACCATAAGCTGAGGCCATTACAAAAAACTTAAATGGGTTTATTTAATCGAATGTCCTCATTATTGCTTTGCAGTGATGTAGCTGCTATAGACTAAGTGTCCACCAATTCACAGGTCTCTGTTTTGACCTTCAGTTTCCATGGCTTGGAGTGTCTTAGTATTACATGGTCTTTATGAGAACAGTTTCATAATGATCTTACTGTCAGTAAAGCAAGTCCTACCTCCTTGTTTTTCTCAGATATCTCTGGTATTTTTATTTCCAAGTGAAGTGGGTTGCTTATTTTGTTTTGTTTCATATTTAGATTGTTTATGCCAGGTATTAGGGTTTTTTTTTCCTCTTTTTAAATTTTATTTTATATCTGTTTGTTTACAAAGTTCATATACATTGTATTTAATACTATTCTTCATTCACCTTGTGTTTCATACAATCATTCTCATTCATTATGTTTTATAAAATTAATCACCTTTGGCCCACCATTACCTTGTCTTTCCAAGTTTTTAATCAACTTTCAACCCTTCCTTCCTTCCTTCTGCCTCCCTTCTGCCTTCCTGCCTCTCTTTCTTTCTCGTTGTTGCCTTCTTTTCCAACAATTTGCATCACACACACACACACACACACACACTACATACCATCATTTATATATATTTTGTTTTGTTTATATACATTGCATTTCATGCAATTATTCACATTGTGATTTATGTAATTAGTTCTATTGATTCTGGCCTTACATCACCCTATCACATCAAGCCCTCACTGCACTTTGCCTATTTCTCCAACCATCGCCCCTCCGTACAGTAATCTCTGCTGTTAGTAATTTTGCTCCCTCTCCCCTCTTTTTTCCCTTACTCCTCTTTCCCTTCCCCTTTGAACAGTTATACAGATCCTGTTCCTATTTGTCAATTGCAATAGCCAAATGTTTTTACATCAATTCTTCCTAGATTGGTCCTTCTTTGCATTTATAGATGTTCTGTATTTTTTTTCAGTTTATAACTTATCTTGGTATATTACTCAATTTAAACTTTCCTCAGTAACACTTTATAAAGTGTTCCATAATGGTCTGAGCTAACACAAAGGATGGAACTTCAAAAGAATATATTAATCACAGAGCTTATCCAATACCAAGCATACTAATTCAAAGGATATAGACTATCTCAAAATTCAGGCAAAGTATCCTTCCTTTTGAGAAGCAAGAATACAGTTCCCCAAAGATACTTCCCTTTCCATATAAGAGGGTGTTATGTTTCTAAGATAACAAATGGTGCTTAAGCAATGCAAGAGAATATTCTTAAAGAAAAGGGAGCTGCTCTTGAAAATACTTCATTTTACGCTCAATAAATTTCACAGCTTATGTGGCATACTTTGCAAGTCATAGCCTAAGAAAGCCACATATTTCAGCTTTGTTTACAATAGGTAAATAATGCTACAAGTGATTTTTACACTATGATCATCCTTTATCTTTGAGCTATTAATTACTGTAGGCTTACCAGCAGGTCCGTTAATTAGTGTATTGATACCAGGAGGTACTTTTATTAGCCTATTTACACTGGGAGGTCTGTTTACTCAGATATTTACAAGGGGACTTGACCAGTTCATTTTTTTTAATGAAATGACCATTCATTTTCTTCCCAGATATAATTGACATAAAGAAGGATTTGTCAATAGGTCTTCTGATAATATTTTCTTTCCCATATCTCACGTATATTTTGCTATGTATATTTCTAAATATTTGATAGTGCTGATTCAATTGTAAATAATATAATGATTTAAAAGTTCCACTTTGTTGTTAGGTATAGTATGTTTTTCAAAATTATATTGTTGATGGGTAGAAATACAGTTTATTTTCTGTGTGAATACTGTTTCCAATAATATTTTAAAGACATTAATTATAATAAGTTATCTGTACAGTATTTTAATTTTCTACTAGCTGGCCTTTAAATAAGGGTTGTTTGTTTGTGGTTTGTTTGTTTTTTTTTTAATGTATGAGAATGATTGAATGAACACTTAAAAATAAATAAGGAGATCTAATGGAATAAAGTGGTAGGCTAATAACCAAAAGTCAGAAGTTTGAGCCCATCATTTGCTCAACAGGAAAAGATGGAAAATTATTCCCATAAATATTTATAACCCCAGAAACCTGAGAGCCACCATGAGTTTGAATAGATGCTATGGTAGTGACTAGGAGTCAGTAAAATTATTATAATTAGAACTATTCCTGTCTTACTTAAACACATGCCCACGTTTGTACAAATGTTTTATTTTCTTGTCTTGCTTCATGACTAACTTTCCCAAACAATGCTAAATAGAAGTGGTAACAATATTCTTGTTTTCTTTATAATTACAAAGGAAAACATTTCTATGTTTCACTATAACGCATAAAATTTGTTATAGCTCTTTTTGTCTATACGTTATTGGATCAAGAAAATTCCTTTCTATTCTTAGTTCGTTAAAAGCTTTTTTTGAGGAGCAAACAATTCACGAGGTATCAAATGCATCCATTAAAATGATCACATTTTTTTTACTTGTTTCACTTGAGTGTAAGTTACATTGATATATTTTGAATACTAAAACAATTTTCCATTAATAAATCCTTTTTGACCATAGTAATATATGTTAAATTTAATTTGTTAATATTTTATTATACCTTTTAGGTGTATGAATGAAATTGACATGTAATCTTTCTTTTCTGAACTACCTTTTATAATGTTCTGGTGACTTAATTATTGAGTAGTGTTTTCTTTGTTCTAATTTATGAGAGAAACTGGACAATACTGATACTATTTCTTTTTTAAATATTTACTGGAATTCACTAGTGAAAACACTTAGAGTGTGTAAACTTTTTTCCAAGCTTCTCATACTCGTATGACTTTTTCTAAGCAGAAAGTATTACAAATAAAGGAGAAGGAGATTAAATAAAAATACATTGCTACAATTAGGCAACAGATAGCTGGACAATGAACAAGGAGGACAGGAGAAGAATCGATGCCTTTGACTTGTGATGTTAGAGAAGAGTATTGAACATTCTACGAACCACCAAAAAAATAGGATTGTCCTGGAAAAGGTGAAACATAGTTTCTTTTGGAGGCTCGAATTTTGAAACTCATATACTTTGGATATGAGACCAGGAAGGACCAGTCCTTGGAGAAGGACTTCAAGCTTGGAAGGGTGGAGGGACAACATAAGAAACGAAGACCCTGGAGGAGATGGATTGACCAAGTAACTGGGTAATGAGAGGAGATGTGTTGGAGTCATTGAGATTAGTTCAGGATAGGGCAAGGTTCGGTGTTATTGTACATAGGGTCCCTATGAGTTGCAGGTTACTTGATGGCATATAACAACCACAACGACAACTTGAAAACTTGTGAATTCATTCACAAGCAAGCAAACTTACACAAATGCACACACACAGAGGAATAATAAACAAACTACACTTAGTGTGAAATTCTATTTGGTAGTTAACATGGTTTAATTTTCAAACTTTCAGAACTACTACTTACTGTATTCTGAGTCCTATAACGAACTCAACTGTCACTAGTCTCTACTATGCAGATCACAACAAATTGGGGTTAACATTTAAATGAATGGGAATCTTAGAAATTTAATTGTGCTCATGTGAAACCTATACTTAAACTAGGAAGCAGTTGTTTGAACAGAGCAAGAAAACATAGTATGATTCAATGTCAAGAAAGAAGTACATCAGGATGTGTTATGTCTACCTACCTTTTTAAACTATATGTGAAATAGATTATTTGGGAGGCTGTGCTTTCTTTATGAAGATGAATGTGTCACTAGGATTAAAGGAAGACTCAATAACCTGTGATTTGCAGATGAAACAATTCTGCTTGCTGAAACTAAAGAGGACCTGAAGCATTTGCTGAAGAAAGTCAAGAATTATAGTCTTCAATATCGATAGAAGGTCAACATGAAGAAAACAAAGATTCTCACCAATGGGCCAATTAGAAGCATCATGATAGGTGGTGAAGAGTTTGAGAATGTTAACAATTTCAGCTTGCTTGTTTCCATAATCAACACTTTTGGCACCAGCAGTTAGGAAATAAAAAGATGAGTTGCATTGGCAAAGTGTGCTGAGAGTACTGATTGTTGTTGTTGAGTACCATTGAGTAAGAACTGACCTGTAGCTGACCGTTCAGAGGGTTTCCAAAGGCAGTTAATTGCACAGGAAGAGGTTGCTAACCTCTGCCAACACAAAAGTGCATTGTGCAATACTACCAGCTGCCACATGGGAGACAGATGAGTAGTCTCTTCCGGTGTGATTTACTGCTTCAAACACCTGGTGGTGAGCCAGCTATGGTTCGTTTCTGACTTGACAGTACCCAATGACAACATACCTTTCAAATAGTCTTCATACTTTTAAAAAACCATTTCTTGTGTTTCGGGTGAAAGTTTAGTTTTTCAGTCAATAGTTCGTTTTGTTTTGTTTTTAAAGGAAGCTAAAGAACCTTTATTAACGGGCCTCCCGGGTGGGATTCCTTAGTCTTCACAGAGAGAGACAGGCAGAGAAACAGACCAGGGAATACCACACCGCAATCAATAGTTCTTTCATAACTTTTCTGTGGCATTGTGATTCCCACAACATGTCAGCACTCTCCTTATTTCCTCCCTTGATTCCCCAGGTCCATTTGTTCAATTTCCCTATCTATCTTTGTCTTTTTATCTTTCTTTTTTGGCCCATTTTGTCCTTTTTTTGTCTCATGTAGTTGAATATTTTAAAGAGTATATTGGAGTATTGTATGTTTTATAATCCTATATATTCATTGGTAGATAAGTCATCTCCAGAAATGAGTGTCTTCAGTTTCAAATTAGAAGGTTGTCTCCAAGTTCCTTTAGTCCTTTTCCAATCAGTAACACTAAGCCCCCTCTCTTTTTGTGTTGTTCAATGTCATTATACATTTTTTAACCCATTTTAACTAGAAAATCCTATTGTAGTCTTGATCAGTGTGGTCAGATGTGAAAGCTGGACACTCTCTAGTTCTTCTGGTCTCAGGTTAGAGAATGTTGTGCATCATAAAGTCCATTAGTTCTTTGGACTAATTGCTTCCTAGGGTCTTCATTGTTTTTCTCTCCTTGCTTTTGCTCCAGGTGGAAAGAGACCAATAATTGACTTCCAAGCCGGGACACTAATCAACAGACTATTTTGAATATTACTTTTATGAATTGTATTTTGCCAGCTAAATTATATATCCCTTGATACTGTAGTCTTTAGTGGTTTAATCCCAACATCTAAGTATTTTCTGTAACTGTGTCTCTTATGTGTTTTGTTTTATATGAATATCTGATCTATCCTCCACTATGACTACATTTATGGATGTGTTATTCAACAACCTTCCTCATCTATTTAGTATGCATATTTACTTATGTATCACAAATAGTTTGCTATTACTACTATATGGGAGCTCTGGTGGCCCAGTGGTAAGAATCTGGGCTATAATTCCAAAGGCATGCAGTTCAAATCTACCAGCTGCTCCATGGGAAAAGGAAGAACTATCTCTTTCCAAGTGATTTGTTGTTGTTCTTAAGTGATGATGAGTTGATTATAACTTATAGAATTTTATGCAAAACAACTCTGAACCCTACTCTGTCACACACCCAATCACGCTGTCTCTGATATAACTACCCTCATTATCCCAGTTATTGTGTCAATCCATCTTATCTGGGGTCTTCTTCTCTTGCACCCTCGACATTTACAAACATGATATCCTTCTCCAAAGATCGGTACCTCCTCGTTATCTGCCCAAAGTATGTGAAGTGGAGTCTCAAAATCCTTGTCTTCAAGGAGAAGCTTGGTTTCACCTTCTCTGACCCATTAGTTCCCTTGACAGTCCATGGTATGTTCAATAGTATTCTCCCATGGGAGCTACTGCCCCTGAAAAACCTGCTGGAGGGTCAACTATATGTCAATTATGACTACTGCAGGGTTGTATTTGTTATAGCATTTATTGTAGTTGTTTTTTATTGTCTTCCTTTGACTTGGTGGTGACACCTATCATCCCTGCCATATTGTATACTGCCTTCTTTCCATTGGAATTGATTTTTGTTTGCTAAATTAAAGCATGTATTGCATTGGGAAAGTACTGTCAGAGACATCTCCGAAGTACTTAAGAGCAATGATGTTAGTCTGGAGATTAAGGTGAGCCTGATATAGGCCATGGTCTTTGCAATCAATTACTATGCATCCAAAACTTGGACAATGACTAGGAAAAAGGAGACCAGACGCCTTTGAACTGTGGTATTGGAGAGAAGTATTGAACATATAATGGACTGCTAAGAGAAGGAACAGGCTTGTTCTGGAGAGGGTTGAACCAGGCTGTTCCTTGGAGGCAAGGATTCTGAAGCTACGTCTGACATACTTTGGACATGTCACAAGGAGGAACCAGTCCTTGGAGAGGGATGTCATTCTTGAGAGGGTGGAGGGACAGCACAGGAGAGGAGGACCCTTGATGAGATGGATTGATTCAGTGACTGGGTAATGGGGGTAGGTGTGTCAGAGACACAGGATAGAGGAGGGTTTAAGGCTGTTGCATGTAGGGTCGCTTTAAGTGGCAGGCAACTCCACCGCACATAACAACAACATCTATTTAATATTTCTCCTGTACTGTATCTTTCCCCAATAGCTATCCATGAATGTTTCTTTCTATGTGTAAAACTATTTGTTTCTTTTTTAAAATTTTTTTAAAAATAATTTTAATGAGCATTTACAGAGATTTTGAATTTCCATTCATTCATTGCTGCACTTCTCTCCCTGCCCAGGCCTTCCCCCCCATCCCAAGTTCGGTCCTCTCTTTGAAAAGTAAGAGAAACACTCCTTCCCTGGTACACAATTCCCCCCTGCACCCCTCCCACCGCCCCAAGTACATTCCACTATGCAACCTTAATTGTGGACTCTTGTGATAACCGTAAGACCCTATCATACATCGCTTTTAAATTATTCACTCCCTCATCTGTTTCAGTGCAGTGTATACAATTTATCCAGTTTTTCTTTTAAAAAAATAATTTTTATTTCATATTGGTTTGCTTATAAATTTCATATACATTATGTTTCACACTATTCTTCACTCACATTGTGTTTCACACAATCATTCCCGTTCATTATGTTTTATAAAATTAATTGCCGTTGGACTGTGCTCACCATTACCCTGTCTTTTCAGGTCCCCAGCTGATCTTTCCCATTTCCTTTAACCCATCCTCCACCCACCAAGTTTTGAAACCCTGTGATTTCACCCCTACCTATCCCCACACCTCTGCTCCCACCCCTCTTTTCCTTGGGTCCTTATACATCTTTTACTAGTTATCTTTCTGTTTTACAATAATGGGTTTATGCAGCATTCATTCATTTTTATGCTAGTGCTTTCATACAATCGTTGTTCCTTTGTCTTTGAGTTATTCCACTTAGTACAATATCTGCTAGATTCATCCATGTTGTGAGATATTTTGCAGATTCTTTATTGCTATTTATTGTTACATATTAACTTATCTTTATATTATTATAACTAATGCTACAATGAACATGAGTGTGCATATGTCTATTTGTGTCACAGTTCTTGCCTCTTTAGGATATTCAGTGTGGGATTTCTGGGATACTATTTCTAATTTCATTTTTAAAATTTCTAACTTCTTAAGGAAGTGTCATATCATTGTTGATAGTGGCTGCATCATTCTGCAGTATTCTCTCTCTCTCTCTCTATATATATATATATATATATATTTCTTTTTTTTTTAGCCTAGCTGAACACTGTGACACTGATGTGTTAAATAATGGTTACCCATGGCGGACAATGTTTGGTGGAGCTCCCCTATCAAAACAAGCTTGGAGCAAGAGTGGCATCCACTGACAAAATAGCTTGCCTCTGAAAACCCTATGAGAAAGAATGAGTGATAGAAGTGTCCAGGTCTTTTGTTCACAGTGTCCCTATGAGTTGCTTATGATAGGATGGCACTTAACAACCACCACCACCACCACCACAACAACAACATACCAAAGAGCAGGTAAATAGTGGATCTAACTCTTTTGATTCAGCCCAGTCATCCTGTCAATATACTGTCCTATCATAATTACACTCTAAGTTCAAGGTCAACTAACTTAGCCTACTAAAGAGTATGACATAGTACAGGCCAGAGAGATATCCTCAAGTTTAGGGATAAGGTTTATGCTTTATGTTTTCATAATACAAAGAGAATCAGAGAAGAAAGATATTTCTAGTCTTTCAAACAAAAGGAATTCCTTTTCCTGCTTGCCCTGGTTTAAAAAGAGTCATCATTTTCTCTCTAGCAGCAAAATTGCAGGATGTAAATGAAGCCAATCACTTCTCACATTGATGAGAATCCTTTTCATTTTCATAAGCACCTGGTCTTTAGCTGCAGGAGTCTGTCCTTACTCTCTCCGTAAATAATTTTTAAAATAAAATCTCATTAGACTGATGTCTAAGATTGTTTTATTCCCTAGTTAAGTCCAGTTCTACAGCTTTTCCTGCTTAAAAGCATGTCAATAATTGTGAAGGGAAATAATAGCAATCTATAGGTAAGCCAGTGCATCCACAGAAATGACAGTAATCAAGATGTAATCACAAGACATTTATGATGAGGGATTTAAAGAGTCTGTTCATGAATTTGAATCTTCCCTCCCAAGATTCTCTTACCACATGCTGCAGCAGGTAGTAAGGCGATGATATTTATAGCTCATTAATAGAGATTGCCTTCTAAGAAGTATGTCCTTCACATAATCATGAAGACAAGGGGATTTTTAAAGGAACTGGATAGATATTTGAAAACGTGATTGATATGTCTAATCAGTAATGAATACATTCTTTTCAACTGAGGTTTTATATTTAAGTGTTGCATGAATAATTTCTATATAACTACGGTGTTGGTTAGTAATAAATGCTGCTGGTTATTGAATTTTAGCCTACAGATTGCTCTGATATGACCCTCTGTCTTTTATGTATGGTCTTGACTGACATTCTGAAAATTCATGTTGGGAAACTGCAAAAGAGGTTGTCTGACATAGCACCTGAGACGAAACTGTGAAGGCAGTGCAGACAGTGGATGATACTGTCACCCTGGCAATTAGAGGATTGTGAGAAAAAGATACTGCTTCCCTGTGTTTGAGAACAGTGAGGAAGAATTTCTATTTTCTACACTCTTAAACACAATCTGCTGCAGAAACTTCTCAAAACCTGTGTTTTCCAGTTTGTAAGATGGTTCCACTGGAAACAAACAACAAACCTTGACTTCTATTCCCAGAGCTGTGTGACTTTCTGAAGAGGAATCTTCCCAATGGCTTACTCATTAAAAGGAGCTCTTGGTGGCCTAGTGGTTCTAAAAAGGAATATTCCCAATAGTTTAGTTATTAATACCTCACAGTGTCCCCAACACATATAACCAATGATTTAGTTATCCACTATAACAAACAAAAATATCACAAATGGGTGGCTTTAATAAATTTATTTCCTCATAGCTTAACTATTTGTAAGTTCAAATTCAGGGTGTTGACGCTAAAGGAAGGTTTTCTTTCTCTATTAGCTGTAGGAGAAATACCTGGTTTCTGGTTTCCTAGGTGATTGACATGAGGTGTGACATCTATTTCCTTCCATCTCTGCTTTCTTGCTTTCTCGAATAATCTGATATTTTTAAAGCATATCTTTTAAAATGAATTGATTAAAGACAACCCCTACATCAGCCCTGTCTGATTAATATAACAAAGACAAACTTTCCCAAATGATATTGTAACCTCAGCTGTGTTATGTACAATAGAGTTGATTTCCCCTCACAATGACCCTGGGGACAGAGCAGAACTGCCTCATAGGCTTCCCATGCTGCGATCTTTATAGGAGCAGATCCTCAGGTCTTTTCTTCCTCAGAGCTTCTGGGTGGACTTGAACTACTGACTTTCCATTTAGCAGCTAAGTGTTAAATCATTGTGTCACAGGACACCTGACCAAGGTTTAAAGATTTGTAAAATATATTTAAGGGGACATAATTCAACCTATATTATTCACTACTATGGACGTTTGACTGTCAGACGGTCAGTGATCAACTTTACCTTTTCACAGCTCTTGTCACTGTCACTGTTACTCCTTGCATGATCATTACTAGCTAACTTCACAGCACAGACCAAGTGGTAACATTTTATAAAGTATCAAGCTTCTAGCCAAAAGGTCAGCAATTCAAATCCACCAGCTGCTGTGAGGGAGAAGGATGAAGGTTTTCTTTTCATGATTTAAAGATTTGGAAACCTAAATGAGGTTGCGGAGTTGGAGGTGACTTGATGACAATGGGTTTTACAAATTGAGATTTAGTTACATTGAGTTACCATAGTAAAGTCACTTCACTGAAAAGTCTCAGTACACAGATTTGAACCAAGCTGATCTGGTTTAAAAATTCACTAACTTTTTTTTCATTATATTTTTTTATTTCATTTTTTTTTTTACAGAGGTTTTGTATTTCCATTCATTAATTGCCGCAGTTTTCTCCCTGCCCACACCTCCCCACCAGCTCGCTTCCCCCTCTGAAGAGAGAAAAAAAAATTCCTTCATTAGTATACAATTCCCACGTCCCTTCCCCCCACCCCCCACCCCGAGTACACTTCTCTATGCAACCTTAATTCTGGATTCC
>NW_006399806.1:5460067-5475187 GCF_000299155.1 Elephantulus edwardii | reverse complement strand
CACCTTGAGTTGGTTTTTGTATATGGAGTGAGGTGTGGATCTTGTTTTAGTCTTCTGCATACAGCCTTCCAATTTTGCCAACACCATTTGTTAAAATGGCTGTCATTTCCCCACTTAACTGAGCTCATCTTCTTGTCAAAAATCAGTTGACCATAGGTAGATGGGCTGATTTCTGGATTCTCAATTCTATTCCATTGATCTATGTGTCTGTCATTGTACCAGTACCATGCTGTCTTAACCACCATGGCAGTGTAGTAGGATTTGAAATCAGGAAGAGGGATGCCTCCTACATTTTTTCTATTTTTAAGGAGTGCTTTGCTTATTTGGGGCTTCTTTCCATTCCAAATGAAACTAGAGATTACCTTTTCCATCTCCTTGAAGAATGGGATTGGTATTTGTATTGCGATTGCATTGAACATATAAATTCCCTTTGGTAGTATTGCCATTTTCACAATATTGAGTCTTCCTATCCATGAGCAAGGAATATTCTTCCACTTCTCCAGGTCTCTTTTTGTTTCTTGTAATAATGTTTTGAATTTTCTTTTAATAGATCCTTTGTGCTTCTGGTTAGATTTACTCCCAAGTATTTAATCTTGCGATTAGCTATTATGAAGGGTATTGTTTTTCTTAGCTCCAGCTTTGCATTTTTTGTCACTGTAGAGAAATCCAACTGATTTTTGTATGTTGATCTTGTATCCTGCTACTTTGCTGAATTGGTCAACCATGTCCAATAGTTTTTTTGCTGAGTCTTTAGGGTTTTCTAAGTATACTATCATATCATCTGCATAGAGAGATAATTTTACCTCCTCTTTTCCAATTTGGATTCCTCTTATTTCTTTCTCTTGTCTTATTGCTACTGTCAAGACTTCCAATACAAAATTGAATAGGAGAGGTGATAATGGGCATCCTTGCCTTGTTCCTGTTCTTAAAGGGAATGTCTTTAGCCTCTCTCCATTGACAATGTTGGCTCTCGGGTTTAAAAATTCACTAACTTTTAATCACAGAGACATTCTGCTTCTGTGGAATTAAAAACCAAGTAGTAAAGCTTGTTTGAACCGTCTCTAAGTACAAAGTGATAAACTCTCCATTAGGTTACAGAAATTCACCTAAAAACATATACTTGTGCCTTAGTGTTTTTAAACCAATGTTAAAGAAGGCACAATCATTAAGTATAAGAAATTATTTGTAAAATAGCTTGTAACACACAGGCTACTATTTTTCAGATGTTGTTTTTGTTATGTGCTGTAGAATTGCCTGCGACTCATAGCAACCCTATGTATAAACGACAGCCCTAAATTCTGCTCTATCCTGTGTCAATCTCACTGTCTCCAATACACCTACCTCCATTACCCCAGTTATGAATCAATCCATCTCATCAAGGATCTTCATCACTTTGCTGTCCCTCAACCCTCCCAAGCATGATGTCCCTCTCCAAGGACTGGTGCCTCCTTGCAACATGTCCAAAGTATGTCAGAAGAAGCTTCGGAATACTTGCCTCCAAGGAGCAGCCTGGTCTCACCTTCTCTAAGATGAACTGGTTTGTTCTCCTAGCAGTCCATTCCACCATGTATTCAATACTCTTCTCCAGCACCACAGACCAAAGACATCAATTCTCCTACTATCATCCCTAGTCATTGTCCAGGTTTCTGTTGCATAGGAAGTGATTGCAAAGACCATAGTTTGGATCAGGTGCACCTTAGTCTTCAGTCTGACACCATTGCTCTCCAGTACTTTGGAGATGTCTCTGACAGCAGACTTCCAATGCAATTAGTCTCTTAAATTTTTGGCTGCTGGTGCCAAAAATGCTGATAGCGAAGTTAAACAAACTAAAGTTTGTTATAATGCTGCCAATCGTCCCAGTGGTGAGAATCTTTCTTTTCTTGATTTTGAGCTTCAATACATTTTGAAGGCTGCAGTTTTTGAACTTTTGGAGCAAGTGCTCCAGGTCCTCCTCAGTTTGAGCAAGCAAGGTTTTCATCTGCATAATGCAGATTGTTGATGAATCTTCCTCCAATCCTGATGCCACATTTCTTCTCATAGAGCCCAGCCTCCTGAATAATCTTTTCTGCATATAGATTAAAAAGGTATGGAGATAGGACACATACCCAGTGTACACTTTTCCCAATTTTAAACCATGTAGTGTTCCCTTGCTCTGTTCTGACTGCCTCCTGGTCCAGGTATAGGTTTTGCATAAACACAATCAAGTGTTCTGGGATTCCCATTCTCAGAGTCAGCCACAGATTGCTGTGGTCTACACAGTCAAATGCCTTTGCATCGTCAATGAAACACAGATAGACATTCCTCTAGTACTCTCTGCTTTTAGCCAAGATCCATTTAATGTTAGCTACAATATCTCTAGTACTACAGCCTCTACTAAATCCAGCCTGCACTTCTGGAAGTTCCCTGTTGAAGTGCTTCTAGTCAGTTGGCAAGGTAGTTGTCCTCCAGATTTCTTGGCACAACTTGGTGAGCACATCTAGGGCAGCATCTGCTTGTTGGAATGTGTCAATTGATACGTTATCAATTCCTGGGGCCTTGTTTTTTGCCAATTCTTTAAGAGCAGCTTGAACTTCTTCTTGTATCACTACAGACTCTTGCTCATACATTGTTTCATTAAATTCTTCTGGCTCTGCCAATTCCATTTTCATCAATCCAGTTCTTAGAAAGTACTTCTCACCCTAAATTAATTCCTTTTGAAAAAATGACTCTGTATACTCTTTCCATCTTCTTTTCATACTTCCTGGGTCATTTAACATTCTGCCTAAAGCATCCTTAAGTATTGCAAATTGAGGCTTGAATATATTCTTCAGTGCCTTATACTTAAGAAATGCTGAACAAGTTTGGCCCCTTTAAAGAATGGCACTTGACCTAAACATGCTAATGAATTCACATTTGATTTTGTTCTAGAGGGAGAGGCAGCATAGCAGTGTGGCTGAGTGCATAGACTCTGGACTATTGCCTGGGTTCAAATCCCATTTCTGTTATTCTAATTGGGTCGCTTAGTTATTAATAATTTCTCTGGATTTCAGTTTCCACTTCCTCATATGTAAAAGGAGTTTAAGCACAATAGTTATCCCTACAGGTTTTGTGAGATAACATACAATAGAAATGTTAACATATTACTCTTAGATGAATTTTAATTCCGTTTACCCTCACATAAGGTTGTAGGTTACTATGTGTCAGATTTTATTTGACAGCACTCGGTCTGGGCTTGGTTTTGTCTTGGATTGTAGTCAATACTGTGTGCTTCCTAGGTACCAGACACTGACCACATAGCAAACTGTCCTCAGGTCTGCAAATATTTACAAGATTCACCTGAAAATGTTGTGAATCAACACTCAAGCCCAGATAAACAGAAGACTCTTCTTTGGTTCTTTAAGAAGCTCTATTTGTGCTCCTCTGGGTTATTATTTGCATTCTGGGTAGTTGAGCATGCTGGTTAAACATCTTGTGTGAAAATGAGATGCTAAGCTGCAGTGTTTCAGGAATCGATGTGTGTTTACTTATCCTTTGGGCTTATTACCAGAAGTGTAGTCCCTGGGGAAGAACATTATTATGCTTGGTCAGTAGAAAAGAAGAAGATTCTACGAGAGGGATTGAAAACACAGTGACTGTAGCAAAGGGCTGAGCACTGTGGAAATTGTGAGGCAGCCTTTCATCATGTTGTACAGGGCGTCTCTGAGTTGCAGCTAACTTGAAACTTAAGAAGAAATAGCTGAATAATTTTTTTAAAGGTAGTAACTAGATTTGTAAAGTCAATGTACAGACCATATAATAATTATAGACAATGAAAAGTTTAAGGAAATATATCTTCATTTCTGTTTATTTTTGTGCTTGGAGAAATAGACAATTATTCTCATCTAATCTTTTCTTCATTAATCCAGTTCTTATTAAGTACTTTTCGCCCTGCCCATGTGCACATTTAAGAAGATAATTCATTCATCAAGCAGAATTTTTAGCTCAGACTCTACATTAATTGCTGCTTTTCTTAAATGGAAATTGGGGTATGCTCTGAATGCTACTTGATAAGTTCCTGTATTTGTATTCAGAGATTCTGCGGCGGTCTACTAAAAGTCATTTCTTGGCAGCCTTGGGTAATTGCAGATGAAAAGACTGACAGAGTAATTTTTTCCTGTGTGGAAAGTGAGGAAGGACACTGGGTGAAAGAATCTCAACCCAGGCAAATAAGGAAATAATCAAAGGCAAGCGAAACAATTTCTACTTCATGCAAATTATAGGCTCTTAGGATTTTTTAGGGATTTTCCAGGGAGCCCTGTTGGCATAGTGTATAGAGGTGAGCTACTAACTCAAAGGCTGACTGACTGTAGTGGCTTGAATCCACCAGCAGGTCTGGGGGGAAAAGACAGGTAATCTCCTCCTATACAGATTTACTGCTTTCAAAACCCACTGCAAGTCCGGCTATGAGTCAAAACCAACCTGAGGCAATGGGTAAGGATTTCCAAAGATAGCTTCCCACAGACACACACACACACACACACACACACACACACACACACCAGCTCATATTTGGAGCAGAAATATCAAGGAAGCAGCTTATTTAGAAAATCTGAGAACTGAGGCATTCTCATTGTACAAGCCTCGCTTGGGTGAATGAGAGTCCTGTGGGGTTTGTTCAGAGTTCGAACAATACAAAATTCCCTGAAGTGATGCAAAGAAAATGCTAAGAAATTTCCTACTTATATTTCTTCCCACACAGAAGGCCGATACAGTTTTTGTTCAGTGCATAAATGAAAAATAGAAAACTGTGTCTTAAATTTTGAAAGAGTGCCCTGCCCATGTGTATTTGGCACCAAATAGACCCTACCTTCTGTGCCTCTGCTGTACAGTGTCCCATGATCACCTAGATGTGTGCTCAGTGCCCAGACAGTTCTCTCCTCATATTCTAGGACTAAAGAGCCAAAGCAGAGAAGAGATTATTTCCCAATGTTTATTTAATATCTGATCGCATAACTCTTTTTTGTTTTCAACTGTGGTTATAAAATCTCAATGTGTCTTGCTTGGCAGGACTTTCTTGGAGCTGATTCATCTCTAGATTTTCTGACTCAGGGAATCTATGGTGAAATTTTAGAATTTACAGCCTTGATGGTCAAGTGGTAAGAAGCTATGCTGTCAACCTGAAGGCATGTGGTTTAAATCCACCAGCTTCTCTCCATGAGAAAGATGGTCAGTCTCTTCCCATGTGATTTAATGTTTCTGAAAACCCACTGGAGGGCCTGCGAAGGGTCAGTTCCACCTCAGTGGTACTGAACAATAACGAGAAGTTCCCAAGTGATGCTGATGCTGCGGGTTATGGGGTCATGCTATGAGAACTGTTGGTATAGAGCTTCATGCTAAGAAGCCAGGGTCTCCTGAGCTTTTCTGTATGTTTGGAATCATCTTTAACTGTATTACTTACTACCTGACTCCACCCACCCGCAGATATTCTGATTTCATGGGCAGGAATATGATCTGAATATTGCATTTTATTATAATGGACATCAAAGTTCTGAAACTATGATGTTTGGCTATAAGAAACCCTGATGATGCAGCACTGTAAGCATAAGATGCTAAATAAAAGGTCAATGATCTGAACCTACCAGTCACCGTGAAGGGGAAAGACAAGGTAAACTGTTTCTACAAAGATTTACGGTCTCAGAAATCCTGGAGATCAGTTCTACTCTGTCCTCTAGGGTTGCTGTGAGTGGGAATTGACTTGATGGACACAAGATAGACTGTGTTGGGATATGGTAGTCACTGATGGCTTAGTACAAAATTCTCAACTTCTATGTGGGAGGAATGGTCTGGACCCATGCCAATGCTTCTCACATCCAGTAAACATCTATCTGTTGTTAAGATTTTGAATACCTTTTTTCTCTTTAAGAATTTACACACTAAGATTAGGAAGATCTCCTTCCAGAAAAACATCAGCCAATGAAAACTGTGTGGACCACAATTACTCATTCACAGCTGACTGTGGGAATGAAATAGGTCCAGACAGTGTTTTGCTCTTATGCACATGAGACTGTCATGAATCTAGAACTGAATCAATGACAATAAACTGCAGCAACATTTTAGACTGTGTGTCTCTATTTACATTTATGCCAAATATTTAGCAAAATCTTGATCAAAAAATTTTGTTTATGGCCTTGTCCCTCATCCTTTATTTCACTTTTAAAAATTTTTTTCTTTTTATTTCACTTTTTATAAGTTATAACCTTGAACCAACCCAATATAAAAATTAACTGTATCTAAGTCCACATTGCTGGATACTTCTAAACAAATGTAATCACATATACTGATGATTCTATCACAGATCCATTTTCATACTTCACTTGGGTCTTCAATTATTTCTTACTATTATGACATGATCAGAATTTTTTCATATTCTTTGTAGTGATTCAAATAATAAACAAGAGATATTACATATATAGTATGTTAGATGATGATCAGTCCTAGAGAAATAAGCATAGTAGAGAGAGTAAAGTATTATAAAGGGTAAGAAATTTATGGTTTTATATAGAGTGATACACTAGTATTTGGGTAAACAAGTATCATAAGAAATTATGGATAATTTTAAAAAGAATGAGAATTCCAGAATACTTATTTGAGCTCATGTGGAAACTACACATGGAACAAGAAACTTCGGTTTTGACAAAACAAGGGGATACTGTATTCTTTAAATTAGAAATGGTGTGCATCAGGGTTGTACTCTTTCACTGTATCTATTCAAACTGCATACTGAGCAAAAAATCCAAGAAGTTGGACTCTGAAGAAGAACATGGCATCAGAATTAAGGGGAGACTCATCAACCTGCAAAATACATTTAAAATGACCTTGGTTGCTTAAAGTAAAGGACTCTTGAAGTACTTATTAAAGAATATCAAAGACTACAGTCTTCAGAGTGGATTACACTTCAACATAAAAAAGCAACTAACTAACAAGTGGACCAGTAAGAAACATTATGATAAATGAGGTAAATATTAAAGTTGCCATGGATTCCATTTTACTTGGAACTACAATCAATATCCACGGAATTAGCAGCCAAGAAATAAAAAAAATCAAAAGACAGTGTGTATTCTGCAAATCAAGGGCCTCCTTATAGTGTTAAAAAGTAGAGATGTCAGTTTAAAGATTAAAGCGTTCCTGACCCAAGGCATGATATTTTCAAGTGTTAATGTTGGATAATGAATATACAAGGCCTAGGAAAAACTGTTGCCTTCGAATAATGGTGTTGATAAGAATATTGACTATATCACTGACTGCCAAAAAGAGCAAACAAATCCATATTCAAACAAGTGCAGACAGAGTACTCCTCAGAGGTAAGGACAGTGAAATCTCATCTCACATATTTTGGGTATATTATTAGGAGGGGTCATGCTTGGGAAATAATAAGTCAAATAAAGAGAACTCTCTCAGGGAGAGGAAGTAGCACAATGACTAAAACAGTGATTTTAAGCACAGAAGAAATTGTGAAGATCACAACTGGCAATGTTTTGATCTGTTGTACATAAGAATTGTTATGAGTCAGAGTTAACTTAATGACATCTATTATTATCATCAACAACAAAGAAAATAGGAGAGCATGCTATACAGATAGAAGCAGTTTTTTTTTCTATAGAGAAAAGACTAAAGGCAAAAGCCTTGAGTCATTTTCACTTTAATTTTTAAAAACTTTTTGAGAAAGGATAACCAGGCTTTTATATAAAAGACAGAATGAGTGAAGGAGAAACAGGAGGATAAACTATAAATACAATTGTCATTGTTGTGTACCATAGAATCAGAACCAACACAGGGCTGACCCACTGGTAGGTTTTCAGAGGCAGTTAATTGCACTGAAGGAGATTGCCCATCCTTTTCCCACAGAGCAACTGATGGCCTCGAATCACATGCCTTTGGGATTGCAACACAGCTTTTTGCCACTAGGACACCAGAGCTCCCTAATTTATAGTTATATAATATTTTAAAATGTATAGATAAATGTATTTTATGTATTAATAATTCATCTATATATAAATATCTTCTATAAAGATAATTCATAATTTATAAGTGCCATGCCATCTAGTTGACTATGACTCATAGCAGCCCTCTGTTGAGTTTTTAAGATTGTTCATCTTTATGGGAAGATACTATCCATTTTTCTCCTGTGGAGAGGCTAGTGGATTTGAACCACCAGCTTCTTATTAGCAGCCCAACATCACATCACAAAGGTTCCTTACATGGCAGGATAGCATGATGAAAAATTGGGATGTTGGTGGTTCACCAAGGAGATTGGACAATAATGTATATAAGGTAAATTACTTATATCATGTGAGACTACACTAACAATGTACTTATTATATCTTATATATATGTTGATATTGTATATCTTATATCTGGCTCAATTTAAGTTTGTCAGGAGGAGGAAACTGACCAATTTCCATATTATTATTAATTATAAAAGATATAGATTGGCCAGTTTTGTCCTCTATATATTATGTAGAATGGTAACTTGGAGAATAGTTAGATTTGCCCTCCTGATAGACTTGCATTGCTCCATAGCAGAAGTCAAAATATGGATCTCATTAAAATCAAGGAAGTAAAGCCAGAGAAAAAAATTATGTTCTTGGGATCCAAAACCCCTGCATGAACCAGAGACAGTGAGTTGTAATGCCAGAGAGATGGTACAAGGCCAGATATCAATATGACACAAGACAAGTTGGTGGTGGCAGAAATAGCAAAAACCAGAACAGCGTGAGATAGAGAAATTGGGAAAAAAAAATAAAAAGTCCAAGAAACAGCATTAATTCTTTGGAAAAATAAGCAAAATTAAAAAATCTCTAGCAAGCCCAACATAAGAAAGGACTAAAGAAAGAAGACAAAATTAACTAATATCAAGAGTGACAAAGGGATTATACTACAGATTACTGGTTATTCAAAACAATAATCAGGAAATATTACAAACAACTCTAAACTCATCAGTCTGACAACTTAGATGAAATGGTCTAATTCCTTAAAAACCCAAACTAATACCCAATATGAAGAATTTGGCTTGATTAGCCCTATACTATTATGGAAATTGATTTTTAATCAACATACTCTTATAAAAGTAATTTCTAGGCACAGATTATTTCACCGGAAACTATCAATTTTTTTTTTTTTTAAAAACCCTAACACTAATTTTGTTGTTTTCCTTTCATTTTTTCCCAGAAAATGGAAATTTTAAAAAAGGGAATATAATTCAATTTATTCTCTAAAACTAGAATATTCCTGATACCAGAATGAAAGACAGTTGAGGGGAAGGGGAAGAAAGAAAAAATGGAAACGTAGGTACTGACAAACCATTTCTCTACATGAATATAACTGGTGAGCTCTGGTAGCCTAGTGGCAAGAAGCTGCACTGCAATACTAGAGGTGTGTGGTTTGAATCCACCAGATGCTCTGCTGGAGAAGGACTGTACCAGTCAGATCAGATTTGATGGTACACACATAATAAAATAAATAAAATTTAAAAAAATGATAATAATAAAACACCTCACTGCCATCGAGTCAGAACTGACTCACACCTGATTGTTTAGCAGGTTTCTGAAGCTGTAAAGCTCACAGAAGAAGACTCCCATGTCTCTCTCTCTCATGGAGAAGCTGGTGGAGTCCAACAGCCAGAGAGTTACAGCCTTTGACTTAGCAGTACTCCTGTGAACTACACCATAAGAGCTCCCTTAATGAATTAATATAGATATTAAGATTCTTGACAAAGTATTAACCAAATTTAGCAACATATTAAAAAAATTTACACACAATAACCATGCAGTTTTATATCATAAGTATAAAACTTATTTGCAAATCAATCAGTAATTCACTGCCTTAAGAGCCTTCAGTAATTTTCTATGCATCTGATATCTGGACAATAAATATGGATAACAGAAGAACTGATGCCTTTGAATTGTGGAGAAGAATACTGAATATCCCATGGACAGCCAAAAGAACAAAAAGATTTGGAGAAGATGTTTTAGAGAAGATGCAGCCAGTGTGCTTCTTGGACCAAAGATGATAAAGCTTTGTCTCAAATACTTGGGACATGTTGATAGGAGAGGCTATTGCTTAGGAAAATGGAAAGTTAGCAAAAGAGAGGAAGACCCTCAACCTTGAAATAATATAATGGCTAAAGCAATGGGCTCAAGTATGTCAGACATGATGAGGATGGCATAGGCTAGGACCGCATTCATATCTATTATTCAGAGTGTTGCTACGAGCATACTTAACTTGATGGTACCTAACAACAACAGATTAAAAATGAAAAAATCACAGGTTCATATCACTCAATTAAAAAGAAAGATTTGACAAAGTTCATTACCTCTCTATGACTTTAAAAAAAAAGCCAAAACCTAGAAAAAGGAAAATTTTCTCAAATTGATGAGGAAATAAATTGAAACAATTTCAATTTTTTAACAATTTAAATTTAAATTTTAATAATTTTATTTTTATTTAAAAGTGCAGCTGACATTGCGCTTAATGGTACAAGACATAACACTTTCCTCTAAAGATTGGAAACAAAACAAGAATATCACTCTTGACACTCTTCTTCAACATTGTACTGGAGAAGTTCTATTCAGTGCTGTAAAACAAAAATAAAATAAAAGTAAACAAATAGTAAAAGAAAAAATAAAACTATCCCTATTTTCAGATGACATAATTTTCTGAGTTTGAATTCCAATGTATTCAATATAAAAAATAAAAACAAAATTCAAGGAAAAGGACATCATCAAAACTAAACCCTACAAATGCCAACAGTAAACATGTGGATAACTAACATGAAAAGACAATTCTATCTATAATTGCGTCAAAAGCCCTGAAATAATTTGGCATAAAACCTGACTGCCATTGAGTCAATTCTGGGGCATGTTGACTGGGCTATATCTTTCTTCTGTTGAATTTGAATTATCAAACTTTTGGTTACTAGCTTACCACATAATGCATTTGCTCCATCATGGTTCCTGGAACATGTCTATAAACACATGCTCAAGACTCAGTTCCTCTGGCTTAGTGGTAAAAAGTTGTATTGCTAATCCAAAGACAAGTGGTTTGAATCCATCAGCTGCTAGTTGGGAGAAAGAAGGGTAAATTCCTGCCATGTGATCTATTGTCTTTGAAAATCCAGTGGAGGGTTGGCTGTAAGTGAATTCCAATGGGAGAATAGTCAACAACAACATATGCTGAAAAAGTACAAAATGCTAGAGTGAGAAGTAAAGGAAGATCTTAATAAAAGGAGCTATATGGTGTCCAGAAATGTAAATATTACACATTCTTTTAACACTAATATAAGATTTAAGACAATATTATTAAATCCTAGCAATGTGTGTGTGTGTGTGGGTGTGTGTGTGTGTGTGTGTGTTTAGCTGTGGACAAAATTACTTTAAAATACATATGGAAAGACTCCCGGGTAAGATAGTGGAGTTAGACAGACTCAGTCCAGTCCCTGTGCAGCAAAGACATCAGCAACTGATAAAAACCTTGAAGGCAGCGACTAAAAAGTAATAAATCAGGAAAAAATATAGAACAGACAAATGAAAAACAGTATTTGGGATGGGTTGGTTTTGTGTATTTTCCATTTGGAACTGACTTAGAGCTGACCTTCTAACCTTCCACTGGGTTTTCAGAGGCAGGGAGATTGTCCATCTGTTTCTCACAGAGCAACTGGTGTAGTTGAACTGCATATCTTTGGATTGATAGCCACCACTCAGCCACCAGAGGTCCCTCCTTAAATGGGTAGTGGAGGCACTTTGACGAACTTTTTATTTGCCATGGAAACGGAGTCTGCACAGATGCCCACTTTCACAGTTATCTGACAAGAGCTATATTTCTACTTGTTCTCCACTTCCCTAGGGAGGTCAGGGCAATGACTTTATGGTAGTGGCTTTCCCGCTCACAACTACCAGGAGTTGACTACATTCCCTAGTTTCGTCTCTGGAATTCACCCAATGTCAGGCCTGCACCATTTTGGATTTGCCACAGACTTTACAAGGCTTTAAAATCACAGTCTTCCTTTTGGAAGACTTCACCCACAAACACAAAAAACTACAATACCCATCATTAGGTTTTTCAACTTGATGGATGGAGGGAGGAGTTAGTAAATGAAAGGGAAACGTTTCTGTGTGAAAAACAATGTACACAAACTTTGTAAGTAAACCAGTACAAAAGAAAAAAAACCCAAAATATTAGAATATCTAGGAGCAACAGATAATGTTGCCCATACCAATCAAAACAACCAAGAGACAGGAAAAAAGGTGATCAAAATATAGATCAGGAAAATCTTTCAGCAAAACAAATGTTTTTGGACATTCTGAGGAAAAATTTAAAAAAAAAGAAAAATTAAGTCTATTCTATAGATTGAGAGAAATTACAGAAAGCATATAATAATTCCCCCAAACTGCAAGATCAAAGAAATAAAATGAATAGAATGTCAGAAGCAATAAAAAAACAGTAAGTGAAATTCAGAATATGAAGATTAAAATTGCTGAGCTACATAAGGCATGGGAAGGACAAGGGACAGAATGAAAGAAAGAAACAGAACACATGATCTGTGCATCAGAAGAAAAATGTTCAATCTACAACAGGAAGAAGGTGAATAAAGAAATGCAAAGAATTATATGGAACAACATCAAGAGAATAATTTATATTTATTTGGAATTGCAGAACAAGAAGTGACTAAAAGGGCACAGAAAGGATTTGTCTATGTGGGTTTATCTTTATTTTATATTGGTTTGCATACAAAATCGGCATACATTGTGTTTCATACTTTTCTTATTTATATTGTGTTTCATATAATCATGACCATATATTGTGTTTTACAAAAAATAACCATCACAGAACGATGCCCACCCTCATCCCATTTTTTGAAGGAAAAGATTATCCCATCTTGTTGAAGACTTTTTGTTTGAAAATTTCCCAAACTTTATTAAAAAATGAGAAAATAAATACTCAAGAAACCAAACAAACCCCCAAAATAATAGACTCCAGAAGAAAAACACCAAGACATAACTTTATCAAATTTTCTGAAATGAAGAACAAAAGAAGAATGCAGAAAGCAGCTTGAGAAAAACAAAGAATCACTTACAATGGAGAACCAATAGATTACATTATAAATGTACAATGCAATCCATGCAGACCAGAAGGCAATGGGATAGTATAAGTAAAATTCTGAAAAGAAAAAAAAAATGCCAAAATTCAAAACACTTGCCAACCAACAATCCTGTACCTAGGAAAATTACTCATCTTATCTGATAGTGAAATTAAGACATTTCTATGAAACAAAAAGTAAGGTAGGATGAATCTAGGTTTCAGAAATTCCAAAAAGGGAGCTCTGGTGCCTTAGTAGGTAAGTAAGGACCTGAGTTTCCAAGCTAAAGGCATGCAGTTTGCATCCACCACTTGCTCCCTGCAAGAAAGATGAGGAATCTCCTGCCATTTATAGTCTTTAAAAACGTGCAAGAGGTTCTGCTATGAGTTAGCTCCAACTCAACAGCTCACAAAAACAACACCTCCACCCTACAAGAAATTCTAAAGGGAGTTCTTTGAGCCAAGATTTAAAAATTACAAACAAAATCAACATAAATGATGTCATCACTCAGAAACTGATGAGGACACAGAAATAAATAAGGTACTTTAAACATACAACACTAAAAACGAGGAAACAGTGGTATCGTTATATAAATGGGAATATGTAAAATGAATGCATGGGAAATAAGAAGGGTGGTTACAGAAATTTTAAATGGAAAGGAAGTCAAGAGGATCACAAAAGAAAATGAATTTTGGAAAAAATAGAAATTCATAGGATAATCTCCAAGAAAATCTATGATATCTCTTTATCAAAACTGAAGTGTAAAGATTTAGCAAGCATCAAAACAAAAGCAACAAAGAAAAGGATTTAAATAGCTATAAGTAAAATGAACTCGGCACAGAAAATAAGACGGCATAGAGATATTTTATATATATATATATCTCAGCAAAATCACTACAATAAAACTGTTTATAATTACACTGCATGCAGACAGACTAAATGCACTGGTCAACAGAAAAAGTAGAATGGATATGAAAATGTGATCCATCAATATTCTATCTACAAAAGAAATAGCTTGAACCCAAAAACAAAGAATAAAAATAAAAAGGTGAAAAACATACATTAGGCAAACAATAAAAAAAGATCAGGAGTAGCAATATTAATTTCTGATAGAACAGACTTTCAGGTGAATATTATAAAAAATTAAGAAAGAGCATTACATAATGACGCAAGGATCAACTAAACATAAGGACACAACTATTATTAATATTTGCATACCCAATGATAGGTCAACAAGATATATAAAGGAAACTTTAACAGACTTGAAGAGAGAAATTGAAAACTTCCCAAGAATAGTAAGAGACTTCATTACTTTAAGTGAAAGATAGAATGACTAGGAAAGAATTTACCAAAGAAGCAGAATAACAATTGATCTATTGGATCACATAGACAAATATGTAGAACATTCCATACAACAAGAAGGGATTCTGGTAAGTAAAAGGAGTTGTGCTGCCAACTCAAAGACTAGTGCTTTGAAGCCATCAACTGTTCTGAAGTGTAAAAATGGGATAATATCCCTTCCAATTTATAACCTCTGAAAACCTGCTGGAAGACCAGCTATGAGTCGGTTCTGAATTAACAACACACGGCACAAGATCCCAGTGAACATTGTTCTCCAGAGAACATGGAGCATTCTCCAGAATATACCATAAATTAGGTCACAAAGCAAGCCTCAAGAAATTAAAATATTACCAAGAATCCACTTGTAAAACAACTATGAGATATCATCTCACTCCAGTAAGAGTAGCAAAATTTAACAGAACAGTAGACAACAAATGCTGGAGGATTGTGGAGAAACTGGAACCCTTATTCGCTATTAGTGGGAGTGTAAAATGGTGCAACCAGTGTAGAAGGCGGTGTGGTGCTTTCTCAAAAAGTTGCAAATAGGAATACCATTTGACCCAGCAATTCCACTACTTGGAACATACCCCAAAGAAACCATAACCGGCACTCAAGCAGATGTATGCACACCCATGTTTATTGCAGCAATAGCAGAGTTGGAAACAACCTAAGTGCCCATCAACACA
>NW_006399806.1:5458091-5459762 GCF_000299155.1 Elephantulus edwardii | reverse complement strand
GGCTGCTTAGTGGAGTGAACTTGGAAGGAGGGATTCTATAACAATGAAAGAATTTTTCTTTTAGTTTTTATAAAGAGAAGAACGAGCTGGAGGGGAGGGATGGGCAGGGAGAAAAGTGCAACAATGAATTAATGGAAATCCAAAATATGTTTAAATTTACATTAAAATTAATCATCATAATTATAAAGGTGTGGGAAAGATCCTCTCGGGGGGGTGGGAATTAATCATGGGATTGTACAATGTGATGGGTAGAGCTGGTGAGAGGAATTGGAAGATTCTTTTATGGAAAACAATATATTAGAATTTTGTAAATAAGCTGGTAAAATTAAAAAAAAAGAATCCTCTCAGATCATAATGCTAAAAATTAGAAATCAACCAGTATCACCAACAACTTTAAAACAAGTAAAACTTAAAAACTTCCTTTTAAAAAAAGAAAGAGCAGTAGTCAATAAAGCAGGAAACAAAAAAATCAATAGAATTAAGAAAATTAAAATTTGGTTATTTAAAAGAGTAATAAAATAAACAAAGTTATAGAAAATTTAACAAATGAAAAAAGGAGAAGGCACAATAAGGAGTGGCATCACAACAGCATCTACAGAAATTAAAAGGATGATAAGAAAGCATGAAAAATCATGCTCCAATCAATTAAAAAACCTAGAAAAAATGGACACATTCTTATACATTCACTACTAGCTACACTAACACAGACACAAGTAGATAATTTGAACAGAACTGCTACAAAAGAAATTGAACAGACTGTAAAGCTCGAGAGAGATGCAATTCTCCCAAACTTGGTTTATGAAGCAAGCATGACCCTAACACCCAAGTCTGGGAAAGACGCCACTTAACAAGAAAATTAGAGTACCACCTCGCATGACCAATTATATCCACACATTTTCAGCAAAATCCTAACCAATAAAACTCAACATTCTATTAAAGAAATCTTTTATTATAATCAAGTGGAATTCATAAACAGGTATGTCAGGGTGATTAAACATTAAAAAAAAAACAGAGTAATTCACTAATGAATGAGTAAAACAAAAGAACCATATGATTATTTCAATTGTTGCAGAAAAAGCATTTGATAAAATTCAAAACCTATTTCTTATAAAAATGTTCAACAAAATATCAATAAAGAGAAATTCCCAAACATAATTAAGAATATATATACAAAACCGATGGAGAGTTCTGGTGGCCTAGTGGAAAGAAGCTATGCTACAATCCAGAAGGCGCTTGGTTGGAGGCCACCAGCTGCTCTGTGGTAGAAGGGTGGACAATCTCCTCTCGTGCAGTTAACTGCCTCTAAAAACCTACCACCTGGAGGTTCAGTTATGGGTTGGTTCTGACTCTAAGGTACACAGCAACAACATACTAAGCCAATGTCAGCATTGTTCTCAGTGGAGAGAGACTGCCAGAAGGCTTTTCCTCTGTGAACGGTAACCAGACAAGCCTAACCTTTATCATCACTCTGAAATTTAATATTATATTGGAACTCTTAGAGCAATAAGGCAAGAAAAGGAAATAAGGCATTCAAATTGGCAAAGAGAAGGTGAAACCATACTTGCAGATGAGATGATGCCGAGTGCAACTTCACCGCCAGCAGCCGAAGAAGACTCAGACAAACAGGATTCGTTGCAGAAGCTTTATTGAACAAAAGAAAAATGGCGAAAT
>NW_006399806.1:5440460-5457991 GCF_000299155.1 Elephantulus edwardii | reverse complement strand
CTCCTGCTCTTACGTCTTAGAATCTCATTGGTGTTGAGGTCTTTCTAAACCAGGTCCAATGGACCAATAGCAATATTGCAGCCATAAATGGTGTTGTTTGTGCGTTAGTAAGTCAATGAGGAAGTGAGGTATCAGCGCCATCTTGTAATGGCGGCGTGCAAGTGCGGACCGCGCATGTGCAATGAAGTCAATGATCTTAAACGGCTAGCCTGCTGCTGCAGTCGGCCTGCTGCAAGATGATCCTATATATCTCAAATTTTTACTAAGAAAATTATTAGATTTAATTGCCCTATTTAGGAAAGTGGAAAGGGACAAGAGCAATATACAAAAATTATTCCAATTTCTCTACAAAGAGATCTAGAAGCAGGCAAAAAAGGAAAAGTTGCCATTTCCAATAGCCACCCAGGAAATGAAAAATTTAGGAATAAACTAATTGAGCTGTAAAAGACATTTTAAAATAAAACTATAAAACACTATTGCAAGAAACACAAAGAAAATTGCATCAATAGGCAAGTGGCATGCTCTTGGGTTGGGAGAATATACTATGAAAAGCAATATGCAAATGCTGTGTAGTCCCTATGTAGATATTATTGTAATTTTTTAAAGTTAGGGGGGAAAGCAATAATCAATTTCATATAGAATGGAAAAGACCCTAATAATCTAAGAGATTATTGAAGAAGAGAAACAAAGTAGAAGATTTCATGCTCTCTAATTTCACAACCAACTGGTCAGCCGTAATTATCAAAGCAGCATAGAACTGAAACAATGACAGGTACATTGACTGATGGACCAATGGAATATAACAGAAATTAATTCCTCCATGTATGGACAACTGATTTTTGTGAAAAATAAATTCTTATTTTATACTGGTTTGCTCACAAAGTTCATATACATTGTTTATAACACCGGATCTTTCAAATTTTGTTACCAACTCCTTTGTCTACCTTTTAAAGTTGGACAACTGATTTTTGACAAAGAGTTGAAATTCACTAAGTGTGAAAAAAATAGTCTCTTTTATAATGATGATGTCAAAATTGACTGTTAATCTACAGAAACAATACCAAACTTAACATCATACACAAAAAACTAACTCAAGATGAATTGATGACTTCAGAGTAAAAACTAAAACTACAAACATTATCAAAGACAAAATTAAAGCAAACTTAGGAACCTTCAGCCATGGCTTAAATTGAATTTTGAATATAACTAATAGACAAGAGAAAAATTAAGTTGTTGATGTGTACCATTGAATCTAAACCAGTTCATGGCTGATTATCCAGTGTGTTTTCTGAGGCAGTAATTTGGGAGAATTCCCATCTTTCTCCCACAGAGCATCTGGTGGATTTGAACCTGTGCCTTTAGATTCTCAGTGCTATTCTTTATGACTAGGAGCCTAGCATTCCTTAGAGGATTGGTTTTATTGCAGTTACCCGACATCAAGTCAGAACCAACAGACAGTTGACCCTCCAGATAGTTTTCAGAGACAGTTAATCACACAAGAGATAACTCATCTTTCTCTCAAGGAGTACCTGGTGTATTTGAGCTATGTATCTTTGTATTGGCAGCAGCACAATTTCTTATGACTAAGCCACCAGAGATACCTAATTAGATAACTGTGTTGTTGTTTTTGTTGTGTACCATTGAGTATGAACCAATCCATAGCTGACTTTCGAGTAGGTTTTCAGAGATAATACATTGTACGGGTATTTAACTGTGTGGATCACAACAAACTCGCTGACTCTGAAAAGAATGGGACTCCTCAAACACTTGATTGTGCTTATGTGAAGCCTATTCTCGGACCAGGAGGCAGTCATCAGAACAGAGCAAGGAAACACTGCATGCTTCAAAGTTGGGAAGAGTATACACCCCGGATATCTCCCTACCATTTCAATCTATATGTGGAACAGATTTTCTGGGAGGCTGGGCTCTATGAAGAGAAATGTGGCATAAGGATTGGAGGAAGACTCATCAACAATCTGCGTTATGCAGTTGACACAGCACTGCTTGCTGAAACTGAGAACCTGGAGGACTTGCTGCAGAAGATCAAGGACCGCAGCCTTCAAAATGAATTGAAGCTCAACATCAAGAAAACAAAGATTCTCACCACTGGAACAATTGGCAGCAATTGAAAAACAAACAAACAAACAAAAAATCTACTCAATTTTAAGGCATAATGTTCATCTATAATAATAAAAGTAATGTCATATGGCAGAAAAATAGACATATATATTGATAGAACAGAATATATTTTCAACTGATTTTTTACAATGATGAAAAAGCAGTTCATTGGAAAAAAGATAATCTTAGCTAATAGTAACAGAGAAAATGAACTTTTAAAGGCAAAGATACAACAAAAGGCATATACTTAAGTGTATAAAAATTAACTGAAGGTAGGTCATGATTTAAATGTAAAATTACAAAGCATTTAGATGAGAATTTAAGAGATCTTAGCAACTTATGACTAGGCAGATCTGCTGGCTAGGATCTCTAAGTGCTAAAGAGCAAAGATATCACTTTGAAGACTAACATGAACATGACCTAAGCAACAGTATTTTCAATCATTTCATATGCATGCATAAATGAAAAAGGAAGATCAAAATGAAGAAAGATTAGCAAAGAGTCAGTGCTTTTGAATTTTGGTATAAGTGAAGAATATTTTCTATACCATGAATTACTAAAAGAACAAACAATTCTGCATTGGAAGAAAGGCAGCCAAAGTGTTCCTTCAAAGTTACAATGGCAAGTCTTCATCTCACTAACTTTGGACATGTGCTCAAGAGGGATCCATTTGCTTGGAAAAGTGAGGCCTGAGTGAAAAACTCAGAAGACCTTCATTAAGACAAATTGACATAGTCGTTACACCAATGAGGTTGAACACAATAGAGATTGTAAGACTAGTGCAGAATTGAGCAGCACTTCTGTTGCACGTATTGTCTCTAGGAGTCAGAACTGGCTTGATAACATTTAACAATAACAATAGCAAAAATTATAAGCAAAAGCAATGAAGATAAATTTGGCTAAAAATGATATTCAATTGTGTAAAAGGAGTTTACAGGCATAGAGAAGTCTGAGTCTGACTTCTACATGCTCCATAAAGAAAAAACCTTTCTCCATTGCCACCCCACATACTCCTATCCCTATTTCTTTCTTTTTTTAAAATTTTCTACTAGTTTATTTACAAAATCTGAATACATTGTTTTCAAGAAAAAATTCAGTTTCCCTCATCCCTCCCCCAACAAATTGTACAACCCTACGGTTAAATGCCCCCCGCGCCCCACCTCCGCACATCCTCATTACTCTGCTTCCAACCTCTTCCATCCTTCTTGGATCCTTACACTCCTTCTACAATAATCGTTTTATACAATATTTATCCTTGTGGGATTGAGTTAGTTCACTTAGCATAATATTGTCTAGTCCCTCCCAAGTTAGGTAATAATTTACAAAATCATTGCTCCTGCATGCTGCATAGTATTCCATTGTGTGAATATATCATAGTTACTCAAACCATTCATTTGTGGTTGGACATTTGGGCTGTTTTCATGTTCTTGCAATAGTGAAAAATTCTGCTATGAACATTGGTGTACAAATCTCCATTTGTGCCTCGGTTCTCATTTTCCCAGAGTCTATTCCAAATAGTGGAATAGCTGAGTCATATGGAATTAATATGTTTTGCTTTTTGAGGAAGCTCTAAACTGCCTTGCAGAATGGTTGTACCATTTTACAATCCCACCAACAAGGCATAAAAGTTCCTTTCTCACCACATTCTTGTCAACATTTATTACATATTGCCCTGTTAAACTTTGCCATAGGTACTATTGTGTATCAAAAACTTTGTCCAACAGGGTGAATAGAAAACCTACTGACTGGGAACAAACATTTGGTAATACCATCTCAGACAAGAGTCTTATAACAAATGTTTACAGAATACTCCTGGGCCTCCACAAGAAAAAGACTGGTGACACAATTACAAAATGAGCAAAAGACATGGAAAGAATTTTCACAGAGGAGGATATTTGAATGGCAAACAGACACATGAAGAAATGTTCCAAATCACTGGCAATAAGAGTGGGAAAACAAAACCACAATGGGATACTATCTCACTCCTGCACCTATTTCTGTGAATCACTGAGACTAATATTTGTTGTAACCTATTTCACAGACTTTACTAACAGTTGTGGGCTTTATCAAGGAAATATTTTTGTTATCAGAGGGCGGAGAAAAAGACTATCACACAATGCAAGTACACGTTTAATTCAGTAGTCCTAAATCAAATTAACAAGGAACAATTCTTCAAGTAGTAAAAATGCAGGTACAGTTCAGCATCATTGTTCCTCTAGTTTACTCAGCCATCTGGCAAACTGTCTCAAAGCAATTACAGATCAGCTTTTCTTTCAATCATCCAGCAAGTAAAACCTTTAACTGTGGCTCCATCTCCAGAGTTCCTCTGGTTACACTTTGCTGCAGACTATTTACAGCAGTGCCCAAGTCTTTTTAACTTCTCTCTACCAGTCTCACGGGGTCTTCACAGTCCACACAGTGTGGAAAGCACTCTCTCTTATAATGGTCCCATAGCAGCTGATGATTTGCAAGACCATGCGTCTGCAGTTAAGGTAGCTGGAGACAATGTCCTCCAACAGGGGTTAATGCAATGGCTAGAAAGGCCAATTTTCAAAGTTTCTGACAGCACAAATTGTCAAACAACTACATTAAAAAATTGACAACATTGACCATTTGGAATATAAATACATATTAAAACAATAATAAGAATGGTTAAAATTTTTTTAAAGTGTCATCTCTAAATGTTGGTAAAGTCATAGAGACACTGAACCACTCATGTATTACTATGAGTCATACAACAATGGCCACATAATACAGCAATTTTACTCCTGATGTTTATTGTAGAGAAATAAAGACATCCTGTACACAAGTATTTATGGCAGCTTTATTCATAATAGCTAATACTCCCAAACTATAAAAAACCCAGAAATTCTTCAATAGCTGTCATTAAAAAAATTGTGCTTTATCTGTTCAAAGGAATTTTACACAGCAATGAAGTAATGAATGAACTATTGATACAAACAACAATATGGTTGAATCTTCAGAGAATTATTCTTAGCAAAAAACCAATGCTAAAAGGTTACCTGTATAATTTCATTTCTAGAAAATCCTTGAAATGAAACAATTATAGATACAGTAAAAACAGGCTAGATTGGCTACCAGGTGTTAATTAGATGGTGGGGGTGCATGCAAGAAAACTGTGTGTAAGTTTAGAAAGAAAATTTTAATCCGTCTGGTGATGTGAACTCTCTGTATCTTGTTTCAGTATCAATATTCAGGTTGGGATGTTGCACTAAGTTTTCCAAGATGTTGTCACTATTGTTGCTAGGTGCTATGGAGTTGACTATTATTCATAGTGACTCTATGAACAACAAATACAAACTTTTCCCATCGTATACCTCCTCCTGATTGAGCCCAGAGTTATAGTCATTGTGTCAATCCATCTTATTGAGGATCTTCTTCCATTTCTCTGACCCTCTAGAATGAGTTCTTTCCAAGACTGAAGAATGTAGACGAGTGATACCTTGGGTGCTTCTATACTACTTTTTATAACTTCATGTGAATTTGTAATTATATTATAATAAATTTTAAAAGTTCTTTATCATAATGTTACCACATGGATATGTTGGCATATCTTCTGTATGGCCCAGTGCTTAGGGAAGATGTGTCTGGCCATCACTTTTCTTCCCTTTTCTATTTCTCTCTTCCAACAAAAGTAACGATTGGAACTTCAAACATTTATCTATTTGCCTTTTGCATTGTATTTCTTCCCAATTCTCCAATTTAATCCTTTAACCTTTTCATAGAACAATGTCATGAAGTCTGCTTAAATAATAGCAAAGATGTTTATTGAAGGCTTGAAATGGTCCAGATTGGAAAACATCCACTGCTACAAGAGTGAAAATGGCTACTCAATTGGGCAATGAATACTTTCATCTATTATTGGAGTGAGAACAAAAAGTTATAAAATTCACAATTGGCTGAAAAATCATTAACAGAGTTAAGAAAGACTAACTAGAAGTGCGAATTTTTGAGAGATAGATGTCACAAGAGAGCGCTGGTGGCTTGTTGTTTTTAAATGCCATCGAATCATAGATAACTTATAGCAACCTTATGAATGAAAGATCTGAACACTTGTATAACTTTCATCATTTCTTCAAGTTCATGGAGTTTCTGGAGGCAAACAGTGACGGAAGTGAATGCTACTCCTTCTTCCAAGCCTGTTTTAATTGGGGAGCTCCGCCAAACACTGTCGGCCATGGGTAACCATTATCACATTTGACACATCAGTGTCACAGTGTTTAGCATCACAGCAACCACAAATTACCTCTGTACAGCAAACTGGCAGATAAGTGCTATACCATTTATTAGAATGTTTGACCAAAACTAAATAAACTCAAATGACTTTTTAAATAGGAGGCCAAATCCAATCAGCTTACACCCAATGGCGTGTGAACAATACACCAGAACCAGAAAACAAACCTCTGTAGAATCTGGCCGTTCCAGACAACTTCCCAACCTGGATTCCAGCTCTCTGGTGGCTTAGTGGTAAGAAATTGTCCTACAAGTGCAACAGTATGTGATTCGAATCCACCGTCTTCTCTGTGAGAGAAAGATGGGCAATCTCTTTCCATGTGATTACTGCCTCTGAAAGTCTGCTGGAGGGTCAGTTGTGAGTCAGTTCCAACTCGATGGTATACAACAATAACAAGATGTCACATGAATGGTATTACATGATCTCACAAAAGTACATGCCATTGTTTATTGCAGACTGGTACCAGGATGATCAAATGTGCTGCTAACTCAAGAGTGGAAACTCTCTTGAAGTTTAAATTCACTAGCAGCTCTACAGGAGAAAAATGGACAATCTCCTTCTATGAGATTTACATCCTTGAAAACCAAATGAATTGTCAGTTAGGAATCTGCTCCAACTCAGCGGCAATGAGGGTTATTTTTTTTTTATGTCAATCACTTCCTGAATCATGCCTGTTTCTGGACGTCTATTTTAAAAATTTATTGATAATGTTATGCATCAAGACCTTTCAGGCACAAGCTAATGAATCTTCCATCAGTTTGACTATGGTGAAAAATACTCTTTGAGACTAGATTGTGATATCCTATACTGGCCAAACTTAAAAAAAAAAAATTGGTCCTTTAGGATTTATGATTAGGCCAGCAATAAGGTTTTAAGAATTTGCCATTAGAAAAGGCAGCTTTTAAGATCCCAGCATGGATTACAGACTCATGTCAAGACTTGAAGATGGACTTAAGGCTCTGCTCTCAGACTCACACTAAGTGGGTCTGATCTGGAACTCTCATACAACCTTAAATGGCCATGTTAGTCACTGGGAGGTAAAATTTTCCAGTGCAGTAATAGTATCAGAGTAAGCCTTAACTTTACTGAAAACTTAGAAAAATAAATCTATTAGTTCTTTTATTTAGGAATTCTTTACCTCATGATTCTTGACATTCTGTCTTTATTATCATACTGTGAGAAAATTATCAGGCATTTTGAAAGAATGAGAAATTATAATGACACAGTATTACAGCTTTGTGCAAAAAAATTACTCTTTGGATCTAGAGTATTGTTTGCATTTTTAAAGACAAAAAATACAGTGGTAGATTTGTTAAAAACTAAAGACTGCAAGTTGGCCAGATGATGGTGCTAGAACAGTGTTCTTAAGTATGATAACTGAAAATTTATTCTGGATCATTCAAAAGCCATAGGTAAGATCAGTATTAAAGACATTTTAAATGCTTTCCCCAGCACAGTCTCATTATCATCATCTTCATCATCAAATATGTATGGAAAAGATGACAGTTTGTGTGATTTTCACAGCAATACAAGAAATCCTTAATAGGCCAAACAGCACTAGTCACAGGTGGAGTCGTTACCTGAATTGTATTTATTCATGAAGTTTCTGTTAAACCTATGAAAAGAACATAATCAGAAACAGACAACTATGCCAAAGAGCCAGTTAAGTACTTCTACTGTAAGCATAATTAATTTTTAAAGAAGTCATCAGAAATATACATAGCCAAGAAATTTTTTTCATATGTTGTATATACCAAAAAAAAAAGCATTTTCAATGTCCTTATCATTAAATTAGGGAGCACTGGTGACCTTGTGGTTAAGGAACTCTGCTGCCAGCCCAAAGACAGGGGGGTTGAATCCATCAGGGGAACGACAGGAGAGAGAGAGGCAATCCCCTCCTGTGTGGATTATCTCCTTGGGAAAGCTGCTAGAAGGTTAGCTATGAGTCCATTCCAAATCAATAGGAATGCACAACAGCAGTGTCACCATTAAACTGATGATGAAATGAAAAGACATTAAAAGTTAATTAATTTCTAGGGTGATAAAAGCACCTAAGTAAGTGAACTCTGTGATGCACATACAGTTTATATAACCATTGTGGAAAAACACCAAGGTCAGAGCTCCTAATAACTTTGGATGTAGCCATAACTCCTCTCTGGTTTATGAAAGTTGACCTTAAGACTTTTAGAATAGGAAGGGTCAAGGGGTGAGGGAAGAATAGAGAACAAGTAATAGGAATAAAATTCTGTTTTCCCAGTTTCTTTAGCTTGTAAAATGTGCTTTATCATTTCTCACCTGGGTTTTAAGTCTTATGTCAAGCTGAAGAGCTATTAGAGAGAGAAAAGAAAAGAAACAGCTTCTCTGAGCGGGTTTTGTGTGTACGTGTGAACACTATCTTGTAGGTGCCAAATTACAACAACCTCTACTGCATGTATAAAGCAAATCTTCACAAAACATGAACTTACCCCAACCCTCTGAGCCAAAGAAAATTTGATGTATTTTCACACAAAGTATAATTGAAAAATAAAGGAAATTCTTCTGTCTCTACCTCTTTCTTTTTGTATCTCAACATTTGGATGAATTTAATGAATTTTTATTTATCATTGCATCATACTTGCTTACAATCCAGAAAAGTCTACAGTGATTGTCTTATCTACTGAGCATTCAAAATTAACTTAAGACATTGTGAATGTATTTAAAATTATTACTGATTTGAATGATAAGAAAATAGAAAAAAAATGAAAATTATTGCTGATTTAAATGGTAAATAGGTAGACAAATAGAAGGGTGGTTGGATAAGCAGAAAGATCGTTGGCCAGTTTACTAGCTTTCAATGAGTCAATTCTTGACTCATGAGAACTTTACATATGTTGTTGTTGTTGTTATGTGGCATCGAGTCGCTTGTGACTCATAGCAACCCTGTTGTACAGCCCTAAACTCTGCTCTGTCCTGTGCCAATCGCTCTTGTCTCTGACACTCCCATCTCAATTATCCCAGTCACTGAATCAATCCACCTCATAGAGGGCCTTCCCCTCCTGCGCTGTCCCTCCACTCTCCCAAGCATGATGTCATTCTCCAAGGACCGGTCTCTCCTCACAACATGTCCAAAGTATGTTAGATGGAGCTTCAGAATCCTTGCCTCCAAGGAGCCACCCGGTTTAACCCTTTCCAGGACAAATCTGTTTGTTTTCCTAGCAGTCCATGGTGTTCTCAATACTCTTCTCCAGCACCACAGCTCAAAGGCATCAATTCTCCTTCTATCCTCCTTAGTCATTATTGTCCAACTCTCTGATGCATAAAAAGTGATTGCGAAGACCATGGCCTGTATCAGACGTTACCATGCCCTGCCTTATCCTTTTTGTTGCTAACATATTTTATCTTATATTGTAGTCACTGTGCCAATCTATCCCCTGTGATTGATCCCTGCTACCTTCTGCAAGTGAGTTGAACCATGTTCTCCTGTGATTCCTGAACTTTCTTTTTTAAAATAGATTCCCAGGCCTTTATCCCTAGACTGTTATATTCAAGATCTTCTAAAACTTATCTACTATGGGTCACCAAACTGTAATTGAAATACCAGTGACATAGTTCCATCATCATCACAGCTGCCACAGTTTGGCAAACTGGCGAACAGGTGGTGGTGTTTGTTATAGTATATATCTTATAAAGGGCTAAATATGCTTACCTACTTCACAGATGTCAATAGAAGAGAAGTTAATTGATTTGAGCCTTTTACAAAGTACAGAAACCACCAAAGGATGGTACTGTTGTTTCTATTGTTAGGTGCTATGAAATTTAATCCAACTCTGAGACCCTCTGTACAACAGATTAAAGCCTGGCTTAACCTTCCACCATTCTTTTTTTTTTTTTTTTTCAGGAAAATTTAAATTCATTCATTTTATACTTAAATCCATTCATCACATTCATTTCATGTCCCTAGTGAAAATTCTGTAAGGTCCCACAAAAAGTCTCCTTCCTAAGAGTGTCCAACCTTCCACCATTCTTACAATCTCTTCTCTGCTTAAACTCATTCTTGAAAGCATTGTATTAACCCAGCCTATTGAAGGTCTTTGTTGACTTACTTTCTAAGCATGATGTCCTTTTCTATGGAGATGATTCCCTGTTCTCCAGTAGATAGTTATCTTTAGAAATGTGTCACTTTGCCCTATCTACTCTTTTCAATGGCCCTGAATATGCACTAAAAACTCAATTATTCTCTCTTCTCCTCTGGTTTCCATATTGTATTAATTTGTGGTGCTTTTCTCACTAGAATCCAGTTGGAAATCTTAGATCATTCGTTAACTTCTCTCTGTTCTTGTTCACATTTTATCCAGTCAGCTATTTGATTCTGCTGTTTGCATTATTTCTCTGTAAAATATTTTGCCGGACTGTGGAGTCTGTCTCTCAATATAACTTTTTTTAGCACGAATGACTGAGTACGTGGAGGGGCAGGACTATGCAAGTGAGGCATAAACAACAAAGAGTTGACCATCTATCATTACACAAAAGGATTGGCCAGTCTCAACAATCTACAAGCATATTGGCTAGTCCCATCAATAAACTTAACAGCTCTAGCTGCAAGAACAGAGATTTCTTCTCCCACTAGAAGAGAGAATTCTTTCCACAGCTGGAGAAGTGAGACCTCCTTCAACTCTGTGAAATGTAGGCTTTGAAACAGTGACGGCAGCAGCAGCAAAAGCTGAACTGGAAAATTCATGTGAGATGGAATTTGGGGTTGGGGAGCCAATATTGGCAGGACTGAATACTTGAAAGCAGGGCCATGAGGCTTGGGGCTGAGGTACCTGCACGTACATTTTGGGTGATATCTTGACTGTAGTATGTAGTTAATCAGAATTATAACCTTTTGACTCTCCCAATATGGTTCTGCATGGTCTGTGAGATGGCACATCAGATTTTGGACTCAGCCAAGCAGTAAGATTGGTACTGAGAAGAGTAAGAAGAAGCGCAGGAGCATGGGGATATGTCTGACTTCATGGGTATTGGTATTGTATTATTGATGCTGTGTGAAGAGATAGTTAACTCCTGTGAGGTTGGTAAAGGTCAGATATGGAGCTACCGACAAGGCCCTTGCTCTTTTAACACTAATTATCCCCACTGTCATTTCTACTGCTACCATGGAAGCCTTTGTTGCTTCTCACATTGATTGCTGCCACCCATTTCTATTTCTTTTCTTCCATTTGCTGTTGGTCACTTTCCTAATTGATAAGCTTCAGTATCTCTCCATCAACTATTAGGTTAAGCACCAATTTATCATTCTTGTGATCAATACATTGATTTAATGCACTTTCTACCATTTTTTTAATGAAAGACCTATATTACTATCCATTTCTACTAACTGAAACGGAAAGAAATCTGAAAAAGATTCTTGCTTTCACACAAAAGGATGCTAACAGAAAAATGACCATTAATGTCTGTTTTGCAGTTAGCTGTTAAAGAGAGAGGCAGTTGAATGCCCCTTCTCCTCGCCTCCCCCCCCCCCAAAAAAAAAGTGTCATAGACAACCTCTTTCCTGGGAATTAAACTCAGCATCTCATCATCAAGTTACCATAACCTTGAACTATGTCAGTAAATACCCTATGTTAGTATTAGAGTTATTTTGTGTTTCATGCTCTTTTGGAATGGTTTCATAGGCTATTTTTACAGCTTGAGAACACTCAAACATTTCCCCCCATATAAATTAATATTAATGGTAATTGCTTCTTTTTACACCATTTCAGCTTGCTAAATATTTTAACTTACTAAAGATATGTTGCTTTGGGGAAATCTGCTATCAATAGGATCTCTTTAAAAGACTAAAGAGAAAGAATTTCTGTTGAAAGACTCAGGTATGCGTGATCCAAGTGATGGTATTTTCAGTTGATTTATATGCATGTGAAAGTTGGACAAGGAATAGGGAATACTGAAACATATGAATGCCTTTGAACTGCAGTGTTGGTGAAGAGTGGTGAAAATACCATAGGCTGCCAAAAGAACCAGTAAATCTAACTTGGAGGCAGTGAAACCACGTTGCTCCTTGGAGGCAAGGATGGTAAAAGTTTATTTTACATACTTTGGGCATGTCAGGAAGGCATGTCTAGAAAAATACATTGTGTTTTAAAAGGTTGACACAATGACTCTCACAATGGGCTTGAGCATGGCAGATATTGGGTGGATAGCACAGGACAGGGCAAGGTTTTAATCTGTTGTTCCTAGGGTTACTATGAATCATGGTAGATTTGATGACACCTAACAAGTACAGTGATTTTTCCACACATGTGTTCAATCTAATTCCTTTGCAGGCCATCAGGTGAGGTCCATTTGTATAGTCACTGTTTGTGGTTTTTACAAAAGGTATTTGCAAAGAATAAAGCATTGATTGTACAAAATTTTATCAGTCTATCTTCAGCCTCATTTCTGTCACCAAGTCTATACTTTCTGACTATTGATCCTTCTTGCTTGTTCCCGACTTCGGGATTTCATTCACTTACTATTATTAATCCATCTTGGTTGCATGGTTGATAAGTTTCCAATTGCAATGATTGGTAAAAGTTATCTATTTCTTTCTCTTTGTCTCTGTTAGTGCATACATTTGAAGGATAGTGCTATTAACAAATTATCATTGTATGTGTACGTCCTGTTACTCACAACACTGTATTTCAAGGTAGATCTAGAAATTTTCTTTTTAACTATGAAAGTGACCTTGTGTTTTTCTCACCTTTTCACTTCCAACATAGTAGATCATATGATTACCTGATTCAAAATGTCCCATGCCAATCCATTTCATTTCACCAATGCCTAGGATGTTGATATTTCTGCGTTCCATTTCTTCCTTAACAATCTTCAATTTCTCTACATTTATACTTCTCACATTCCATGATCCAATCACTAGGGTCTGTCTGCAACTGTTCCTCCTCCTCTGTGATTCCCAACATGAAGGCTCAGCCTCTGATGCCATATCTGCTAGTCCAATTTTTAAGTGTGCTTTGTTGTACACAACAAAGATTCTCACCACTGGGCTAACTGGCAGCATCATGATAGACAGTAAAGAGGTTGAGATTCTTAACAGCTTCAGTTTGCTTGTCTTTCCAGTCAACTACCAGCAGCCAGGAAATCAAAAGATGAATTGTACTGGGGAAATCTACTGCCAGGGTACTGAAGAACAAAGGTGTCAGCCTAGAGACTAAGGTGCATCTAATCCAGGCCATGGTCTTTGCAATTACTTGCTATGCATCAGAGAGCATGCAAAGACTAAGGATGATAGAAGAATTATTGATTCCTTTGAGTTGTGGTACTGGAGAAGAGTATTGAACATAACATTAGCTGCTAAGAGAACAAATAGATTTGTTCTGGAGAGCATTAAACCAGGCTGCACCTTGGAAGTAAGAAGATCTATCTGACAAAGGTTGGCTCAGGATAGAGCAGAGTTCAGAGCTGTTGTACATAGGGTCTTTATAAGTCTGAGTTGACTCTTCGGCACACAACAATAACAACAAACAACAAATTTAACAAAAAAATTTCATAGAAACACTCTACTTTCATAGAATCAGGGAAACTGGCATAACTTAACCTTCTGCCAGACTGCAGTTCTGTTCTGAAAACACATTCTGAAGTGGCTTGTTTATTTCTCTTTGTTTTTACTCTATTTATAGATTACAATGACAAACATCATTACCTAACCACATCTGTATAAATCCATCCCGGCCTCAGTGATATGTTTCAAATGCTGTCTCCTGTGTGAAGTCTCTTCCTGCCTTCCTCTGACCTTTGGCGTGTTCTGTCAGGTCCTTTTTTTATTGGGTTGTTTTTGGGTGCTGTCAAGTAGATTTTAACTCATAATGACCCCACGTAGCTGAGTAGTGCTCCATCATGTTTTCTAGGATGGAATCTTATGGGACCAGATTTTTTAGGCCTCCTTTAATAGAGTTACTGCTTGTGAACTGTCAACTTTTCTACTAGAAGCCAAGAACTATTGAGCCACCATAGCCAAGCATCTGTATAGTTATATTTCTCTGACATCTCTAATATCTATTTCTTGAAAGTAGGAGATTTTACTTATTTATTACCATATTTCCTTAAACTTCAAAACTGTGACTCAATAAAGTGACAAATGCATATTTATTTCATTGAAATGAGTTTAACAAAATAGAGTTGAAGATTTTTATTTTGTGTTTACCTAATGGAATCACCTTTCTGTGTATTCAGCTTTCAAAATTTGCTTCTTAGCTGGTATCAAAAGCATCTTTAATGTCCACAAAAGATTATTTTATTTGACTTTGTTAAAACAAAATGATTCAAACTCTGGTATCAGCACTGTCAATAAAGGGTAGGAAAACATTCTAAATACACACACTCATTCTTATCATTCATAAATGCTCATTAATTAAGACATTAATAAAATTATTGTTACCCAATATAAATTAATAATTGCTTAGGAGTTAGAGTGACAAAAAGAAAATCAAAACAATCTCATTTTGTTTTCTGTTACTATGGCACTTGCTGTCATTTCAGTTTTTCTAATTTGTATTATCTTTGCTAGAGACCAATTTCAAAGTTGTTAACATATTTATTCCTTTTTATTAATTAACAAATATTTATTGGTAAAATGGATTTCTCATTTTTACTAGGTTCCATAGAGTTGGCTATCATTCATAGTAACCCTGCATAGAGCAGAATGAAACCCTGAGCCTCCTGCTACATTCTCATAATCTCTGCTGTACCTAAACCCATTGTTGCTTCAATTGTGTTACTCTATCTCTTTGAAAGTCTTCTTTGTCTTCACTGATGTTCTATGCTTTCAAGAATATTGTACTTTCCTAGGGACTGACTCTTGATGACAATATGCCCAAAGTACTTAAGATACAATTTCACCACTTTAAACAGTACAAGCCTCAACCCTTCTTCAATTTAATATGATAGAGACTTTGACTTGAGTACTATCATACGCCATAATAGCATAATATGTTGTCTGGATTCATAGAAAACTCTACAGTGTTCAAATAAATGTAGTTTTTAGGGCGAGAAGAATGTAGGTTTCAGAAATAACGAATCATGAATAATATCTGAAAATTTCTAGTTCTTACACACAAGAGAGAGAGAAAAATATTATAACCGTAACTGTAAAGAGATAAGTACAAGAAGGCATCAGGCATGAATTCCAAGGCTCGCCTGAAAAACATGCAGAAAAGAAACATCATCTGGCTAATTGACTCAAGCTCAGATCCTTGCTAAGATCTTAAGGTTGTAGTCAACCGGCCTTAACACAACAGAAATATCCCAAGCAGAGAGCAGACTTCCTGTAGATATTTGTATAATCTGACCCATATCTTTAAGGTGAACCAATTAAATTGTAGGTCAATCACATCCACAGATAACCCTTTTAGTGCTTTGGAAGGACTTCTCAATAAACCAAAGTTTTAGGTCAGTAAAAAATAAGCTGTGCCAAAGTTTGATCTTTTTTTCCTTTTTTTTTTTTGTGTCTGAAGAGATTCAAGGGTTTATCCCAGCTGTGCTATGCAAAATTACTCTCAGATGGGTAAATGCCTGTCTGTGTCCCAGACGATGTCAGAAAGGAAATGTCACCACCATTGGGTTTCAATAGTACACAGTCCTTAGCCCGTGAGTCCCTTTGGCCTAATCGAAATTTATTTTCTTGTAGTTTAAGCTCATTTGCTCCTTTCCATCCTTAGGGAAGGTAAAAAACAGATGGTCATAAACCACCAGATAATAACCCTTTCTAGACTGGAGACACATATTAAATCATCTCTCAACCATCACTTTCCTGGACTGAACAATAGAAACTGTATTTGTTTTATTTTTAGACTTGCTGTTCTAAATCTGTAAATATGTTTTCTTACAATGACTGGCCAGATTGTTCTCATCTTTTTTAAGTGTTCATCCACAAACAGGACAAGAGATTTCAACAGAGTATATATCTATTTATCTCCAAGTATATTGGAAGCATACTTCCTTTTAGAAATTTGATCCTGCAAACACAGTCAAGTGTCATATTACATTAAAAAAAAGACTGCCATTATAAACCACTAAAATTTTAGTAGACTTTTTTTATTGAGCCTCTCTTCCCATCTTATATTAATTAACTCCAATTTTAATTATGATATTTTGATTTACTTCTTTAACTTCTCCTCTAGTCTCATCACTATATTTTATTTTTAGTCCTTTTTCTCTTTCTTTGGCATTGCTTGACAATTTTCTTTACTTACTTCTATTACCTCAAACTATAGTAAAAAAAAGTTCAGATTTTCTACATCTTTTTGTTTCTAAAGATCTTACAAGTCTTTGCCCTTTTGAAAGTGTCACTGACTTCTCTTGGCTTTAGACTTCTCCTAAGCTGACAGCATCTAGTGAATGCTATTTTCCTGCTCCACCCCATTCTCTTACTTTAAATAGCTGACAAGAAACAGTAAGGGCCATTTAAAGGTATTTACTGAGCACTATGAATTAGACACTGGGATGGATCTTTGGATAACTATGAGTAATCTGGTCTCTCCCCTCAACCCTGAGTAAGAGTGGCTCATCTTGTCCATTCTTCACTAGGACTAGATGTTAAAGGTTCTTTCCTCAGTCTACAAGTTCAGACAATTGCATAAGGTAGCATGATTCCTCAAGTTAATCAGAGAACAAAAGGAAAATCAAGTTATATTACTCCCTTAGTTGGATAATGAGTAAGAATGACAGAAGAATAATTGATCCCTTTGAATTGTGGTGTTGAAGAAGAGTACTAAATATCTCATATACTGACAAAAGAACAAATAAGTCTGTCATGGAGGAAGTAAAACCAGGGTGTTCCTTAAAGAATTTTACCTGATTCTTCACTCATATAACCATCATATCCAAGTGGACAATGAGAGCCACAGCTTCCATTTTCCAAGTGTATACTCTGAAACAAAACCAAAACCAAACCCATTGCTGTTGATTTCAACTCATGATGACCTCATTTGTTTCATAGTAGAACTGATGGAAATAAAGAAAGCAAGAGTTGTGGGAGGATGTTAAATGTATCATCCAGGAAGAGTGCAGGTGGTCATTACAAAGACAGAAGAGGAAGAAAAGACCAAAATGGATGTCAGAAGAAACTCTGAAGATTGCACTAGAACGTAGAGAAGTTAAAGCACAAGGAAGAATCCAAGACACTAAAGAG
>NW_006399806.1:5381127-5438699 GCF_000299155.1 Elephantulus edwardii | reverse complement strand
GTAGAGGGACAGTGCAGGAGGGGAAGACCCTCTATGAGGTGGATTGATTCAGTGACTGGGGTAATCGGGGTGGGTGTGTCAGAGGCAATGCGATTGGCATAGGATAGAGCAGGGTTTAGGGCTGTTGTACATGGTGTCACTATGAGTCACAAATGACTCGACGGCACATAACAACAACAAACGACAATATCATTTACAATAGCTACAAATTGAGATATTTGGGAGTGAACATAACTAGAGATACAAAAGACCTATACAAAGAAAACTACAGAGCATTTCTGAAAGACACAATAAAAGACCTAAAGAAATGGGAAAATGTGCCCTGATCATGGATAGGAAGACTCAATATAGTGAAAATTACAATTCTACCAAAGGCAATTTACATGTTCAATGCAATCCCAATCCAGATACCAAATTAATTTTTCATCGAGATTAAGAGGGAAATTATCAAATTTATTTGGAGAGACAAGAGACCCTAAATAAGCAAAACACTTCTGAGAAACAAAAATGAGGTTGGAGGCATAGCACTCCGTGACCTCAAAACCTCAAAACACAGTAGTGATAACTAAAACAGCATGTTACTGGTACAATGACAGGCACACAGACCAATGAAACAGAATTGAGAACCCAGAAATAGACCCAGCTATCTATGGTCAACTGATATTCAACAAGAAAGTCAAAGCTATCAAACTGGGGAAGTGATAAACTCTTCAACAAATGGTGCTGGAAAAACTGGACTTTCACCTGCAGAAAGCTGAAACAGGGTCCACATCTCACACATACACAAAAATTAACTCAAGGTGGATCAGAGACCTGAGAATAAAGCCCCAAACCGTAACGTTCATAACAGACAAACCGGAATCAAGCTTAGAGGCGCTAGTCCAAGGTATAAAGAGACTGCCAAATACAATCATAAGTGCACAATCTAAAAGGATAAAATTGATGCATAGGACCTTCCAAAGATTAAATCTCTGTGCATATCTGTAGTATTTTCATGGCTTTGAGATTTTGGAAGTGGATTGTCAGGTCTTTTCCGGAGTCTTGTCTGGTAGGGTTCAAACGTCCACACTTTTAGCTAGCAGTTGAGTGTTTGCATCAACTCAAAGGTCTGACTGACTGCCATCTTGGGAGCTCTTAAATGACAACAGGCGAAAACTGTACCTCTTTCTCCTGTAGAATACTGGGGGATTCAAACCTTCAGAGACTTGAAGCCTTTGGGTTTGTGGAGCAACTTGCCATGGTCTATGTTACCTAACTTCCTTAATAAAACAATCTCTCAGACTCTAAATTCACATTGATTTCAAAATGGAACTGACTTATAAGTGGTCCTCCAGCGGATTTCTGGGACTATAAACCGCATGAGAGACATTGTTCATCTTTCTCCTATAGAACCACTGGTGGATTTGAACTACTAGAGGGGCACCACCTTTGGCTTAACAGCACCATTGCCTATAGACTATACCACCTTAAAAAAATTTCTGAGTCCAGAATGAAGGTTGGATAGTGGAGTGTACTGGGGGTTGGGGTGGGGGGAATTGTATACCAATGAAAGAATTTTTCTGTTACTTTTCAAAGAGAAGAGCGAACTGGGGGAGGGGGACGGGGAGTGGTGGGTAGGAAGAAAAGTGCAACAATGAATGAATGGAAATCCAAAATCCTTAAACATTCATTAAGATTAATAAAATAAAATAAAAAAATAAATCTCCGTAGCTAAGCCCAAGAGTGGAACAAGTACTAATGAGGAAGAAGCAGGAACTTAGTAGAGACAAATAGGTTTTTACTTTCAAATAAGCAGATACTAAGCTGCAGAAGAGATTGAGATTGTTCACAGCTTTAGTTTGCTCAGCTCCACAGTCAGCACTCTTGGCACCAGTAGCCAGGAAATTAAAAGATGTACTGTTATGGGAAAGTCTGCTGTTAGGGACCTCTCCAAAGTACTGAAGAGCAATGGTGTCTCTCTGGAGACTAAGGTGCGTCTGATACAGGTCTTGGTCTTTGCTATCACTTGTTATGCATCAGAGAGTTGGACTATGACTAAGGAGGATAGAAGAAGAATGGATGACTTTGAGCTGTGGTGCTGGAGAAGAGTATTGAGAATACTATGGACTGCCAAGAAAACAAACAGAATCATCCTGGAGAGGGTTAAACCAGACTGCTCCCTGGAGGCAAGAATTCTGAGGCTCCATCTAACATACTTTGGACATGTGAGGAGAGACCAGTCCTTGGAGAGGGACATCATACTTGGGAGGGTGGAGGGACAGCACAGGAGGGGAAGGCCCTCTATGAGGTGGATTGAGGGATAATCGGGATGGGAGTGTCAGAGACAGTCCGATTGGCAGAGGACAGAGCAGAGTTTAGGGCTGTTGTACATAGGGTCGCTATGAGTCGCAAGCGACTCGACGGCTCATAACAACAACAATAACAAGCTATATACAAGTATCCCTAGTGACACAGGGCTAAGTATTTGGACTGATAACCCAAATTTGGTGATTATAATTCCCTGATTGTTCCTTGGGAGAGAGATATGGCAATGTGTTCTTGTTCCTGTTGATCTACAGACTCAGAAACCCTATGAGATCAATACGACTCTGCTCTGTAGGGTCATTAGGCATGGGAACTGACTCCACTTGGCAGAATAGGAGGCTGTGGAAAAGGAGGCAATGGAATAGGTGTAGTGGAATGGATGGAAGTGGAACGTGTGGCAGTGGAATGGATGACAGCGGAATGGACAGCAGTGGAATGGGTTGCTGTGGAATGAGTATGCTATATACTTTGCATCTGTAATGAAGATTCATGCCCAAAAGAAGTCTATTTATATGCAAGAGTGATAAATTTTTTAGGTAAGAACAACTTTGTTCTATAACTATTGTGCCATCTCCAAGTTCATAGAGTTTGCACAGGCATGTGTAGGAAGTGGATGCCACTCTGCCTCCACACCCATCCCAATCTGTTGGGTATATGGAGGAAAGAAATAAAACTCTAGAAAGTATGACCGTTTGAAAAATCTCTAAGAATTTCATGTGGGATTGTAATCAATGTCATAAGCAGAATGTATATGAGTCTTGAATGGAAAAATCAATCTGCTGTGGAAACTTTCCTTCAAATAATAATATAAAGTGAAAACAAAAGAAAGAGCATTTGAGTGTTAACAAACCTGTGTGAATACTCCTTTAATGGAGAATATAGCCCACAGGTGGAGACAAAGAATCTTCTTCCACTTGACCAACATAAGCAAATGACTTTTTCACCTTGAGATTTCTAATGCCTCAAGAGGCTGTAACATTCAAAAGGTGACTCTGTGCTTGGAAGGAGACTAGTGGAAGAAGATCTTGTAAATGGGACAAGGCAGAGTTGCCATCAGGGAGGCACACAGCCAGTAAAATTAGTGATTTCACAATTCTCGGCTTCCATAAGACACCATGCTGGTTAAGGTGGAGGGTCAGAGAAAGAGAGGAAGGCTTTCAACAAGACAGATTGACACAGTGACTGTGACAAGAGACTCAGGCATATCACAGATAGCAAGGATGGTACAGGACAAAGTCCAGATCAGTTGTTCACAGGGCTTCTAGGAGTTGTAGTTGACTCATGGTACAGAACAATAGCAGCAACAGTATGTGGGATACTAAGCTGAATGATAGTCAATCATAGCACCTTATTATGTACAGCAAGCTTTTTTGTCAGTAAAGGTATATGTGCTGCTAGGATTCAAAACATATTTCAACGGACACCTCAAGCTAAGGTAAACTAGGAAGAAAGGTCTGTTTCTGAAAATTAATTTGTGAAAGCCTTTTGGATCACAATAGTCCAAATAGCAAAAATCTCATAGGAATGCTAGTGTTTCGACCCCTTGTTCTACGGGATTCGGGATTGTATGAGCTGAGACTAACGCTACGGCATCTAACATATTTATCTGGCAAAACCAGTAGTAATATGAGGTGAATATATGATGATTGACCGCATTTGTTTGCAAACACAGATGAAAGAGACATTTGTGGAGTATTCCCCAAATCAAATGAGATGGGAAGGGGAATTTTCAAGGAACCAGAATCCAGGGTTAGTAGATAAGAAAAGAGGTAACAGAATTTATTGTGATCTCATTTAGACCAGAAGTTAGTGAGCCCAGGAGAAACTGGATAAATACATGTCATGTTACTGACTTGGATCACAGACTCTGAAGCAGGCAAACATAGTCCCTGTTTAAACGTGAGGTTGAAGTATATTGCATCCACCAGGAGGCCCATTTGATTGCATCCTGTGGGAATGGCGCCTCCTAGAGGACAATGCTCATCTCTAGGCTTGGAGTCTAGTCTTGGCGGAGTTAAGTGTTTATCCTGTCAGGCAGCAAAACTCTATCTGGATGTAAGCCATCTCATTCTTCTGGAGCTAATAGACCCAGAGAGCCGATTAGGCCTTCACAGTCAACGGGTCTCTAAGAGATTTGTCAAGCTAATGCTACTCAGGAAATTTATTTCCTCTGGTCTCAGAGAGGTGATTTTTATCCTTCTGTGGAAATGGCTTTGGTACTGGGCTTTTGTTCTTTGAGCTCTGGGCCTTGAGTTTTGTTTGCTTGTTTATTTCCGTTCCTGCTTCCTTGTTTGGGTTCCCAACATTAGGTTTTCCTTCTGCTTATTTGTTGAGAGCAATAGCTTTGTGTCATTTCCTTCGTGCCTGGCATGCCCCTGGGCTTTGATGACCTGGGACACTGTTCAGGGTTATGATGTGCAGGCGTGAGATCAGAGAACCCGACAATAGAGGTGGAAAAAGGTGGGAAACAGGGGGAGCCCAGCCCCCTGACAGTAGAAGACTCTCAGTTTCTGAACAAAAATAGGCCCGAAATTTCCGCCACAACAGGTCAAGATTCCGCCCTTCTTGTTGGGAGGAAACAAACATTCCTACATTCCCACATGCCTTGCTATGCCTTTGGGATCTTCTTTAGCTCAATGCACACGCCCACTAGCCTCTTCTCACTCATATTGTTGGCGGTGTGGCTATTTTTTGTTTTTGTTACTAAAGGTCACATTTTATTAAGCTAAGAATAACTTATAGTAAAAATCATAACTCTAAAGTATAAAGAAAAAAATTGCCCCTAATTTCACTATTCAGAAGCCCTGGTGGCCCAGTGGTTAAGTGTAGGGATGCTAACCCAAAAGGCCAACAGTTCAAATCCAGCAGGTTCTCTGTGATAGAAAGATGTTACTCTTTACTTTCATAAAAATTACCACCTTCCTGAAAATTCTGTTAGGGAGTTCTACTCTATTTTATAAAATCTTACCAGTCAGAATCGATTTGAGAGTAATGAGTTTGTTTGGTTTTGTATCTAATTGTGCTGCTAACACCAAGACACACTATTCAAATCTATGAGCTGCTCTGCAGTGAGAAGGATGGACAATCTCCTCCCATGTGATTTAATGCCTCTGAAAACCCACTGGTTGGTCAGGTTCCAGTGGGCTCTGACTCCATGGCATAAAAGCACTGCTTCTAACCAACTAGCCATTTCACAAGGAGAAAGATGGACACTTTCCTCCCATACTATTTATAGCATTGGAAACCCCCTCTTGAAGGTCAGTTATGAGTCAGTTCTGACTCTACAGCAATGATAAAAAAAAAACCCAAACCCTTAACAAAAATCATCACTCGCATTATAGTGATTACTTTCATATTTTAAAGGCATATATGCTTGTTTAAAAATAGTTATATCCTAATAGATTCATTTTCTCGAGTTTACTTTCTTAACATTTAACTTTTTAGAGATTTTTTTTTAAAAAAATAACTTTCTATTATTCATTTTACATAATTGAAATGAAGGACATTTTTAATTGTAGTTTACTTTGCATACAATAAAATGTACTAATTTCTGAACATCTGTATAACCACCATCTGTTGTTTATTTTATACTCTTATGTAGAATTTTTCTACCTGCTATTACAGTCAGAATAAGAAAGTTTCTGTCTCCTCAAACGTTCATTCATGTCTCTTCCAAGTCCATCTCCTCTTTTGTCCACTTCCTTTTTTGAGGCTTCTGTCACTATAGATTAGAGTTGTTACTTCTAGATTTTTCCATTCATGGAATCATATAGTACATATCCTTTGAAATCTAGTTTAGTTTTTTAGCATAATTCTTACACGTTTATAGTCATATATGACTACACTCATGATTTAAAATATCTTTTTACTCATTTTAGAACTATATCATGAGCATTTTTTTATCATTAATTAGTCTCCTAAATTTTAACTTTTAATCACAACATAACATTCTCCTTTACATATATGTTATTATTAGATAACATTGAGTCAAGTGTGACTCAAAATGACCCTATGAACAATCAGCCTGAGCACTGTCTTATCCTGTGCCGTCCTCACAATCTGACACATTCAAGCCCATTGCCACAATAACTATGTCAACCCACCTGGTTGAAGGTCCTCTCTTTTGCCTCCTCTACACCTTTCCAAGCATGATGTCCCTCTGCAAGGAATAACCTCTCCTAGCAACATGCCCAAAGTATATTGGACAAAACTTCATCATCTTTACCTCTAAGGAGCTCTGTGGTTTCACCTTCTCTAAGACATATCTGTTTGTCCTTTTGACAGTCTGTGCTCTTTTCTAAGACCACAGTTCAAAAGCATCAGTTGTTCTCCTGTCATCCTTATTCATTGTCCATCTTTCAGATGCATAGTAAGTGACCCTGACCTGAATCAGGCATCCTATTGTTCTCTAACTGACATCATTAGTCCTCAATAATTTGGAGAAGTCACTAACTGCAGACTTTCCAGTGCAATACATCTTCTGATCTCCTTACTGCTGACATAAAATGAATTGATTGTGAATCCAAGTAAGATGAAGTTGTTGGCAGCACCAATCCTTTCTCTGTCCATCATTATGTTGTTTATTGCTCCAGTGGTATTGTGGGATATTGGGGAGGAAGGAAGGGTCTCTGGCCAGGGCAGACTGCTTAAGATCCAGATAAGTTCAAGCCTTCCAATGGCCTATAATATGGGGTAGAGAAAGCTCCCCTGTGTTTGGCTGTATTGTCTTGAGAAATCTCGTCACCTGGGAAGACGGCTGCTTCATCTGTTGAGCTGGGAGTGGTCCTCATGAGGCTGAGGTTCTACTGACCAATCCACATGTCCCACGTCTGTAAGCCCACCCTGTCCTGTCTTCTTGTGTATATAAGTGCAGCGCAGTTCCAATAAAATTGAGTTGGGTTGACTCTCTGATCCTCTCTGGGAGTGGTGTATCTCCGTCGTGCTTACCCCCATCAGGTGTCACTGTCAAGTTGCCAGCGAACTGATAGTGACACCAGTGGCAAGGATTTTTGTTTTCTTAACATTGAAATGAAATTCATATTTAAGGCTGTGTATAGTGTTTAATCTTCCGCAAGCAAGTATTTCAAGGCCTCCTCACTTTCAGTAAGCAAGGTTGTGTCATCTGCATAACAAATGTAATTGATGAGTCTTCATACAAACTTGTTGCCATATTTTTTTCATAGAGTTGAGCTTCATAAAAAATTTTCTCAGCATATGGATTAATTAGGTATGGAGAAAGGATATAACCCTGATACTCACCTTTCCTAATTTTAAACCATATAATGTTCCTTCTGTTCATATAAAAAGCCTTTTGGTCTAGGTATAGGTTTCACATGAGCACAATTAGGTGTTCGGGAATTCCCATTCGTCTCAATGTTAGTCATAGTTTGTTTTTATTTATGTAGACAAATGCTTTTTCATAGTCAATAAAGTACAAATAGACATTTTTCTGATAGTCTTTGCTTTCAGCCAGGATCTATCTGACATCAGCACCGATATTGCTTTTAAATCTATTTTGAATGTCTGCCAATTCTCCATCTATATACTGTTCAAGCCATTTTTCAGTGATTCTCGGCAGTATTTTGCTTGCATGTGACATTAATATTATTGTTTGATAATTTCTGCATTCTGTTGGATCACCTTTTTTGGTAATGGAAACAAACATTGATCTCTTCCAGTTAGTCTGCCAGGCCTACCACAATATATATCAGAAATAAGATCTTATATTCCTCTCAGAGAAAGGACAGAAAAGTGAAGTCCTGTCTTAAGCAGGCTCAGGAATCAATCCTTTCAACCACTGTACTAAGTCTGTTATTTGGATTTTTTTTTGTCGTTGGACTTTCAGAAGTAATATCTCCAGGTTCTGCCATTGCCTTAGTTATCTAGCACTGCTTGTTATAATAACATCAATACCACAAGTGGATGGCTTTAACAAATAGAAATTTATTCTTATAATGTAGGTGACTAGAAATCCAAATTTAAGGTGTCAGCTCTTGGGGAAGCACCCTCACATTTTTTGGTTTTTCAGGAACACGCTTGTTTCCTTCAGCATCTGTAGCCTGGCATTCTTTGAAGATCTATCTCCATGTTCTCTACCTTTCCTGGTCTACCTTCCCTGACCTCAAAAAGCTTCCTAGGCCAGGGCCCCAAATTCAAAGGATGTAATTCAGTGCTGGTGACTATTTCTTGGTAATACTGAAGTTTGAAGTTCCCACAACTCATAGTCCATAAGAAGTTACACTATTAACCCAAATCAAGTGCCTCTCTGGAAGTTCAAATTTATCAGCAGTTTCTTAGAAGAAAGATGAGAAATTTCCTCCTATATGATTTAAAGCTCTGAAAACATGCTAGAAGTTCAGTGATGAGTTACCTCAACCTTGACAGTACATAACAACAATGACCAATTCCTGGATGATTTCATTTGCAAAGGATCAAGATTTCAGGTGTGAATACTTATAAGACTAAAGAAAACATCTTCTGGATAGGGCCTTTAAGCCCTTACAAATAAGAACATACAGAAATAAAAAGCCTAAGTCAAATAATGCAAGTCTCCTGATGCATTTTGCAACAGCTATCAGTTCCAGTCTGAAATACCTCATGAGTAGCTACCATCTGTCTGTCAGGAGGAGGTGTACATTGCTTTAATGCTGAACAATTTGCCAGGACTTCCAGACTGAGGTCTTTTATTTCTTTTTAAATCAGCAAATGAATACCCTATGGATCACTTTGGCCCATGTTCTGTTGTGCATAGGGTCACTGTGAGCAGGGGTTTGATTTGACAGCTAACACAAACAACAACATGATACACATGGAGTGATCTTTCCTACTTGAATTCCCAGAAATCCACTCATGAAAGGGAACCATCTGCATAAAGCATGGAATAGTATGAGTGAGCTGCCTGCACCAACAGCTCTGGGAATAATGCTGCTTTTATAATTCAGTTGTTTATCATCTTCCTCTTCTCCCTACAACTCTTTTACTATTGTAAAATAATTCATCCCCAGACATCAGGAATTTGTATCTTCATAATTTTTTTTTCAAAAATTGATCTCCACCATTGAACAATTTAGTTTCACTTCTCCTAACAAAATACACAGACTCTTGGAGGATTAAGACAAATGCAAGGCCAATTCTACATTTCTCAAGGGTGTCTTTTATAGACCAGTAGCAGCATAGAGACCAGCAGCAATGCAAATTGTTAGGCATCACAAGTGGATTGAGACCTAAACCATCATATGAAGGGTTGGATGGGAGGAGGGAGGTGTTGAATGGAATAGACAGGAGTAGAAGGGATGCTGTTGGAGCAGTAAAAGGGATGGGTCAAGACACACATGCCAAGGATGGTGGGAGGTGTGAGGGTGCAACACTAAGTCTATTGGTTAAGATGTGCCTATCCAGGCCATGGTCTTTACAGTTGCTTGCTATGCATCAGAGAACTGGACAATTACTAGGGATGATAGAAGAAGAATTGATGCCTTTGAGCTTTGGTTCTGGAGAAGAGTATTTAATATACCATGGACTGCTAGGAGAACAAACAAGTTTGTCCTGGAGAGGGTGAAGGCAGGCTGCTCCTTGGAGGCAAGGATTCTGAAGCTTCGTCTGACATACTTTGGACATGTTACAAGGAGGGATCAGTCCTTGGAGAGGGACGTTATGCTTGGAAGGGTGGAGGGACAGTGCAGGAGAGAAAGACCCTTGGTGAGATGGATTGATTTTGTCAGTAATGTAATGGGGATAGGCAAATCTGAGACAATGAGATTGGCAAGGGATATAGTAGGGTTTAGGGCTGTTGTACATAGGGTCACTATTAGTCACAGGTGACTCAACAGCACATAACAACAACTTCTATAATGGATAATTGTATTTCATCTGCTCCTTTCTGTAAAATGCTTGTCTGTCACATACTGTTCTAAAGCTGAACATTCAAATTAAGACAGACTAGGAAGAAGGATTGGCCATTCACTTCCAAAATAACAGGTCTTCAGAAACCCTATGTAATAGAGCACATTTAGAGTGGTCTACCAGATATGGCAACTGATGCTGAATTCTCAAATATAGAAACTCAAAGGAGGATGAACAGTTATAAGCAGACAGTAGAGATTGGAGCATGGAATGTAAGAGCATGAATGTAGGAAAATTGGACATTGTTAACAAAGAACTGGAACGCATAAATATTGTGATACTAGGTATTGGTGAAGTGAGCAGGGTTGGCATGGGACAACCTATGCCATCCTATGGGGCATCTCTATGCCAGAGATGAAAAATGTGAGGAAAAAAATGGGTTCCCTTTATAGTTACAAAAGTCATTTCTATATCCATCTTGAAATACAATGTTGGGGTTTTTTTGTTTTTTTAAATTTTATTATTATGTGTGTGTGTGTGTACCATCAAATCAGATCTAACTGGTACAGGAGGAGATTGCCCCTCCTTCTCCAGCAAAGCGTCTGGTGGATTCTAACAACGTACCTCTGGGATTGCAGTGAAACTTCTTGCCACTAGGCTACCAGAGCTCCCAGAAATACAATGTTATGAAGGATGGAATAATATCCATATATATACAAGGAAGTCCAGTGAATACAATTATCATTCAAATATATGCACCAAAGAGGAGGAAATAGATGATTTCTACCAACATTTGCAGTCAGAAATCGATCAGACTTGTAATAAAAATACATTCATAATAATGGGTCCTGGAATGTAAAAGGTGGGAACAGGGAAGAAGGATCAGTAGTCAGAAAACATGGATTTGGTGACAGAAATTAAGTTGGAGATAGAATGACAGAATTGTGTACAATCAATGATTTATTCATTGCAAATACCTTTTATTATAAACATAAATGAAGACTATACACAAGTATTTCACCTGATAGTATGTAAAAGAATCAGATCAATTAATCCGTGGAAAGAATCATTGGAGAAGCTCAATATCAGCTGTGAAAAATAGGCCAGGCATTGATTGTGGAACAGGCCATCAACTACTCATACCCAAGTTCAAACTAAAGCCAAAGAAGGTTGAATCAAACACCAGTAACCAAAATTTGACCCTGAGTCTATCTCACCTAAATTTAAAAAGCATCTCAGAAACAGGTTTGAAGTGTTAAACATTAATGAATGAAGACCAGATGAGTTGTGTGTGGATATCAAGAATATCATCCATGAGGAATACAAAAAATCATCACAAAGACAGAGGAAGAAGAAAACACAGAGATGGATGTCAGAAGAAACTCTGAATATTGCACTGGAGTGCCAAGAAACCAAAGAAAACAGAAGAAATCCAGAAGGAGCTATACAGAAGATTTCAAAGGACAGCATTAGAAGACAAAGTATTATAATGAAATGTACAGAAAGCTGGAGTCAGAAAATCAAAAGGGCTGAATTCAGCTTTTCTTAAGCTAAAGGAACTGAAAAACAAATTCAAGCTTCAAGTTGCAAAAGTTAAAGATCCTATGTGCAAAATATTGAATGATGCAGGAATCACTAAAATAAGATGAAATGAGTTTACAGTGTATCAAAAGAACTTGCTGACACTGAAGAATTTCTTGAAACAACATATCATCAAGAGACAGCTTATCTGAAGGAATCAGCAAAGATCAAGGCCCCCAAATTTGACAGCATACCAATTGACATATCTAAACAAAAATGATGCTGCCCTGGATGTTCTCATCAAGTTATGCCAAGAAATCTGGAGGACAAAAACCTGGCGAACTGACTAGAAGAGATCCTATCTCCAAAAAAAAGATGACTTGAAAGATATGGAAATTATCAAACAATATCACTAATATCACACACAAGCAAAATCCTGCTGAAAATTATCCAAAAAATGACTGGAAGAACACATTTACAGAGAAGTACAAACTGTGTTTAGAAGAGGCCGTGGCACTAGAGACATTATCACCAATGTCAGATGTACTGTTTACTGAGAGCAAGCAGTATTAGAGGAATGGCTACCTGTGTTTTATTGACTATGCAAAGGCATTTGACTGTGTGGATCACAACATTTTTTATTAACCTTGAGAAGAATGGAACTCTCAGAGCACAGGTTTTCACTTAAACAAAACCTATACATGGACCAGGAGCAAATCATTAGAACAGAGCAAGGAAACACTGCTTGATTCAAAATTAGAAAGGGAGTGTGTCAGAAATGCATCCTGTCTTCCTACCTTTTCAGTCTATATGCAGAACAGATCATTTGGGAGGCTGGACTTTATGAGGAGGCATGTAGCATCATGATTGGAAGACTTAACAACCTGCATTATGCAGGTGGTACAACCTTGCTTGCCAAACCTGAGGAGGACCTCAAGCATTTGCTGCAGAAAAACAAAGACTGTAGTCTTCACATCAAGGAGACAAAGATGCTCATCACTGCACCAATAGGCAGCACCATGATGGATGGAGACGATATTGAGGTTGTTAAAAATTTCAGCTTGCTCAGCTCCACAATCAACACTCTCGGCACTAGCATTCAGAAAGTCAAAAGACAACTTATACCTTTTGTGTGTTTGTGTGTGTAGACAACTGAAATGCCATCAAGACTGAGGAAGACGTAAAAACTTAGGGGCCAGGTGAGCCTTGGCCATGGCCACATCAGGAATCACTGGAAGCACCCTAGCAGATCTTCTGCCTTCGACCTTGGCCAGTGAGCAGACAAGGGTAAATGCTGCAAAAAACAAAACTGGTACTGCTCCTATCACTAACATAGCTTGATCAGGATACTACAAAGTTTTAGGGAAGGGAAAGCTCACAAAGCAACCATTCATTATGAATGCCAAATTCTTCAGCAGAAGAGCTGAGGAGAAGATTAAACGTGTTGGGGAGCCTATGTCCTGGTGGCTTGAGGCTGTGTTAATTACATGAAAGTTGGTTAATTAAATGCTTTTTCCCTTAAAAAAAGACAAATTGCATTGGGAGAGTCTACTTTGAAGTCCACCTCTCCAGAATACTATATATCAAAGAGCTGGACAATGACTAAGGATGACAGAAGAATTGATATCTTTGAGCTGTGGTGCTCGAGAAGATTATTGAACCATGGGCCACCAGGCAAACAAGTAAGTCTGTTTTGGAGTGTGTGAAACCAAGTTTCTTCTTGGAAGCAAGGACTTTGAAGCTCTGCCTCAAATATTTTGGTCCATGGCTGCGAGGGACCAATCCTTGGAGAAGGAACTCATGCTTGGAAGGGTGGAGGGATAGCACAAAAGAGAAAGATCCTGGATGAGATAGATTAACTTAGTGACGAGGGTAATAGGTGTAGATGTGTCAGAGTCAGTGAGACTTGCTCAGAATAAGGCAGGGTTCAGAGCTATTGTACACAAGGTTGCCATGAGTCGTGGATGACTTGATGGCACATAACAACAACAACAACATATAAGCCTAAGGAAATTCTGATAGATAAAGAGTTGTACTGACAATCAAAAAAGTACAAGATTGGAACCATCAGTTGTTCACAGGAGAAGGATGCTAAATCTTCTTTCGTGCCATTTAAAGCCTCCAAAAACCTGCTAGTAAGTTTTGATAGTTAACCCTGATCAAGTCTTAGGACAGAACCTTGAAAAGAGCTAAGCAAGACTTTAAGAAGTGGACACAAATGGCTTTTTTGTCACCTTCCCAGGTCCCCACCCCTACTCCGAATCCTTAGAGAGCATACTGAGGCTTCTGCCAATTCTCAGTGATATTTAGGGACTTGTAGTTTGTGTTCTATTGTCCCTGACTTCCTTCAACATCTGCCACTGATTTATCTAGTACTGGCCAGAAAGCAAACATTTTCCTCAAATGTTCTCCTACCATTACCAATAAGAGGAGAGAAAGCTCTATTGTCTTAGTGGGTAAGGAGTTATGTTGACAACCCAAAGACATGAGTATCTTATCCACCAGCTTCTCTGTGGGAGAAAGAGGGCAATCTCCTCCTGAGCAATCTATAGCCTCTGAAAACCCACTGGAGGGTCAGCTATGTGTAGGTTCCAACTCAAGGGTACATACTGTCGGTAAGCACCTGGTGACGTAGCCAGTAAGGAGGTGAACTGCTGGTGCAAAGGCTTTGATTCTCTGGGAGTTAAAACTGTGTATTACAACTCAACTCATTGCCATATGGTTAGAACAGACTCATAGGAGACTCCCTCCACAGGGAATTTGAGATTGTAAATTGCATGGGAAGGGATTGGCCATGTTTCTCTAATGGAGCTTTTGGTGGCTTTGAATCACCAGAGAGGCATAGATTTGGGGTTACTAGTACAACTCCCTCCAGGTTATACCATCCCAACTCCCTCCCATATGGTACACAGTCTTCTCAATGCAATGAAGCATTAGCTATATTGGTTCCAACTCTATGGCAATGCATTTGAGTTTTGAGCAAATGTGCTTATTGAATGTCTTTCCCCTCAATTAGTCCCCATCTCAGTCCAACTCTTTTCCATTTTATATCAAGATTTCAATATATAATTCTGTACTTATAAATGAGACTATTATTCAATAAGAGGGTCTGGCATTCCACTTTTAATTGAAAGGTTTATAGTTTGAATCCACTTAATGGCTCCATGGAAGAAAGACAAGGTAATCTACTCCCACACTTATTATAGTCTAAAAACATCCTGTAGAACCATTCTACCTTACACATGGGGTACCTTTATGTGAAAAATAGATATAGCACTCAAAAACAATATTATTTAATAATTTCCACCTTCATCCTTCAATTTCTGATCATAGGATGGATGTTGCCATGTTTCCCAAATTATTTCTTATAGTTAAGATTCTTTTGACAAAGAATATGTTGTTGTGTGCTATCTAGGCAGAACCGACTCATAGCTGATCTTCTAGGGGTTTTCAGAGGCAGTAAATAGTACAAGAGGAGATTGCCCACTTTTTTTCCTAAGGAGCAGCTGGTGGATTTGAAGCACATGCCTTTGGGTTGACAATACAGCTCATACCACTAAGTCACTATTGTTGTTGATTGCCATCGAGTAGAGCATGACTCATAGTGACTCTATGAACAAAAGACCTGAAGCCTTTCTATAACTATTGTCGTTTCTCAAAGTTCATAGAGTTTCCAAAGGCATGTTGTTTAGAAAGTGGATGCCACTCCTGCTTCCAATCCTGCCCTAAACTGGGAGCTCCACCAAACACTGTCCACCATGGGTAACCGTTATGCCATTTGACACCCCAATGACACAAGTTTTAGCATCACAGCAACCCCAGGTTACCTCAGTACAGCATATTGACAGAAGAGTGCTGTACAACTTAGGAGAACATTCCTCCAAGATAAAAAAATATAGAGAATGATTCACGAATTTGCATGTCATGTCACTATAGCTCCCTGAAAGATTATAATACTTGGATATGATAAGCTACTGATGGATATATATTTATAGTCCAAAAGTTGGTGAATTCCTGAAAGCTAAGGAGCATGTCTAATTTGTTTCTGAAACTCAGCACCCTGCACAGAGCCCTACATTTAGTAGAGGCTCAATGCATAGTCAGCAAATTAATTAATGGATATATCCTTTCTGTGAATAAAAAAAAAATGACAAGCATCTTTTTAAAAATGCATCTGCTTATAGTGCTTATACCGAAGGTGAAAGCCAAAGGCAATTTCTAGTCATCTAAATAATTTATCATTAATTACTGATGTGCAATAAAAGGAGAAATTGTTTAATCTTTTTCCAAGCAGTTATTCAAAGCTTGTAACACAGGAGACTTTCGACTCTCACAATGAGATAAGAGTCAGCTTCCTGCTTGAGTCTGTCAAAAAGTGATTTTTTGATATCACAGTAGAGTCACAACAATAGTAGTGGTGCTTCCTAAGCTATAGTCTGTTTGTTTGTTTGGTCTTCTCCCTCTCTATTATCTAGAATTGAACTTCATAACCAGTGTGCATTGCTTGCTGTGCTGTCGATTGCCATAGGTTTCAGAAACACAGATGGAGATAATAGTAGCTTGTCACATGTCTTCAGTTATTTATTCAACATGTGTACTGTGAGCTTAAAGGACCTCCAATTACAACTTCGGGTGTGTAAAATTCCTTTCTAATTCTTCATTAAATTACGTATTGACCTCTAATTAAAACTGACCACAAAGGTACTGGTTCTTTGCGGAATTGGTCTGGGTCTCATATGGTGGCAGTAGAAAAAGAAGCAGCATCTAAATTATTTTCTTTTTTTTTAATTCTTTTCTTTATGATCTTGGATGTTCTCTTTGTCTGGTTATAAGGTCCCTTGAAAGGTGCTTTCACTGATGAGAAAGTGCATAGCACTACTTTCCAGATGAATTAAAAACAAGAGTTATGCCAAATTTCGAATAAAGTGCATTTTAGAAGATAAAAGAACACCCAGGCTCTTGCCAGCTCCCAAACTGCAAAGTCTGTGAGAATTATTGCAAACGCTTCTATTCTTTCCTTGTATTTTGATTCTCACATTTCAGTAGTCACTGAACACTATTGACTCATTCATCTTAACTTCCTGAAATAGCAACAACAAAAAAGCCATGACTCAATGCCAAACTAAAACTAATGTCAACATTAGCTGATGAAGTCTTCTCAAATAATATTAGCAAAACATTATTCATATTTGAAATGTTAATGAATACCAACTGGCCCTTACTAGGATGTAGCTAGGGATAATAATGTTACAAATTAATGATGCTCTTCTACTGAGGTATAGAAGCCCTTTTCCCCCAACTAACTCAGTGTTAGAACTTCAGTTGCAGTGCTTGTGTCTGAGACTATCAACAAAATAAAATAAAAACAATTTATATCAATGTGGCTATTAATTATTTTTTAAGCTTCCCCAATAGTCAACCCCCCAAAATGCAATTTCATTATTCACAATACCTGACCTGACTGTCAGGATTTATCTAATCTGATCGTGTCACTGGCAAGGACATCCAGTCTCCTTTCCCAGAACCTCACAAGGTATCTCGATGCTGCAGAGTTTAAGCCTAGCTCTTTACTACACTACCTGTGTGTTCCTGAGCAAGGTCCTTAATATCTCTGAGCTCTCATTTCTCAACAAGTGAAATGGAGTCAATTGTCTCTACCCTAATATGAAAAGTAAGTACAACAATATAAATTAAGTACTTAGCATTAAGAACAACTAGTAATCAATCCCATTTCATACGTTCGGTGGCATCTGTAGGAGCTGGCTGCTAACTGAATAGTACTGCCTCTCTAATGCTTTGAATTCACCAGCTGCCCCTAAGGAGAAAGATACCCAATCTCTTACAATGCAATTTATAGCATCTGAAAACCCACTGGATTATTGACTGGTTCCAACTTGACAGCAATGAGCTATTTAACAAACAGTTTTTACTATGGCTAATTCTTTGAGATACGCTTCTCTTTCTGCACTATTTAGAGCTGATTATGAAGCATATGGGGTCAATATGTGGAACTAGGCATGAGATAAATAATTCAGTTATTGAGCTGAGACTAGTCATGGTGGAGCAGACAGGGTTAATGTTAAGAGGAGGGTGATAGATACAGAAAGCAGTAAGTAAAAGGTGTCTTCTAAATATATAAAGTGATATTAATCTAGAAATCATTGTGGAGTAACACTCTTATTGTTCCCAATGGTCAAATATGGACTGGAAACCTGTGTGTACAAAGCAAAGTACTAGAAGAGACAAAAAAAAATATATACTCAGTATGATTATTCAGTAAACAGAGCGCTGTTCTGTGTGTTCAAATAAAAATTCCCTAGAGAGAAACTAATGCTTCCAAATCGACCCTTATCAAGAAGACTCCTTGTCAGTCCCTCTATCACTTTATTTTCATAATAAAATCAAATTATATGCCATCGTGGGTCTTATATAAGAGATAAAGATATTTCATAATGTGTAAAAATTATTGTTCTTATTATGTGCTACCGAGTTGTCGGCAACTAATACCGGCCCTCTGTACAACAACTTTGAAACCTGCCCTGCCCTGTGCAGGCCTCACTGACTCCAACACACCTACCCTCATTACCACAGCTATCTATTTCATCCAGGGCATCCTCCACCCTCCATGCATGATGTCCTGCTTCAAGGACTAGTCCCTTCTGGCCACATTCCCAAATTATATGAGACAGAGCTCCAAAATCCTAGCCTTCAAGGTGAAACTTGGTTTTGCCCTCTTCAAGACAGATTTGTTTGTTCTCTTGGTGGTTCAATACTTTTCTTCAGCACCACAACTCAAAGGCAAAGATCCTTCTTCTGTCATCTTTAGCCATTGTCCATCTCTCCAATGCATATAGCAAGTAATTGTAAAGACCATGTATGACTTGGATCAGGCACGTCTCAATTTATTTAATATATGAAGATATTTTTATAATCTTGTTCTTCTTATCTTATATGCCATCAAGTTGGAACTGAGTCATAGCTGACCCTCTAGTGGATTTTCAGAGGCTGCAAATTGCATAGATTTCTCATCTTTCTTCCACGGAACTGCTAGTGGGTTTGAAATACTTTGGGTTAACAGCACAATTTCTTACCATTATGCCAGAGCTCCATTTTTTTTTAATAAAGTAAGAGATATAAAGATATGGTTCATACATTTATTATTTATTTAAGGGTCATCTAAGTATGTTGTTGTTATTGTTGCTGATTGCTGTCGAGTCGAACACGACTCATAGAGACCCTATGAACAAAAAACCTGAAGCCTTTTTATAACTATCATCATTTATCAAAGTTCATAGAGTTTCCAGAGGCATGTTGTTTAGCAATTGGATGACACTCCTGCAATTACAACAAAAAATGTAAGTCTTTTCCATTGAGGAGGCTGGTAGAATAAAGAGTGAAAAGAATTCATATTCTTTAATTCAAATTCGGTCCTCAAATCACCGTTGGGTATTTTTTTTTTAACTCTTGTAATATGCTGTGTTCTGATAGCTAAATAAGATTACACTTGTAAACCACAAGGGCACTGGAAAACCCTCATTCAGAAGAACGGTTTCACCTATGCATTGATGGACAAGTAGGATTCAATCAGAAAGAGAAGAAAAAGAACATTCTCAGCAAAACTAAAGCTTAATGAAAGACATGAATTTGGAAACTATAGCAAGTAGTTGGCAGGTTGTAACTTGAATAATTTGGCTAAAACAGAGAGTTCATACAGGTAGAGAAAAAACTCAGAAAAAAAGGTAGGCCTTGGATGACTCACAAAGGATTTTTTGAGAGTTCGAATAGCATATATATATATATAAATTGAAGCACAGAATAATTATGTGAATTACCCAACAGTGAAAATAGAATCCCAATATCCATATGGTGCACTATTTCCTTGATGGCATGCATGGCCAGTGGTGAAAGCAATATTTTATCATCCTCCTTGACAATTCATATCTGAACACAGCCATCCTATTAGACATTTTCAGACTCGGTGGCAGATATCCTACTTGGCCCTCTAGTTTAAGTGTTTCATTTATGACAAAAAATAAAGCAATTCTAAACCGACCAAGGGGAATGGGAAACAAAGGACCATTTCTCAAAAATAAGATGGTGCTTTCAAAAATGAATTGACTTTATGATGCCATCTGGAAAATGCTTTTGTATTCCCGATTCAGTGCACTGAGCATAACTTAAAGTTGACTAACCAGCTCTCAAATTCTCTCTTCTGCTTCCTCACATATGGACGTAGCCTACAGGAATAAATGTTATTAGTCCATGGACAGGACATCTGGTGTGACTCTTCAGCAACACGGTGTACAATTCTTGGGTGAATTTCCGCAGAGCACAACAGCTTAACTTTGGAAACTTTTCAGGATTGAGCCAGTCCTTCATGTTTGACCTTTTTTAGAAAGAAATTTTCTCCATTCCTCTTATTGCTGCAACTAACTCATAGCTGACCCTCTAGTAGGTTTCCAAGGCTGTAAATCACATGGTAGGATATTGCCCACCTCTCTCCCTAGTTACTGCTGGTGGATTCAAACTGACAGATGTGACTTTTGAGTTAGCAATGCAGGTCACTAAGGAATTCACCACCTAGGAAAAAATAAAAAATTAGTGCTTCCAAATAAACTCTTTTTTTTTTTATGTCCCCCAGAGCGGGGGAGTGCACCGTTCTTGGAGGTACTGCAATACCAGGTCGATGCGTGGAGTGGACGGAGCAAGCTCCTATTCCATCTCCTAGCGCCAAAAATCCATTTAATATATTGTCCTCGGGTAGAGGACGTATCCGATATTAAACTGATAAGAACAGATACTACACTTGATCTTAGCCAAAAGGCCAAGAAGCGATCCAAATAAACTCTTATTAGGAAGTTTATCTTTCTTCTTATTGTTTATTTGTATGTATCTCTCTCTCTCTCTCTCTCTCCTCCTTCTCTCTGTCCCTCCATCTCTCCATCCCTCCCACCCTTCTATTTTTCCTTTCTGTTTCCTATCTCTCTTCCTGTCCTGTAAAACTCAATGTGGCAGTTGTGGGAGCAGCCGTGTTTGACCTCCACTAACTTCATAGGAGAAGGATAACAATTGATAACAACAGCAAAATAATGCTGATCCCTATGAAGTCAGACATGATGCTATGCTTCATACCTTCTTATAACAATTCAAATAATAAAATGACCCTTCCAAGACACTCACAACTCTATTTGATAATTCATTGCAAAATCTCTGCAGAACTCACAGGCAATATTCATAACTACAGAATTCATTAGGAAAGCTACAGATTCCAATTCAGATCAGGAACACTCAGGATACAATTTTTCAGTCAGGACAACCTCTTCTCTACTGTACCAAAAGGCAATCCACACTGAATCTTGGCTTTGTAGCCTTGCCCTCTTCCCCACTCAGGTTACGAATTTATTTTAGCTCTACCAATTATGTGTCACCCCTACTCTACAAGTAGCCTAGGTCCAAAACCACTTATATTTAGGTCTCTGAATCAGCAAACTTCCCTTACTCTGCCAATAAGTACTCTGTTCTCTTGATATATGTAAAGGTTCAAATCCACAGTTTTATCTCACACTAGTTTCTGGTCCTCTACTCGCACTGCCATCTCTGCTGCTATCTCTTGCACTATCCTGAACCATCTCAACATTTTGAACTATCTTTCTGGAGTTAGAGTTTTCTGGTTCATTTAGAAATCTCCGGTCCCAAAGGACCTTTCTTCTCTGGTTCATTTAGAAATCTCAGGTCCCAAAGGACCTTTCTTCTTTATGGTAGTGAGATCTCTGTATTCTACTTCTGAGTCAATTAAATTTCAGACTGGTGGTAGGATAAAACTGTCCAATTCACACATTCATGTTCTTAACTTGTTATTTTCAGGTCCCACTCAAATAAGGTGCCATTTCCCTTATTTACATTATTATCAAGATATTAATTTCCTTTGTGACCCAAAAGACCTTTTATTTGCATATCCCTGACTCCTCAAGTGATGAAAGTAACTACAACAACAAAAAATAAAGTCTAGAAAAGTCATACTAAGTAATCCACTTCAGGATATTTCATTTCTATAATTTCTCTTCCTTCATTTTTTTTTTTCTGCTTTCCTTCCTTTCAACACTTAAGGAATGCTTACCATATGTAATACATAGTGTTATACTTAAAGTTTTGGAATTAATTTGAATCTAAGATTTTGTATCATAGACAGGCCTCTTACTTCTTAAGGCTGGTAGACATTCCTCATGGATTTTTTTTTCCCAAAATAACCACAGTCCTTCCAAAGAATTTATTGTAATTGAACATTGGAATTATGGTCAGAAAAATAATTCTCCTTTTTCAGCTTGGGTAATCAGACCTAATTTTAACACCGTAGAAAAGATTTAGGATCTCATAAATGAAAGAAACTTAGATGAATTTGAATGAGAATGAGGCGGATGCTAACTTTGCTTTATAAAAAGTTGCCAATAAACAGTCTAACACTTGCATAAAGGAACATTTAATTTGTTGATGAGAACAAATTGCTTTCAAACAATTAAAAACACCAATTTAGAGATAAACAACTGGCGTGTTAAATACAAATCATTCTTCTTACTTATTGAAGTAGCTTCTCCACTCCTTTTCTTGACAACACTTAATTAGCTTAACTTGACTTGCTTAGCGAGCCATGGAGGCACAGTGGTTAGAGCTCTCATTTATCAACCACAAGGTGAGTGGGTCGAACCATCAGTCATTCAATGGGAGAAATATAGGGCAATCTGCTTGTTAAAGATTTACAACCTAATATCCCATGAGGCAGTTCTACTCTGTTCTAGAGAATGTTACTGTGAGTTAAATTCATCTTGACCCCATTGGGTTTAGTTTTGCCAAATTGCTTTTTTAATTGAAAACAGTGGAGCTATATTTGTTTAAAAGCATTTAGACTGTGAAAACTGACTCTTGTGTTTGTCCTAAAATGATGGTAACTATTAAGATATGCTTTTAAAGACTATTCATATTGTTCTTTGAAATTTATAGTATTAGACCACACTATCTACTTATGGAAGAATAATTATTTGCTTTGCAACTTAAATAGGAATTTTTTGCCTCATTTTAATTCTAGATCTCTAGTAGGTGAAAAATAAATATCCTTAATTACTCCACAAACAAGATCAATATTAAATCTAATGAGTTTGACTAAATTTAAACATCTTTTATGAAATGATTTTGTGGAAAGAGTAATGTTGAAATGCATATCTAATATAAAATATTTCCTTTGCCTTCCATAAAACTCCATGAAAACACCATAAAACTCCCATGGGACTAACTGCCTGCCTCTGAAAACTATGATTTCAGATATGAGTTGGTGCCAACTCAATGGTACACAATAACAACAAAACATATCTATATGGAACAACATATCTATCTATCTATTATCTATCTATTATCTATCTATCTATCTATCTATCTATCTATCTATCTATCTATCTATCTATCTAATCTATGTAGCTAGCTAGCTATTCAGCCCAGTGGTGACAATCTTTGTTTTCTTGATATTGAGCTTCAATCCATATTGAAGGTTGCAGTCCTTGACCTTCTGCAGCAAGTACTTCAGGTCCTCCTTAGTTTCTGGAAGCAGGGTTGTGTCATCTGCATAATACATGTTGTTGATGAGTCTACCTCCAATCCTGATGCCACATTTCTACTCAAAGAGACCAGCCTCCCAGATAATCTGCATATAGATTGAAAAGGTATTGTTCCAAAAAAGTAAGGTAGATATAGAGTTCATCTTTCAATATGGCTTTCCTAGCCATAGTTTGATATTGCCATGTAGCTGGATGGGAATCTGTGAACGGGACATATCCACAAAGACATTGGCTATCTATCAATCCACAAAGTGATGAACTGGCTAGTCTAACCAATTCGTAAGGGGATTGCCTAGTTTTGTCATGAAATTAAGCAATTCAACAGCAAGAGAATTAGACCTCTCCCAACCTGATGAAAAAGAAGAAAGAGAATGTAGAACACACTTAGAGACAAACCAGGTGTTCTTTATCGAGCTACACCTATAGTAGCAGTGACCATGATAAAATTAGAAACCTGGCATGAGATGGGACCTTGGGACTGCTACACCATTGGAACTGGAGTAAAAAGCCTTTGCCCAAGCTTTTTAGACAATTTAGGGTGGGAAACCATAATTTACAGTACTGAGAAATTTGTAATACTGCCTAAGACCGATGGGAAGTACCAGTATTGGCAGAACTGAGAACTTTTGTAACACTGGTTTAAAGCCATGAGGCTCAAGGCTGAAGTGCTTGTATGCACATTTTAGAAACTGTCCTAACAGTATTCAGCTATTAATCTGAATTAAACCTTTCATTTCCTCAATATGGTTCTGTGTGGTCCGTGAGGTATCACAATAGATTTTAGACCCAGCAAAGCAGTAAGGTTGCTGTTGAGATGAACAGAAAGGGGTCTGGGAGTATAAGGGACATATCTGGCCTTATGGAAATTGTTTTAGTCTTATTCATGCTATTGATGGGGACTGTTCTCCTTTGTGAAGTCAGTAAAGGTCAGATATCGCTGTCCCCATGTGGTCCTTGCCATTTTTACAGTAGAGAAACTACTTGTATACCTTTGGAATTAGAGCCATTTGAATCCTACTTCGACTCCATGTATTAGCTCTGTGATTTCATGAATATTCAAGTTTTTCTGAGTTTCATTTATGTAAAAGACAAATAATATTTATTTGGCAAGTGATATATCAGATTTCATTTGAGCATGTTGCTAGAATTTGGAAAGGAATATCATGCTTGGAAAGGTAGAAGGTCAGCAAATTATGGGAAGACCCTCAAGGAGGTGGATTTATAGATTGACTAAAGCAACAGGCTCAAGTATGTCGGAAATGATGAGGATGGAACAGGACAGGGTTCAGATCTGTTGTTCATAGGGTTGCTATGAGTCATATTTAACTCAATGACACCTAACAATAACAACATATCCCATTTATTGAGTGCTTAAATGTGCCTACCTAGGGACCCTTTCCAAAGGAGCTCTAGTGGTGTAGTCCAGAGAGATTTGGGCTCCTAATCAGGAGGTAGCATTCTCTATGCTGGTTTGAGTCCATCAAAATTTCCTTGGAAAAAAGTCAGGCAATCTCCTTCTGTGAGATTTACAGCCTCCACAAAACCTACTAGAAAGTCATTTGGAAAGTCAACTAACTATGCATCTGAATCAAAGGCAATGAGTTTGAATGAATACATTCCAGGGACTGCTCCAGGGGAGTTTTATTGATTAATTACTTTACTCCCACAATCAGGCCTATGAGGGATATATTATTTTAACTTTATTTTATACATGAGGAAACTGGCTCACTGAGAGATTAATCAGTTTGTCCAAAGTCATAGAAATAGCAAATGGTGGAGGTTTTCCTTTTTTATTCTCTTCTCTTCAGATTTTATCAGAGGGATCCTGGTGATACTTTGCTTTCTACCTAACTCTAGAGATTGAAGTGAATATTTAAATTAAATGGGTAACAAATGTAAAATACCATTTCATTACCTTACATGTGATAAAGCTTATTAAATGAATTTCTTCTGCATTTGTGATCATTTTTCAGGTTCTATTTTTCTCCTAGGCTTTAAGATAATGGATAACGAAGGTCCACAGAGGCTTCTCCTCACTCCTTTTGTTCTGTGTATACTTTTCTGGCTGATTTCTTCCCTTCAAAAGCCAGTAAATACTAAATACTACCCCCTTTCTCCATCTCAGCACACCAGCTTCCTATAACCTGCTTTCCACTTGTCATATTTACATCATGTGTAACAGTCACTTCAAACTTAAACAACCAAGTTAACACATTTGATCACCGCTCCCCTTCAAACCTATTTTCTCTTTAGCCTTCCCCATTTTGGGGGTAGAGAAGTCATCACCACTGGCATTTTCTCTTAGGATAACATTTCCAAAAATCCTCAAATACCTTCCTGTTGCATTTAAACTGAGTATTTATTCTGATTAACAAAATGTTGCGTGATCTTGGCCTTGCTGATGCCATTCACATTCCAGCCGCTCTCCTTTACCCACCATCTCCAGGCATCCTAGCAACTGCCTGAGTCTCAGACACTCAAGTTCATTCCTATCTTAGAGTTTTGCCCAGTGTTTTTCAGCTGGAAAGACATTCTATCTGATCACTTGATATCTCAACTCATTTCCAGAGGTTGTAAATGGCATAAGAGTAAATGCCAAAGAGCACTTGGTAGAGTCAACCTGTCTGCCTTTAGGTTTATTCTAGTAAGATCACCAGAGATTCTTACACATTATCATCAATCTCACATCACATGTCACCAGCATAGATAGGCTTCTTAACCACAGAGTTCTCTCCCTTAAAATGACCTCTACTGAATTTATATTTCTTTTTAATTGTTGGTGCTCCATCCCACAATAGTAGTGTGCACACATACATACACACATACACACACACCCCCCCATGGGGACACACACACACACACACACACACACACACACACTCCTGAAAAGAAAGCTCAGGAGAGTAGAGATCTTGTCTTTTGTTGTTAATTATTATTATTTAAAAAAACAAAAGAAAAAGAAACCCCCAAAATATAGTGTGTAGTGGCCATACAGCATCAGAGATGATGAGGATAGCACAGCACAGGGCTCAGATCTGTTGTTCATAGGGTCACTATGAGTCATACTAGATTACTAATAACAGCTACAACAACAATAGCTACTCCAAACATTCCTTGAATTAATGAATGTGTTCATTTTGTGGTTGCTGTTTGTAAGTGTCCTTCTTAAGGTCAAGGGCCATTTTGCAACTTCTACACCTCTTTACTACATCCAAGAAGGACTGGGTTTGAGCAAGTTAACTACATCAGTGAAAGCTGAAAAGCCCTGTAAACTACTTTTGTGGATGTAATTTTAAATCATAAATAAGAAGAGTGAAAATTAGCATTTGCATTCCAACTGGATGCACTATAATCTTCAGATAGGTGGAAAGAACTTAATGATGGAGAGTCAACATCAGAGGACACTGGGCGATGCATACAGATAAGCATTTGTGTGACAGTCTTTGAGGTAGGCCCTGACCATTTGACGGGCTCACAGAGCAGACAAGAAATCAAGAGGACAGACAAAGGCAAAGACTCATTTTTAGAGGAAATGGATGTTAAATCTCCACAAGACAGATGCACAAGCTCAAAAACTACACTGAAATTCCACATAATTACAAAAAGCAAAGAATGAGGGCATAGTCTTAAGAGTCAGGAAGAGGCCCACTTTCAGAACGGAGCACAAGGTCAAGGCTGGACAGGCTGCAGGTGTTTTGATGATGAATCTCAGGCTAAAGGTGGGCTTGAGAATGAAGGAGGTCATAATGTTCCACATAGTTGTAAGCAGTGGGCAGTCCAGGCAGATGGGAGGGCTCTATTGATTGCCTTCTAGTGCATCATAACACTGTCAGACATGAGATCTGAAAGCCCATCTTTCTGCCTGCTGTTCTCGATCAATATGATAGATCTTTCCCTCAGAGGCCTGTCTGAATCCTATTATTCTGCCTACACGCATGTGGAGCTAAATTAATGATGATGACTCATGGGCTTCAGAGCATCTGTAAACTGTTATTATCACCATCCACACCAGCACTTTATTGATCTCCTCTATTAGACACTGACTCAGTTTATGAGCATCTGTTTTCAGGAAGCCAATAGGTTAACCTTCACTTTCTCTCTCTCAACAGAATGGGTAAATGCAGACCAAATTTGGCTTGATCTGCTCTTACCTAAGCATAGACTAATGGAAAAGCTATAGCTTTGTAAGTTTAGGTGTATTTAATAAGTCCAACAACACACCAAACTCAACTGACATTGAGTTGCAATTCACAGCAACACCAACTCATGTGGTAAAGTAGACTGGGGCTTCATAAGTTTTTCAGGGGCTGAGTTTTCAGAATCGGTTGCCAGGGTTCTCTTCCAAGGGTGCTCTCGGTAGACTCAAATCTCCTACCTTTCTATGAAGTTCATTGTCCGCTTGTATCCCTCAGGGATGCCAATAAAACCAACATCCTCTTGATATTCTTCTCAGAGGCTCAGGATGAAAATGGAATTTGCTTGATAATATCTTCCTTACGCTGGTTTATGCAGTGACTGTATCAAACAATGGGACAGAATTCTGGAACTAATTCTAAATATGCAAGGACATATTCAAGTCTGATTACTGATCTACTTTTATGAACAAATTATTGAATGTTCCTTAACCAAGAATAATAAGAAGGCTTGGCCACTACAGTGTCAAGAATCAATGAGGAATAAATCTTCAATAGCTGTTGAATAAAACATGAGTTTATTCATTCTAGGAGGCACATATAGAAATACACACATACATAAATGCACAGAAAGACTTGAAAGTGTGAATATCTAGTACATAGTGTAGGCACTACACGGTTCATGAACTCAACAGAGGTGTAGGTATATATACGATGTTCCTTCCTGTGGCTTATCTCTTCCACAGCAAAAAGTCTTTTTGTTATAACTTAAATCACATAAAATATTCTACTGAGACTCGACTCAATTCACTGTTGTCCATTCATAACTGACTCAGAGGTGACTCTTTATTGGTTTTCTGAGTTTGTAAACACACATGAGAAGTTAGCCCATCTTTTCTCCTACAGAGCAGCTGTTGAATTCGTGAGGCAGAAATTGTCTTTGAGTTAGCAGTGCAACTTTCTACAGATATTCTTGGAAATATGGGATTACTATGAGTTTCTTGAATTTATTTTTCACCTATAGCTCTTATATTTTCAGATTTTCGAGCTGCTAGAATGTTGATTGTTTTCAAACCTACAACATATATGGAAGCTTTTTTGAAAGAAAACCAACTGGAAGATTCAAGAATATTTGGGTATAAGAACAAAAATTCAGAGCATTTCCCCATTAAGGTTAACAAAAGGATTTGAAGTACCCCCTTTTTTCTCTAATGATAGAGGGGAATGAATGCGGTTCCATTAGCAATTAAAAGGATGCAAATTGGAAGTTGCTCTCAACCTAGAGTTGATCTTTAGGTCTCATGCAGACACACTAGGTACAGCTTCATTAAAATATCATCTCTTTTTATCTAACAGGACACTTAAATGTTTTTCCCTTTTTAAGAAAGTTTGAAATTGTATAATAGACAAACATTCCAAAAAGCCATTTTCTCTGGATCCTTCTTTTATGTTGTTAAATTGAGTTGTGAATGGTAAGTAGGGAACGTCAGATGCTAAGTTCTATTTAAGCATCTGCTCAGCCAATATGTGATTACATATAATCTGCTTCAACTTCATTTGGTTCACTCTTAATCAAAACCCTAAAATTCTGCCTTGCACAATAGCTTTTTCAGGATTGTTGCCATAGTTTGAATCTAAGAATATCACATTTAAATTTTTATTGGATAATAAGCCTTTATGAAAGTTTCTACTATAAAATTGTCACAATCTAGATTTATATGATTAAAAGGTGTTAATAATTTCAAAAGTAATCTACAATGAGGGTAACTAGAAAACTACTAGTCAATCATGTAATAATTCTTTGCCAGTAATTTGTTCGATATAAACTTGTTTAACATATTAAAAATCAAATTCTGTGTGAGGTAAATAAATGTTAGGTATCATAAAGTTGGGTCACTCAGGATGACCCTATTAACAACTGATAAAAACCTTGCCCTATCTTGTGCCGCACTCATGATCTCTGTCAGGCTTCAGTTGGTTACTGTAGAAAGCATTGGAATCCTGTCTATCTTTGCTTCCTGAGTATTTTAAATAACAAATCTGATTGAAGGTATTTTCCTTAAATCTATACACTTTCAAAGATTTTGTTTCTATTCTATTTTCTTTGAAGAAAACAAATCAGCAGTGCCTTTGTCTATAGTATTAATCTCACAGATAAAGCCAATGAGAAGCCTTCAACATTAAGAGCCCTCAGTAACCCTTTATCCATAATCTATTCCAAGATTTAAAAAAAATTCTGGTTTATTCCATTTCTTTTCCATCACTGAATTTACTTCTTTGGTTAATATCTAAAGTAAGAATGCCAACTTTTCTTGTTATTCTCTAAGTAATAGATTTTTTCAGTTTTTTTCTTGCAGAAGAAGGGAATCATTTTATGTTAGAATTCTCTAAGCACTCACAGGAAGTGTATGAACAAAATGGAAGTGACAGGAGCCTGTTCCAGTGAGGGAAGCCTTGATGTAGATATTTAATGTGAGAAGAGAATTGAAATTCCTTAATAAAACAAAGAAGCCTAAGGGAATCCAACCAAAGAAAATCAAACCTAGGCATAAACATTTTATCAAATCTAAATTAGAGAAAAATGTTTGTTTGTATATTCATTTGCAGTGTATTTTTAGAATCAAAGAAGTCATGGACTTTATTTTATTGAAGATGATTGAGGATTCTGCTTGAATTCTTTATTTTTCCTTCCCTTGGAAGATAATAACAGACGATGCCCATATGTCCTGAAGAATCTCAAAGCTTATGAGCTGCATGAGGTTCAAACTAAGTTCAACATTTCTTTTTTAACCAAGACTCAACTTATTTTCTCACCAGTGGAAATAACATAATAATTTAAAATAATAATAATAAATTTAATAATTTAAATAATAATTAAAATTATTTATAATATTAATAAATGGTGCTCATCTGAACTACTTCTTACATAAGAAATTGTATTGTTTCTCATGCAAGAAGTAAAATTTTGTACTAATAAATCCCCAAGCACTTTAGAGGCAAAGACGGTGAATTATTATTTCTCACATGCTTTGGGTGTGTTTTCAGGAGGGCTAGTCCTTGGAATAAGACATTAAAATAGGAAAGATGGAGGGCCAGAGAAAAAGAGGAGGATTCTCAATAAGGTGAACTAAGACAGTGATTGTTAACATGGTCTTGACATGGGTTTGATCACGTCTGAGATTGTAAGGATGGCACAGGATAGGGCAAAGTTCAAATCTGTTGCAGCTGGCTCAACAGCATCTAAAAACCACAAGAGGAAGAAGTGAGAAAAATCAATATATATATATGTGCACACACATGCATCTCATGAGGGCAAAGATACTAATGAGGCAAGGGTATTTTGTGCATTTGTACAATCTCTTTACTAAAGAGTCAAAACGTGTTTGTATACCAGGAGAGAGCAATTTTTTGTAGCGCTTGTACTCAACAACTGCCTCTACCTCTACAAAGGTTCATGAAGAGATAAAGAGCAGAGACGAGTTTATCTAAGTGAAACAGCTGTATTTGACTCTGGAACCCTCTGTGCATCACAGAAGTCCAAATACTCATGCTTTCACTTGTGGATGCTTTTGATGGATCTTCAAGAACCATAACCATTGAAGTACTCTCATTTAATGTTCTCTAAGCATGATCTCTCTTTATCTGGTTTCTCACAATATGCCCCCCGGACCATGACTTCTGTTAATCTACTCTATGCAGAGTCTCTCTTCTGAGACCATTTTTGGTTTAGACGAGGCCACCTTTAGGAAAAGTTAAGTACAGTTTTTCTTTTGCTAATGGGAGTATTCTTTTATTATTCATAGATAATTTCCAAATGTCTGTTATTTCAGAAGTGGATGGTCAATATTCCTTCTTAATCTTAGTCTGGAAGCTCCACTAAGACCTGTCCGCCATGCATTACCCTGATGTTATTTTAAATACTGGTAGGATAGCTGCTAGCATTATAGCAACATGCAAGCCACCACAGTGTGGAAAACTGAGAGATGAGTGGTAGAATATCATGTGGCAAATTGACAGACAAGTGATGTAAAACATGTGGTGCTGGCAAAGAGAATTGATTCTCCTATAGACCGCCAAAAGAGCAAACAATTCTGTCTTGGAGAACATGCAAACAGAATGTTCCTTAGAGGCAAAAAATGGTGAAACTTAGCCTCATATTTTTTTAGCATGTTGTCAGAAGTGCTTAGTCCTTGGAAAAAGACACCATTCTGGAAAAGGTAAAGGATCAGACAAAGAGAAGACTCAACAAAATGGATTGACACAATGAAGGCAAAATTGGGCTTGCACATGGCAGAGATTTTGAGGATGGTACCTTGCCCTCAAGGTTCAGATCTGTGATTCATAGAGTTGCTGTAAGCCCTACTCGACTCAACAGCACCTTGCATCAACAACAATAATTCAAATCACCACCGCTCTCTCACCTGCCATACTGTGGTGGCTTGCATATTATTATGATCCTAGAAGCTTTGTACTGAGAATCACCTCAAAGGCAGTTAGTAAAAAGAAACAGCCTGGAAATTGTTTTGACAATCCTGGACCTCTCTCTGGTTGACCTCTATTTTGTCGTTTTTTATATTGTTGAACTTATTTAATAATAAATTGTAGAACTGATTAAACTCTTATTAAGATTGACTCTACATAAAACTGTGAATTTAAAAGAGTCTAAACAGACTCTTAGCTCTTCTGTGGGCTCTCAGATTTAAAATTGTCATTTCTCTCTCCCCTGTATTGGAGCTTAAATAGAAATCTTTATTTTGGATATGCTTTCTTTATAAATAATAAATAAGATAAACAGACTTCTTACCTTTCTTCAGATTTGTTTAGGGACACAAATTCAACAGCATTTCTTTGACATGAGGTTTTTCCTGAGGAAGGCGTCTGTAATTGATCTTCACTAGAAGATGAATTCTGTAAGGGAAAGACTATGTATTATTCACCTTAACAGCACCAATGTCTATCAGGAAGCAGGTTTTAAGATAAATGAGTACTGTTGGTTTTAATTGAGGTTTAGTGTTTGCTCAATTCTGGGGTTTATGGAGGTGGTATGGGTCCTAGATAATATCAAATTTTGTCCTAAATGTTTTACTTATGGGTTAAAATCAAGAAAAGTATGGGCCAGAAAAGATGGGGTTATATCTCTTCTCCATGACTATTCTGTTTATATACTGAGCAAATAATTTGAGAAGTTTATAAAAAACAATGGAGGTAGACCACTTATCAAAGTTCTACAGATGACACAACAATAGTTGCAGAAAGTGAAGAAGAGTTTCTCATGAGATGGACTCTTCTCACAAGATGCACTCTTCAGGGGACCTTACTGTCAAGGCCTGTATGGCAATCTTACTGTCTCTGACACATCTACCCCCCATTAACCCAATCATTGAATCAATACATCTCATTGAGAGGCTTCCTCTATTGTGCTGTCCTTCCACCCTCCCAAGCATGACATTCCTCTCCAAGGACTGATTCCCTCCTTGCAATATGTCCAAAATATGTCAGATGAAGCTTCAGAATCCTTGCCTCCAAGGATAAGTCCAGTTTCATTCTCTCCAGGATGAACCTGCTGTTCTCCTAGCAGTTCTTGGTATGTTCAAAACTCTTCTCCAGCACCACAGCTCAAAGGCACCAATTCTCCTTCTATCACACCTAGCCATTGTCCAGCTTTCTAATGCATAGAAAGTAACTACAAAGACTATGGCCTTGATCAGGCACACCTTGGTCTCCAGACTTATATCACTGCTCTTCAGTACTCTGGAAAGGTCTCTGACAATAGACTTTCCCAGTGCAATTAATCTTTCAATTTCCTGGCTGCTGGTCCCAAGAGTGCTGATTGTGGAGCCAAACAAACTTAAGCTGTTAACAGTCTTCACCATCTATCACGATGCTGCCAATCTGCCCAGTGGTGAGAATCTTTGTTTTCTTGATGTTGAGATTCAATCCATATTGAAGGCTACAGTCCTTGACCTTCTTCAGCAAGTGCTTCAGGTCCTCCTCAGTTTCAGCGAGCAGGGTTGTGTTATCTACATAATGCAAAATTTTTATAAGTCTACCTCCAACACTGATGCCACATTTCTTTGCATAGAGCTCAGCCTCCTGAGTAATTTGTTCTGCATTTAGATGAAATGTGAAAACCAAGAATGTAGTAAAATAAGACATAGTTAAGAAAAAAACAGAACACATAAATATTGACATACAAGGTATTGGTGAAACGAGATTGACTGGCATGGGACATTTTGAGTCAGACAATCATATGATCTACTATGCTGGAGATGAAAAGGTGAAGAAAAATGGGGTTGCTTTCATAGTTAAAAAGTAATTTCTAAAACTGTCTTGAAATACAATATAGCGAGTCACAGGACAATACCCATATACATACAAGGAAGTCCAGTGAATACCACCATCATTCAAATATATGCACCAACAACCAGAGTCAAAGAGGAGGAAGTAGAAGATTTCTATCAACTTTTGCAGCCAGAGATTGATCAAACATGCAATCAAGAGGCATTAATAATAATACAGGACAGGAATGCAAAAGTTGGGAACAGAAAAATATGTCAGTATTTGGAAAACATGGACTTGGTGACAGAAATGAACCTGGAGATAGAATGACAGACTTTTGCACAATGACTTCTTCATTGCAAATATGTTTCATACAAAAAAAAACATAAACACAGGCTATGCACATGGATTTTACCTGATGGTATGAACAGGAATCAGATCAATTACACCTGTGGAAAGAATCGCTGGAGAAGCTCAATATCAGTTGTGAAAACTAGGCCAGGTGCTGATTGTGGAACCAAATGATAGACCTGAAAAAATACATAAAACCATTATTAAGAGAATTGAAGAAGGAAATAGCACCAGAATAGTGGTAGGAGATTTCAATACACTACTATCACCAACTGGAAGCAGGAGCGGCATCCGCTTCCGAAACGGCTTGCCTCCGGAAACTCTATGTATGAACAGTGCTCAGGCTGTTCGTTCATAGGGTCGCTATGAGTTGTCTACGACTCGACGGCATTAAACAACAACAACTATCACCAAGATAAATCAACTCAAAAAAGAAACTCAACAATGATGTAAAAGATCTAAACTATACAATCAGCCAAATTGACCTTGTGAATGTATTTAGAATATTGCACTCAATTAGAATTCAATTCACCTCTTCTCAAGTGTACATGGTACATTCTACAAAATCGATCATATAATAGGACACAAAGCAAGCCTCAACAATAACAACAACAAAAAATCCACTGAAATAATACAAAGTATCTTCTCAGATCACAATGCCATAAAGCTAGAAATTAACCACCAATGTGGAAACTCAATAACTCTTTGCTATAACACAATTGTGTTATACAAGAAATAAAATATGAAATAAAAAAGTTCCTTGAAACAAATGAAAATGAAAATATAACTTACCAAAACCTCTAGGACACAGCTAGGGCAGTCCTCAATGAGCATTTCATAGCAATAGACACACATAAAACAGGAAAAAAGAAGAAAATTCAATACTCTAACTTAACACCTTCATCAAATAATAATCTAATTCTACAGCCTCTAGAAGGAAGGAAATTACAAAAATAAGAGCTGAAATCAGTGAGAATGTTCTTATTGTTATGTGCTTTTTGATAGTTTTAATTGTTTTTCTGTTTTCTATTAATAAGAAGGAAAATAGAAAACAATTGAAACCATTAATAAGACTGTTGGCTGATTTTTTGAAAGGGTCAATACAATTTACCAATCATTGGCAAACTTAATAAAAGAGGAAAAGAAGGGAAGACACAGATAATTCAGTAAAGAAATTGTAGAGGTCACATCACAAAAGAACCAGATGAAATAAAATCTGTAATACTGGAATACTATAAAAATCTACACTCTGAGAAATTTGAGAATCTGAAGGAAATAGAGAAATTCCTTGAAACTCACGCCTTGTCCAGATTGTCAAGGACATATGTAGAACACTTGAACAAACCCATCACAATAGAAGAAATTGAACAGGTCCCAAAAAGACTTCCCTTTAAGAAAATTTCTCCATAGCTGAATTCTACCAAACATTTAGAAAGGATCTATCACCAATTCAAATGAAATTATTTTTAAAAATTTAAAAAGAAGGAACACTTCCAGAGTCATTCTATGAAGCAAGCATTACCCTAATACTAAAACCAGGCAAAGATATTACCAAGAAAGAAAACTATGGACCAATAGCTCTCATAAATATAGATGCAAAAAGCCTAGCCAATGGAATCCAAAAGCATATAAAAAATACATTCATCATGGCCAAGTGTGATTCAAAACAGGTATGCCAGGATGATTCAACATAAGAAAAACAACCAATGTAATTCACCGTGTTAACAAAGCACGTAACAATAACCACGTGATGTTAGCAATTGATGCAGAAAAGACGTTTGAAAAAAATCCAACACCCCTTCCTGATAAAGACATTCATCAAACTGGGATAGAATTTCCTCAATGTAGTGAAAAGCAAACTTTAGTTTCTTGGCTCCACAGTTGACACTCTCGGCACCAGCAGCCAGGAAATTAAAAGATGTATTGAGTGGGAAAGTCTGCTGTTAGGGACCTCTCCAATGCACTGAAGAGCAGTGGTGTCACTCTGGAGACTAAGGCATATCTGATACAGGCCATGGTCTTTACAATCACTTGTTATGCATCAGAGAGCTGGACAATAACTAGGGAGGATAGAAGGAGAATTGATGCCTTTGAGCTGTGGTGTTGGAGAAGAGTATTGAATGTATCATGGACTGCTAAGAAAACAAACAGGTTAATCCTGGAGAGGGTTAAACCAGGCTGTCCTTGGAGGCAAGGATTCTGAGGCTTCATCAGACATACTTTGGACATGTTGTGAGGAGGGACCGGTCCTTGAAGAAGGGCATCATTTTTGGGACGGTGGAGGGACAGTGCTGGAGGGAAAGACCTTCTATGAGGTGGATTGATTCGGTGACTGGGTAATCTATATGGGTATGTCAGAGGCAGTGCACTTGGCACAAGATAGAGCAAGGTTTAGGGCTGTTGTAGATAGGGTCGCTATGAGTCACAAGCAACTCGATGGCACATAACAACAACAACAATAACAATGAAAAGTTAGGGGCTTCTCTAGAATACTGAAGAGCAATGATGTCAGTCTGGAAAATAAGGTGCACTTGATCCAGGCCATGGTTTTTGAAATTACTAGCTATGCATCCAAGAGCTGGACAATAACTAAGGATAATAAGAAGAAGGATTGATGCCTATGAGTTGTGGTGCTGGAGAAGAGTGTTGAATATATTATGGACTGATAGGAGAACAAAAAAGTCTGTCCTAGATAGGATCCGAGCAAGCTGTAATTGTTAATAATCTCAACCTCTTCTCTATCTAATATGATGCTGCCAATTGGCCCAGTGGTGAGAATTCTTTGTCTTCTTGATATTCAGCTTCAATCCATATTGAAGATTACAGATCTTGACCTTTTGAAGCAAGTGCTTCAGGTCCTCCTCAGTTTTAGTAAGCAAGGTTGTGTCATCTGCATATTGTAGGTTGTTGATGTTTCTTACTCCAATCCTAATGCCACACTTGTCCTCATAAAGCCTTGCTTCCTGAATGATCTATTCTGCATACATATTGAAAAGGTATGGGAACAGGATGCATCCCTGACACATTCCTGTCCTGATTTTGAACCATGCAGTCTTGGTTTCATATAGGTTTCATATAAGCCTGATCAAGTTCTGTGAGATACCCACTTTCCTCAAGGTTAACCATAATTTACTGTGATCCACACAGTAATTGATTAATTATTAATCAATTGTAATTAATGTTATTAAACAAAATATGTATGAATGCCTGAATGAAAATATGATTTATAAAATTCCACTCTAATGTTATGGTTCTGATTCCTGGCAGCTCCGAGAGTGTCAGAATATAAAAGTACTCCATAAAGTCTTGTTAGCTGATATGAGATGAAGTCGATGACCAGGATATTTTTTCGTGAGGCACATATAGATGAACTTGAACAGATAACCCTTCAGTATGTTGGTCTGGTAGCCTAGTGAGTAAGGAGTTGCACTGCTAAATCAAAGACAAGTGGTTGGAATCCACCAGCTGCTCCACAGGAGAAAGATGGGAAATCTCCTCCTGTGAGATTTACAGCTAGGAAAACATGATGGAAACTCAGTTCTGACTGGAGGGCACATAACAGCAACAACCTTTCAGTTAGCAGTTAAGCACATTAAGGATTTGACCTATCCAGGTACTTTACAGTAAAGAAGCAGAAGATATTAAAACTCACCACTATCACTTGATTTCAACCCATAGTATCTTCCCATTCAGTTTTTGAACCTATTAATCTTCATGTGAGGATTCAAACTGCTGACCTTTGAAGTTAGCAAGTAAGCACATAGTGCATTATGCCATTAGGGAATGACTAGATTTATTTCCTCATCAATTTCTACTCATAAGTTTCAGACTTGTGTTTGGAAGGGTCACGGAAAAAAGGAGCTATTCTCCACAGATTATCATCATGATAAATAGGTTTTAAATATCCTTATTTGAGTCATTCATTTGAAATCACATCACAGAATCAAGAAGAGGGTATATGTCCATATATTCTTGAAAAGGTGTTGCCTAGACTGTGTGAAGACTAAAAGGAGTGCAGCGTTGTGTAGCCACCTTAAGGGAATGGCTACTTTGAAAGTGCAAAGGGAATCTCAGCCTGGGCAGGAATCAATGCTCTCCTGTGGATACGAAAATAAAAAAAAAAAAACAAAACCATAATGTGTTGTTGTCAAGTCAGTTCCAACTCACAGTGACCCTGTATTCTACAGAGTAGAAGGTTACTGTGTGTTTGTAGCTGTAATTTTTATAGCATCAGGTGTCCTTGGTGGGTTTAAACTGCCAACTATTAGATGTGTCCCTCTCATTGTCATTGAGTTAGAAGCAGCTTATCTTTGACGCTTCAGCGTGTTACTCCTCTCTCCTATTGAGCACTTAGTGGATTATAACCAAGTGCTTGTGTTTGTATTGACAGCTAAACTTGCCCACTAGGCCACCAGAGCAGAGCCTATGCATAACGACCTCCTGCTGGGTTACAGAAGCAGTTAGTTGCACAAGAGGAGATTACCCATCCTTTTGCAGAGCAGCTGGTGGATTTGAACTACGCGCCTTTGGGATTGCAGCAAATAATTTATGCCACTTAAATAGTAGCAATTATATGGAAGCTATTTTCTTTGCATCATCTTGAAATAAAAAAGTATCTATTTTTTAAAAAAACTCCAGCTAATTCTAAGAATACAAAATATTGTTTGGGAGCATATGGAGAAAACATCTGGGGATTCTCACACCAACACACACACACAGAGACAGAGAGAAGTAACTAAACAAAAAGCTAAAGCCCATTTTGACAGAGGAAATGGAACAGTCTTAACATTACTAGCTGGCTGGAACAATGAAATAGAATAGTGCATTCTGGCCCAGGGTTTTTATTTGTATTCAATTATTATCATCTAAGTCTTTGCTGTCAAATTGGAAGTGACTCATAGATTAGCTTACAGTTGGTTTGCAGTAGCTGTAAATCGCACTGGAAGAGACTGTCCATCTTTCTTTTAATGGAGCTGCTGGTGGATATGAATCACCAGAGAGGCTTGCCTTTGTGTTAGGAGCACAACTCCCTTCAAAAAATGTAGTCTCAGGAAATAATGATCATTAATTGAGTGAGTGAATGAAAAGATTTGATTGTTCACTTTCCTAAGAGCTTATAATTTTTTTTAAAAAGTGCTTTGGCCTCTATAAATGCAAACATTTTACAAAAGAAATATTTAAAATGGAATAATAGTGGTGAGAGAAGGTGAAAATAGTGACAAACTTTAGTAGATTCTTCATGAAAATCACAGACAACAAAAACAAACCACAGTTTATTTAAATGAAATTTATTATTAGGTTCTGAGTGCCGTAAGTGGTTTTGATGACACAGTGGTTAAGCTTTGAGTTGCTGACTGAAAAATCGGAGGTTTGAACTCAACACAAGAGAAAGATTTGGTGATCTGTTTCCATAAAGTTCCCAGCCCAACATAGTCAAGTAGGTTCTGAATCATGGGGACCCTCCAATACTACCTTCGACAGCTTTCAGAGTCTGTAAATCTTGAGAAGAGATACTTTCATACAGCGGCTGGCAAATTTGAACTGCTGACCTTTCAGCTAGCACCTCAGCACTTAACATACTACACCATCAGGACGCGACACTTTCCATGGAAGATAGAGCCTGGAAAAGCCTATAGGGTTGTTCTACTGTGTCATAGAATCAACTGGATGTTAATGAGGTAATTGAGTGCCTTAATCTGTGAAGAAGCTGAAGAAGCAGGCTCTAGCCTGAGATTCCAGAGGTGTCTCCCAAGGACAAAGATGCAAAGACACACACCCGGGAAAGCTGTTTTATTAGAAGGCTGCTAGCAGCAGTTTTGTACTCCCTGACACTATTCAAATCAGGAAAACAAATATCTCATGCCCTGCCTCTTTTCTTACTTTCTTATTTAAACTTGTTTCAAATTCACCTCTTACCTGTGTCCTTTCTAGAACATTTTCCATTGTCTGTGTGGAAGAAAGATGTGCTTGAGACTAGCACAGGGGAATAAAACGCTGTAGGGTTGGCATCCCCAGAGAGGAGGATGGCAGGGATAATAAAGCTGTGACATTTTCCAAGTCTGTGCACAGTCTAGTGAGTAAAAAGGGATTTGGACACAAACACTGCTCAGGATAGAATTTATCTGACTATAATGTCCCTTTTACTTAATCTCACAAACCAAGTCAGGGCCTATTAGCTAAAGGGAAGAAACTGGGATGCAACAGAGAGGATAAAAAATAAAATCCAAGGTATCAGGGTGCATATCTGCAGAAAAAGTGTAACAATTGCACAGAACTGGAATCAGACTGGGGAGCATAGAATGACTGTGAGAGGCAGGGAGAAAAAGCGTAAGTTACAAGTGATTCTTGAACTTATTAAAAGAAAATGGAGTTCAAAGGCAGCCCTCTATTTCGTACAATTCTTTCCATAAATGTTTCATTTCACAGTGACTGAATGAATTGGAAGTACTGTGAAGAAAACTAGCAACAGCACATAAAAAAAAAAAATCTACAAAAAGAAAGCCATTAAAAATTTATGTTGTTGTTGTTGTTATGTGCCGTCGAGTCGCCTGCGACTTATAGCGACCCTAAACTCCGCTCTGTCCTGTGCCAATCGCACTCTCTCTGACACTCCCATCCCAATTATCCCAGTCACTGAATCAATCCACCTCATAGAGGGCCTTCCTCTCCTGCGCTGTCCCTCCACCCTCCCAAGCATGATGTCCCTCTCCAAGGACCGGTCTCTCCTCACAACATGTCCAAAGTAAGTTAGACGGAGCCTCAGAATCCTTGCCTCCAAGGAGCCACCTGGAAAGTCTCAACAATGTTTAAAATCTTTCTAATGGTTAGGCAAATTATCTATTAATATTTAACACAAAGGGTATTCTTTTACCTTAGAAATAAAGCATGTTGAAGCCATTTAGATGGTGAATTGAGCATTTTCCCAGAATATCAAGCTTTCTTACTTACTATCCTTTAATGTAAACCTCCTACTTTCATGTATATTGACACTGCTGATCTGGAGGCACTGCTGATGGATCATCAACTACAAAATCCTAGCAAGTTACAGGATAGTTTGAATGACCTAATGAAACAAAAGCCGCATTCTGTCTATTGCTAGAGGCTGCCCTCTAGTCTCACATGCTTGGATGTGATAGGTCATGCTGAAATTGTAGAGTTGGAACTTAACGATTATTACTTTGTCCCAAACAGATATTCGAGTGCTTCCAATGGCCAAGAGTAGATCTGAGGGAAAGCAACAACAACACAAAGAGCATATTTTGACAGAAAATAGATATTTCATAAAATAAAGATTAAGTATTCCTCTGTTGGTGTTAGGTGCCATCAAATCGAGTACAACTTAGAGTGACCCTATGAGCAACAATTCTGCACCCTGTCCTGTGCTGTGTCATCCTCATCATTCCTTACACAATTGAACTCAATGTTGTAATCACTGTGTCAATCCATCTCATCAAAGGTCTTGCTTTCTTTTGCTGACCAACACCTTTCCAAGCATGAGATCCCTTTCTAAGACATAGCCTTTCCTCTCAACATGCCCAATGTATGCGAGACACCACTTGACATTTTTTTTTCTGCAAAAAGGGCTCTGGCAGCACTTTCTATAAGATATAACTGTTCTTTTGGTAGCCTGTGGAATATTGATATTATTATTTATATCACTATTCTTCTCCAAAACCATAGCTCAAAGGCATGAATTCTTCTACCATCCATATTCACTGTCTAGCACTCATATACATAGCAGGTGATTAAAATACCACAATCTTAATCAGGTGCACCTTAGTTTTCAAGTGGACATCATTGCTCCTCAGTAATTTGGAGACACCGCTAGCAGCAGACTTCCTAAATGCAATACATCTTCTGATCTCCTGACTGCTGGTACCAAGCATGCTGATCGTGAATCCAACTTAAAATGAAATTGTTGACAACGTCTGTATTTTCTCCATCCATCCTGATGTTGGTTATTGGTGTATTGGTCTTCTTGATGTTGAGACGCCATTCATATTGAAGGCTATAATCACAAACTTACACAAGTCTTTTATTCTTTGTAGCAAGCGTTCCAACCTTACCTATCTCTACTTCATTGTCCTTTGGCAATTTCTATGAACCACCATTTTGTAGCTACAAAGGCATTTTTTAAAATATTTCTTGTTGTTGTTAGGTGCTGTTGAGTAAAGCACGACTTGTAGTGACCTTATGAACAAAAGATCTGAACCGTATTCTGTCGTGCGCCTTTCTCACAATTCCTGACATACAAAAGCCCACTGTAGCAGTCACCATGTCAAAACAACTGGTTGAGGATCTTCCTCTCCTTTGTCAACCCTCAACCCTTTCTAACATCATGTTCCTTTCCAAAGAATAGCACCTCCTAGTAATATGTCCAAAGTATGTGAGGTGAAGCCTCATCATTCTTGCCTCCAAAGGGCACTCCTTCTGCATCCTCTCCAAGACATCTGTTCATTCTCTTGGGCATCCATGGGATGATCAGTGTTCTTCTCCAGCACCACAGCTCAAAGGCATCAATTCTCTTCTGTCATCCTTAGTCATTGTTCAGGTCTCAGATGCATAGCTAGTAATCAAAAAGACTATGTTCTGAAACAGACACACCTTAGTCCTCAAACTGACATCACAACTCCTCAATAATTTGGAAAAGCCCCTAACTGCATATTTTCCTAGTGCCGTATGTCTCACTTATTTTTCCTGACTGCTCACACCAAAGGTGTTAATTGTGGATCCAAGCAAATGACTGTTGACAGTTTCAATCTCCTCTCCATCCATCATGACACTGCCTATTGGTCCAGTAGTAAGAATCTTTATTTTCTTAATACTGAGACACAATCCATGCTGAAAGGTGCATTCCTTGATCTTCTGCAACAAGTGCTTCAAGTCCTCCTCACTATCAGCAAGAAAGTTTGTGTCATCTGCATAATGCAAGTTATTGATGAGTCTCCCTCCAATCTTGATGCAAAATTCCTCTTCACAGAGTCCAGCTTCTTGGATAATTTGCTCAGCATACAGATTGAACAGGTATGAAGAAAGGCTACAACCCTGACATGCTCTCATCCCTGCTCCAAATCATGCAGTTCTCCCCTGCTAGGTTTGCACAACAGCCTCCTGATCCAGGTACAGGTTCTATAGGAACACGATCAAGTGCTCTGAGATTCTCATTCTTCTCAATGTCAGCCACAACTTTACCTAATCCACAAAGTTAAATGCCTTTGCATGGTCAATAAAGCACAAATAGACATTCTTTATTTGATTTTTTTTTATTACACACTTGGTAATAAATCTTTCATATCAAAAATTCCTATGGAATCCTCTAGTTACAAGATTAATTTTCTTTTTTTAAGTTTGATTTTTTTATTATTAATTTTAATGAAAGTTTACAGAGACATTGGATTTACATTCATTCATTGTTGCACTTTTCTCCCTGCCCACTCCTCCTTGCCCCAGTTCACTCTTCTCTTTGAAAAGGGAAATGGCAGCCTTTTTTTTTTAAATTAAATTGTATTAGTTTTAATGAACATTTACAGAGATTTTGGGTTTTCATTCATTCATTGTTGCACTGTTTTCTCCACCCTCATCCCCAGTTCGTTCTTCTCCCCCCCCCACCGCAATGTCTAATGGCAGCGTTTTTAATGAATGGTGTTGGCAAAATTGCAAAATTATCTATAGAAAATTCAAGCAAGATCCACACCTCACACCATACACAAAAACTAACTCAAAGTAGATCAAGGACTGGGAACTAAAATCAAGGACTATAAACTTCATTAGAGAAAAGGTTGTAAGAACTCTAGAAGCCATAAGTCACAACATGAACAGTCTTCCAAATGTCCTGAAAAACCTACAATCAGAAGAGGATAAAATAGATGAATAGGACCTTCTAAGAATCAAATTCCTACGCACATCTGAAAATTTCTGAAACAGGGTAAAAAGGGAAGCCACAGACTGGGAAAAGAATTTGGTAAAGGCCTTGTCTCACAAGGGACTTATATCTAGAAGTTATAAAATACTTGAGCACCACAACAAGATAAAAGTAAACAACTTTATTGAAAAATGGGCCCAGGATATGAACAGACACCTCACCAAAGAAGACAAGATGGTAAACAAACACATGAAGAAGTGCTCAAAATCCCTAGCTCTAAGAGAGATGCAAATCAAAACAACTATGAGATATCTCACCCCAGTAAGAGTAGCAAAATTCAACAGAGCAGCAAACAGCAAATGGTGCTGAGATTCCATCTGACATTAGTAATGATATCCCTGGGGCCAAGGCCTCTTCTAAATCCACCTTGAATTTCTTGCAGTTCCTTACCTATGTACTGTTCCAGCTGTTTTGAATTATTTTCAGCAGTATTTTGTTGCACATGGTATAAATTATATTGCTCAACAATTTCTACATTCAGTAGTGTCGTGGTAGAGCCCAGATTGGAAATCTGTTTAAATGAGGAAAATTTATAACAAATGTTGTTTAACAATTAGTGCATAGAATGTTTGTAGCTTAAATATTGGAAAACTGGAAATTGTTAAAAATGAAATGGAACATATGAATATTGACAAACTAAGCATTAGTGAGGTGTGATGGACCAGCTCCGGCCACTTTGACTCAGACAATCGTATGATATACTATGCAGGGAATGAAAAGCAGAGAAAGAATAGTGTTGCATTCATAGTCAAAAAGTAAATTTAAATTCTATCTTGAAATACAATGCTGTGAATGATAGAATAATATTCATATGCATACAAGGAAGACCCATTAACATGATTATTATTCAAATATATATTCCTACATTTAGAGCCAAAGAGGAAGAAATTTGACAGGGGTAATGGGGGTTAGGTGTGTCAGAGACAGTGCGATTGGCACAGGATAGAGCAGGGTTTAGGGCTGTTGTACATAGGGTCACTATGAGTCACAGGTGACCTAATGGCACATAACAATGACAACAACAACAACGTAAATACCAAAGGCACAAGAAGTTGAAATCATTTTTAAAAGCATAAAAGTCAAAGTCATTGTCATGCAGCTGGAGACAACTCCTAGGTGATGCACTGGTTTTTGGAGAATCTAAATCTCACGGCAGGAGATTATCCATGTTTCTCCCTTGGAACTGTTTGTGGATTGGAAGAGGCACCACCTTTGGATCAGCAGTGCAGCACTTTAGAAACTAGGTGACCAGTGAGCAACTGCTAAACTAGGGAAAGGATCAGGCCATGTTACTGTAACAAAGCATAGACTTCATGGCAAAAATCGTTGTTGTTGTTGATTACTGTCGAGTCGATCACAACTCATAGCTATCCTATGAACAAAAGACCTGATGTTTTCTATAACTATTGTTGTTTCTACAAGTTCATAGAGTTTCCAGAGGTCCTGCTTTCAAACCTATCTTAAACTGGGGACTCTTCCAAACACTGTCTGCCATGAGCAACTGCTATTGGCCTTTGACACCCAGACGGCACAAAGTTCAGCATCACAGCAAACCCAGACTACTTCACTATGGCAAATTCACAGAGGAGTGCTGTATGACTTAAGAAGTATGTTCCTCCAAAATATAAAAACATTCAAACATTCCAATGGGCTCTCTACAAAACAGAAGCACCCATCTTAGAGCAACCAGCTGCTTGTGCAGTCTCCAGCTGAATTTTAAAACCTCCCTCCAGGTCCTTTATCCCACAATCATTTCCACTCTAACATTCCCATTGGCCCTCACCAAAACAGAATCAAAAATCATCACAGTGATTGCTGACCAGGGCCCCTGACCTAAAAGGCCTCTGCTTTGGATGTGATGGCACGTCCTGGTGTCTGAGTGATTCCCAGGGCCCAGCAAAAAAGGGACCAAGCTTCCAAAGCTCTGAAGACAAGCAGAAACACTCCCAAATATGGGCTCATTTTCCACTCCGCCTTCATTGGCTGAGCAGCTGCTAAGAACAAAGGCCGCATCTCCCAATACCTGGCAAACAAATGCAGCATTGCCTCACTAATTGACTGCTTCTCTGAGGTGCCTAGGAGTGTATTTGGGGAAAAGCTTCACGAGCAAGTTGAGGAGCGACTCTCCCTCTATGAGACTGGAGAGATTCCACGGAAAAACTTAGACGTCATGAAAGAAGCCATGGTTCAGGCAGAAGTGGCTGTTGAGATTACCAAGAAGCTGGAGAAAAAGGAGAAGTGCTTGAAGGAGAAGAAACCACGGGCTGCGCTTGCACTTGTGGCTTCAGAAAACAGTGGCAATCTTGAAGATCAGGAATGTGAGGAAACCGAAGAAAAACCCAAAAAGAAGAAAAAGAAAAAGCCCCAGGAGGATCCACAGGAGAACGGAATGGAAGATCAGTTCAGCTCTGCTCTCCCTAAATCCAAGAAAAAGAAATCGATGTCCAAGGAATTGGTCAACAGTGACTTTGAAGAGCCAACTATAAATACAGAAGTCCCAAAGAAGAAGACATCTTCCTCCAGAGAGGAACCAGAAGACACTGAAGAGGTTGCAAACAGTGTCCCAAAGGAAAAGAAGCAGCTTTCTAAGGAGGAGCCCGTCAGCAGTGGACCTGAGGAGGCTGTCAACAAGAGAGCACTAAGAAAAAGAAAAAAATCAAAAAAGCACCCCAGGAAGATTAGAATGGACATTCCCTGGCGGTGGGAAGGGCATACCCAAATGTTTCCCAATAAAAAACTGTTTACAAAAGTTGGTAAAAAAAAACAGTACAAATCATTACTAGGATAAAAAAGATGGTAAATATAGGTTGATAAAAAGTGCAATTTTTAGGAATATGTAATAACCTCTAAGTATAAACTTATGCTCAACTGTAAGATTGCTTTAAACTTGGAACCAAGGAAACAGATGTTGTTAAGAATCTTAATCTCTTCTCTGTATATCATAAAGCTGCCCTTTTGCCCAGTGGTGAGAATCTTTGTTTTCTTGATGCTGAGCTTCAGTCCATACTGAATACTGAAGTCTTTGACCTTCTGCAGCAAATGTTTGAGGTCCTTCTCAGTTTCAGCAAGTAAAGTTTTGTCACATGCATAATGCAGGTTGTTGATGAGTTTTTCTCCAATCCTGGTGCCACATTCCTCCTCCTAAGTCCAGCTTCCCAAATGATCTGCTCTGCATATGGATTGAAAAGTTGTGGAAACAGGATGCATTCCTGGCATACACCTTTCCTGATTTTGAACCACACAATGTTGTTTCCTTGCTCTTTCACTGTCTCATGTTTCAAGTATAGGTTTCACATGACCACAATCAAGTATACTGAGATTCCCATTCCTCTCAAAATTAACCACAATTTTTTGTGAACCACACAGTCAAATGCTTTTGTATCGTCAATGAAACACAGACAGACATTCCGTTGGTACTCTCAACTTTCAGGGAAGATTCATCTAACGGTGGCCAAAATGTCCCTAGTGCCACAGTCTCTTCTAAACCCAGCCTGCACATCTGACAGTTCTGTTTTGATGTGCTGTTCCAGTTGGTTTTGGATAATCTTCAGCAGGCTATTTATTGCATGTGATATTAATGATATTGTTCAATAATTTCCACACTGTCAGATCATCCTTGTTTTGAATGGGAAAAAATATGGATCTCTTCGAGTCAGTTGGTCAGATGGTTGTCCTCTAGATTTCTTGGCACAACTTGGTGAACATGTCCAGAGGATCATCTGTTTCTTGAAATATATTAATTGGTGTTCCATCAGTTCCTGGGCCATGAGTTTTGCCAATTCCTTCTGAGCAGCTTGAACTTCCTCCATCACCATAGGCTCTTGATCTTATGTTGTTTCATGAAATTCTTCTGTGTCAGCCAATTCTCTTTGGTACAGTGCCTCTGTGTACTACTTTCATCTTCCTTTGATGTTTCCTGAGTCATTCAGCATTCTTCCCACAGCATCCTTAAGTATTATAACTCGAGGCTTGAATTTGTTCTTCAATTTCTTCAGCATAAGAAATGCTGAGTGAGTTTGTCCCTTTTGATTTTCAAACTCCAGCTCTTTATACATTTCATTATAATGCTTTGCTTCCAGAGCAGCCCGTAGACATCTTCTATTTAGCTCCTTAACATCTTGTTTTCCCCCCCATTGTTTTGAATTCTCAGCACTTTAGTGCAATATTTAGAGTCTCTTCTGACATTTATCTAGTTCTTTTCTTCCTTGGTTTTTTGCATTCTTTCTGAATTATATTCTTGATATCCACTCACAGCTCATCGGGTCTTCATTCATTAGTTATTCACAGCCTTAAACTTGGTCCTGAGATGGTCTTTAAAGTCAGGAGGGATAGACTCAAATCAAACTTTGGTTCTTGTGGATTTTATTTTATTTTCTTTCGCTGCAGTCTGAACTTGTATATGAGTAGCTGGTGATCTGATCCGCAGAAGGTTATAATGAGGACTTTTTTCCACAATACTGCTGGGTGGATTTGAACGTTCAATTTTTAGGTTAGAAGTCAAACACAGTCCATGTTCATTGTCCAAACACCATCAGCGCATGGTAGGCCTGACAAATATCTCTGTATTCTTAAAGCTTGAGAAATGTCAGGGCATTTTAATGGAACAAAGAAAGTAAGAAAACAGGCATAGATTTTCTCTGTAGTTTCCCAAAATATGTTTAGTATAGAAAAAATGACCTATGTTTAATTTACGTTGCTGTTAGGATAAGGCTTTGTTTATTTTGACAAATATTCTACTTTTAAGAAGCATAAATAAACACAGGTACAGTTTAGAGGAAAACATTAAAACACTTCTGCATTCATCAACCAGCAAAAGGGTGGGGACTACGCATAGAATTTCTTTTAGAAAGATTAGCATGAAGCTAGTTCTTATGAGGTGAAGGCTGAAGATGCACTAAAGAACCAACATTTCCAAACTTCAGGACCATCCATCATCTCTAACATCAACTATCTCTCTTTATTTTAACATTCTCCCTTCTCCCTTTATCCTTGGTTTCTGCAATTTACTGTTATTGCCCAGACCTCCCACACCATTGAAGAAATGTCTTACAAGGGAGTTCTGGTGGCCTAGTGGCAAGAAGCTGCACTGCAATCCTGAAAGCATGTGGTTTGAATCCACCAGATGCTTCGCTGGAGAAGGAAGGGCAATCTAATCCTGTGCCAGCTGGACCTCACTCAATGGTACACGACATGGAATAAAAAAACAACTGGCTTACTTGATTGTGATGAAATGATAGTGGATGATGGCAAATCCCAAATCTACAGATGAAGCTTCAGTCTGGAGAAGTCTGTGGACCCATGTGACTGCTGAAGGACAGGTGGTGGTACCTCACCTTGCAAGGTGGCTGTGACTTGGCTTGCACAGAAGCCAAATCAGGCCAGATACTAGGTTGCTGTCTCAAGTCACAGAGGACAGATTGAACTAAGTTTTCAGGATTCAACACAAAAAGAGACTGAATCTTCCCAGAGCATTCCTATATGTTGACTGCAGACCACTTCCTCAGGGAAACTTGGGGCGAGGTCTCGGTCATACTCTCTCATGAAACAGTCTCAAGATCCATAATATTATTCTTGCTTCCTTAACATAGCAGACAATTGACTCCACACAACCATAAGCACAAAAGCTAGGATTTAAAATACATCATAAAACAGAGGACTGTAACTGTTTTTATACTCCGTTAAGTCAACTGCAACGTATAGGGATCCTATGAACAATAGATTGAAATATTGCCTTATCCTGCAACATTCACAATTTTTAACTCATACACTCACACTCACTCACTCATTGCTTTTGAGTAGGAACCACGTAATCACTGACCTTTCAGTGATTTTTAGAGGCCATAAATCACATAGGAGAAGATTGTCTATCTTTCTCCTACAGAGCATCTGGTTTGATTCAAACCTCCTGCCTTTGGGTTGCCAGAACTCTACTATTAAGCCACCTCAGCTCCCTAGTCTATATAACTAGAAAAATCATACTAAGTAAGTAATGATTTCAAAGGGAAACAGTACCAGCGGATTGTCTATCTGTGCTTCACTGACTATGAAAAGGCATTTGACCGTGAGGATCACAAGCTGTGGCTAACTGAGAAGAATGGGAATCTGAGAACACTTAAGAGGCAGAATACATCAAGAAGACACTGTTGTTGTTATGTGTGGTGGAGTTGCCTGTGACTCATAGCAACTCTATATACGACAGTCCTAAACCCTGCTCTATTCTACCAATCTTATAGTCTCTGATACACCTAACCCCATTACCCTAGTCACTGAATTGATCCATCTCATTGAAAGTCTTCCTCTTGTGCACTGTCACTCCACCCCTCCAAGCATGATGTCCTTTCTCCAAGAACTGGTCCCACCTTGCAACATGTCCAAAGTATGTCAAACAAAGCTTGAGAATCCATGCCTGGTATCACCCTCTCTAAGATGAACTTGTTTGTTCTCCTAGCATTCCATGGTATATTCAATACTTTTCTCCAGCATAACAATTCAAAAACATTAATTCTGTTTCTATCATCGCTTGTCATTGTCCACCTTTCCAATATACAGCAGGAAATTGCAATGACTATGGTCTGGATCAGGTGCACCTTAGTCTCCAGATCAACATCATTGCTCTTTAGTACACTGGGGAGGTCTCTGACAGCAGCCTTTCCCAATGCTATTTGTCTTTTTATGTCCTGGCTACTGGTACCAAGAGTGTTGATTGTGGAGCCAAGCAAGCTAAAGCTGTTAACAGTCTCAATCTCTTCATCATCCATAACAATGCTTCCCTGTAGTGAGAATCTTTATTTTCTTGGTGTTGAGCTTCAATCCATATTGAAGGCTGCAGTCTTTGACCTTCTTCAGCAAGTGCTTCAGGTCCTCTTCAGTTTTAGCAAGCAGGGTTGTATCATCTACATAACGCAGATTGTTGATGAGTCTTCTTCCAATCCTGGTGCCACATTTCTCCTCATAGAGCCCAGTGAGTGTCCCAGATAATGTGTTCCACATATAGATAGAAAACGTATGGAGGTAGGACACATCCCTGGCGCATATCCTTCCCAATTTTGAACCGTTCACTGCCTCTTGGTCCAAATATAGGGATTTGTATAAACACAATCAAATGTTCTGGGATTCCTATTCTTCTCAGAGTTAACTACAGTTAATCACAGTGTTTCGTGATCTACACAGTCAAAAGCCTTTGCATAGATAGATATTCCTCTGGTACTCTCTGCTTTCAGCCAAGATCCATCTGACATTAGCTATAATATTCCTAGTACTCCACAACTTCTTCTAAAACCATGGTTCAAAATCAGGAAAAGTTTATACTGGAGATGCATCCTATCTCCATACCTTTTCAATCTACATGCAGAACAGGTGGCCTAGTAGAGACAGAAAATAATACTGCCAAGCCAAAAGATGGGTGAATCTAGTCTGCTACTCTCAGGCCTGTCTTTAACTGTTTTTGGTGAAGCATTCTTCTAGGTTGTATAGCTCGTCTGTCCACTTGCTGTCACTTGTGGTTGCTATGAAGCTGAACACTATGATACTGATGTGTCAAATGTGAGAATGGTTATACATTGTGGACAGCGTTTGGTGGAGCTTCCTGGATAAAACAAACTTGGAAGCAGGAGTGGCATCCACTTCCGAAATAGCTTGCCTCTGGAAACCCTGTGAACCTGGAGAAAGGATGAAAGTTATACAAGTGTCCAGGTCTTTTGTTCATAGGGTCGTTATGAGTCGCCTACAACTTAACGGCACTTAACAACAACAACAACAACATGCAGAACAGATCGTTCGGGAGGCAGGAATACTACAGAGTGCTGATGAGCAATAATGTCAGTTTAGACACTAAGATCTACCTCACCCATGCCATGGTCTTCACAATTACATGCTATTCATCAGAGAGTTGGACAATGACTAAGGATGATAAAAGAAGAATAGATATGTTTGAGTTCTGGTGTTGGAGAGGAGTATTGAACATAATATAGACAGTCAGGAGAACAAATAAGTCTGTCTTAAAGAGGATGAAACCAGGCTGCTCCTTGGAGGCAAGGATTTTGAAGCTCTGTCTCACACAGTGTGGGCACATGGTCAGTGGGGGCCATCCTTGAAGAAGGACATTATGTTTGGAAGGATGGAGGGACAGCATAGTAGAGAAAGACCCCAGATGAAATAGATTGACATGATAACTAGAGCAGTGAAATTAGGTGTTCTGAGTCCATGAGACTGGCTCCTAATAGGACAGGTTTCAGAGCTGTTGTTCATAGAGTCACTATGAGTCACAGGCAACACAATGGCACATAATAAAAACAAGTGACAGCAACAGCTAATGTGATACTCCAAAAGATCTCAGGGATCATAACAGCTTGGTGATTAAATTATTAAAGTTGTTTAATCACATACCTATTATTGCTGAATAACAGATGATGTTTATTTCTTTTGTGCTTTATAAAAATGGTACCATGTTGGTACACAGGACTTGTTCCATCCTAACACTCAAAATCAGACTTTTAAAAATTATCCTTAATTGTTCTGGTTACAACTTTCAGTACAATATTCTGGACCAGCCCTACAAAAAACATGCTAATCTTACAGTTGGGAAGGATAAAACCCAAAACCACTTACAGGAAAGAATTCAAAGCTTTTAGAATATACGGTATTGAATGAAATGTGTCTGTACATTGTTTATATCACTAAAGGAACCCGTGGAGGCACAATAGTTAAAGTGCTCAGCACTTCACCACAGTTTTGCAATTCTAGCCATCAGCAGTTCCATGGGAGAAAGATGTGGAAGTTTTTGTCTCTGAATATTTACCGTTTTGGAAACCCTGTAGAAGTTCCGCTCTGTCCTATCCGGTCCTGATGAGCCAGAATGGAGTCAGTGGCTATGGTTGGGAGTATATTGCTTAGTGTTAATTTTGTTCTTTGTATACTCTAGCTCGCTCAAAAAATTCAGTGCCACCAACTTGAAATCAACTCATAAATGACTCTTCAGCTGGTTTTCAGAGATTATAAATTTCACAGGTGGAGATTACCCATCTTTCTCCCAAGGAGACACTGGTGGATTTGGACTTTCAGAGAGGCACTAACTTAGGTTTAGCAGCACAACTCCCTGTGGATTATACAACCAGGGCTTCCTGTGGTCAATTTGTGGTTGACTTCATGTGTTAATAACTGAGAAGGGTTATATATACATTAGCATCTTTTACTATAATGTTGGATTTTTCCAATGGAATGCATAAATACTGACATGCTAGGTATTGGTGAAATGAGATGGATTGGCATGGGACATTTTGAAACGGACAATTATATGATCTACCTACCATGCCAGAGATGAAAAGATGAGCAGAATTGAGGTTGCTTTCATAGTTAAAAAGTCACTTCTAGATCCATCTTGAAATACAATGTTGTGAGAGACAGGATAATATCCATATGCATATGAGGAAAATCTGTCAATACCACTATCATTCAAATATATGCACCAAAAACCAGAGCCAAAGAGGAGGAAATAGAAATTTTTACCAATCCATCAAACATGCAGTCAAGATCCACTCCATTAATAATAATGAATGAGTAGAATGCAAAAGTTGGGAACAAGGGAGAAGGATCAGTAGTCAAAAAACATGGACTTGGTGACAGAAAGAGGCTGGAGATAGAATAATAGAATTCTGCAACAATCGATGACTTGTTCATTACAAATATCCTTTAGAAGAAACATAGGAGCAATGATTTAATAAATTTCTACCTGATTTTGGAGGGACTGGAGAGCATTATGCTGAGTGAATTCAGACTCATGAAGACAAATACTGTATAAAACCATTATTATGGAATGAATATGAGGATCCAAGGTGGAGAGGGGGAACAAAGGAATAAGGACAGGTGAGGGTGGGGGTGGGGTGTGGGCTTAATCAAAGGGTCACACAGTTTGATGAGTGGAGGGAGGGGGGAGTAAAGAAAAGGGGAAAGAGCTGGTGTGAAAAACGATGTATATGACTTTGTAAGTAAACCAGAATTAAAAACAAAACAAAACACAAAAACCATAAATACAGACTATATGAACTGATTTCACCTGATGTATGCACAGGAATCAGATCTACTACATCTGTAGAAAGAATCATTGGAGAAGCTCAATATCCGCTGTGAAAACTGGGTCAGGTGGTGATTGAGGAATAGACCATCAACTGCCCATATGCAAGTTCAAACTAAAGCTAAAGAAGGTAAAATCAAATTCACAGGAACCAAATCTGGTCTTACATCTATCCCACCTGAATTTCAAAATTGTCTCAGGAAAAGGTTTGAGACCTTGAACATTAATGAACAAGGACCAGATGAGCTGTAGGAGTATATTAAGAACATCATCCAGAAAGAATGCAAAAGGTCATTACAGGTTTGTTTGGGTTTTTAATTCTTTCGTTGTGTATGGTTTTTATAATCCCCCCTGTCAACCATTGCTAGATCTTTGCAGCCCTACCCCCATCTTGGTCAGTAAGTTTCCTGTCCCTGTAAACTAAAATGAATATCTTTAAAAACAACAACAACAACAAAAAAAAAAAACAACCAAAAACCGAAGAAGAAGAAAAGTCATTACTAAGACAGAGGAGGAAGAATAGACCAAAATGGATGTAAGAAGAATTTTGTTTTTTTACTCAGTGACTTGGAACCAAGTTTGTACTCAGTTACTTAGTGACTGAGGTGATGAGAGTAGATGTGTCAGAGACAATGAAATTAGCTCAGAATAGAGCAGGGTTCAGAGCTGTTGTACATAGGGCTCGCTATGAGGTGCAAGTGATTTATTGGCATATAACAACAACAAACAACTTAGTGTCACAGTTTTTGCAGGGAGAGGATAGTCCTTGGAAAGCACTACGATGCTTCAAAAGGCAGAGGTTCAGTGAAAGAGAGAAAGACTCTCCATGAGATGGATTGACACAGTGAGTGCAGCAATGGGCTGTGTTAGAAATTGTTAAGATGATACAGGATAGGCCAGGGCTTATATATGTTGTTCATAGGGTTATACTGAGTTATGCTTTATTTAATGACACCTAACAATAACAGCAAAGATTATAACCAAGAGAACCTTGTGTAGCTCAGCTCTATGCTGTAACTCCTGGAGTTGCCATGAGTCAGGATTTACTTTGATGACAATGTGTGTGTGTGTGTGGGGGGGGTTCCCCTTAAAATTTATACTTTTTAATTTTTTTTGGTTTTGCGTACAAAATTTGTATACATTATGGTTTACACATTCCTTTATTCACACTTTGTTTCTCATGATCATTCTCATACATTTTCTTGTTTTCTTTAGCATTAACCACCATTGATCTATCTCCTCCATTGCTCTATCTTTTCAGGTACCACTGAATCTTTCCTAATTCTTTCTTCTCCTTTCTCTCTTCTCACAACTCTGCAACCCCATGATTGGCCTCCTCTTCACTTTCAGCCTCCTGGCTCCCTCCTCTTCCCCACTTGAACATTTATACACATCTTCCTAGCTATCCATCTATTTTTATAATAATTATACATTATTTGCCTTTATGAAATTGAGTTAGGTCAATCATCATAATGCTCTCTGATCTCTTTCAAATTATGTAGTACTTTTTGGAAATTGTGCTCCATAATAGTCCATCTAAGAATGTGCTTTTTTAATAAATTTTTTATTTTATACTGCTTTGTTTACAAAGTTCATAAACATTGTTTTTCATACTAGATCTTTTCCATTTCCTTTATCCACCCTCCCTCTACTCATTAAATTTTGTGACCCTATGATTACCTCCCTGCCCATCCTCATCCCTCTGCTCCTACCCTCCTACACTCTTGGATCCTCATACATATTTTACTAGTTATCTTTCTATTTTTACACTAATAATCTTCCACAGTATTTGTCCTTAGGGTACAGAGTTAGATCATTTAGCATTATGCTCTCCAGTCCCTCCAAATTTAAGTAGTGTTTTTCAAAATCATTTAACCCTGCATGCTGCGTAGCATTCCACGATGTGAAATTCATAATTTCTCAAACCATTCCATTGTGGTTGGACATTTGGGCTGCTTTCATGTTCATGTGATGGTGAATAACACTGTTATAAACATTGGTGCAAAAATCTCTGGTTATGCCTCACTTCTCATTTTCTTAGGGTATATTCCAAGCAGTAGAATAACTGGGTCATGTGGAATTTCTTTGTTTAGCTTTTTTGATAAAATGCCAAACTGTCTTCTGGAGTGGTTGTTCCATTTTAAAATTCTACCAACAGTATATAACAGTTCCTGTCTCTCCACATCCTTGTCAACACTTATTATTTGCTGTCCTGTCTAAAGTTGCCACTGCTACTGGAGTGAGATAGTATCACATTGTGGTATTGATTTGCATCTCTCATTGGGAAAATCTGCTGTCATAGTGCTGAAGAGCAACAATGTCAGTCTAGATACAAAGGTGCACCTAATCCGGGCCATGGTCTTCTCAATTACTCATTATGATTCAGAGAGTTAGACAATGACTAAGGATGGCAGAAGAAGAATAGATACCGTCAAGTTGTGGTGCTGGAGAAGACTCTTGAACATAACATGGACTACCAAGAAAACAAATCAGTCTGTCTTGGAGAGGATGAAACCAAGTCTCTCCTTGGAGGCTAGGATTTTGAAGCTCTGTCTCACTTATTTGCACACGTGGCCAGGAGAGATCAGGAGAGAAGAACATCATGCTCAGAAGAGTAGATGGATAGGGCAGGAGAGAAAGACCACAGATGAGATGGATACATACAGTAATGGGGCAAAGGAGGTTGATATGTTGGAATTAGTGAAACTGACTCAAGACAGGGAAGGGTTCAGAGATGTTGTACATAGGGTCACTATACATCATAGCCTACTCAATGGTACATAAAAACAATAACACTATGACAAGTTTGGAAGTAGGAGTGGCATCTACTTCCTAAACCACATGCCTCCTGAAACTACAAACTTTGACAAATGTTGATAGTCGTAGAGAGGCTTTTTGTTCATATGGTTGCTATTAGTCATTCTCAACTCAAAGGCAATCAACAAAAACAACAACAACAATGGTGATTTTGACAGTAATTTTGTACATTTCTTCATTTGTCTTCTGGCCATATGAATATCTTCCTTTGTGAAAAGTATTTCTCTGTCTTTACCCATCTTGGAATTGTGTTATTAGTCTTTACTTGTGGAGGCCCTGTAAGATTCTGCAAACTTTTGATATGAGACCCTTGTCTGAAATGGTATTGCCAAATGTCTTTTCCAAGTCAGTAGGTTTTCTTTTCATTATGTTGAAAAAGCATTTTTTATACACTCATGGATTTAATTTTTAGAAGGTCCCGTTCATGATGACAATGATTTGTTTGAGTGAAGCTCTGACATTTAATTTTGGTCTAAGATCTATCTGTCTATAACTGACCATTTATTTTGTTTCCAAGATTGTCAATAGCAGTAGAAGAAATTACCTATATTTCTACTGCAAAATAGCTGGTGTCAGAGAATAGCCAGGAAGGATCAGTCCTTAGTTTAGCAGCACTACATCCTGTGGGTTAGGCCACCAGAGCTCTCCAAAACATGAATATGTCATATCTATTTGTTATATAGGATACTCTAGTGGCCTAATGGGTAAGGTGTTGCACTGCCAACACAAAG
>NW_006399806.1:5356586-5380291 GCF_000299155.1 Elephantulus edwardii | reverse complement strand
GTCCTTGGAGAAGGATATCATGCTTGGGAGGGTGGAGGGACAGCACAGGAAGGGAAGACCCTCTGTGAGGTGGATTGATTCAGTGACTGGGGTAATTGGGATGGGAGTGTCAAAGACAGTGCGATTGGCACAGGACAGAGCAGAGTTTAGGGCTATTGTACATAGGGTCACTATGAGTCGCAAGCAACTCGATGGCATATAACAACAACAACAACAACGTGCTTTATCTGTGTTTCATGACTATGCAAAAGCATTTGACTGTGTGGCCACAACGAACTGTGGCTGACTCTGAGAGGAATGGAAATCACAGAACACTTAATCATGCTTATGTGAAACCTATACTTAGACCAGGAGGCAGTCAACATGGCATAGTTCAAAACTGGAGAGGGTATGTGCCAGGGATGTGTCCTACCTCTATACCTTTTCAATGTATACAGAACATATTATACGGGAGGCTGGGCTTTATGAGGAGACATGTGACATCAGATTTGAAGTAAGACTCATCAACAATCTGCATTATACAGATGACACAACCCTGCTTGCTGAAACGGTAGTGGACCTGAAGCACTTGCTGCAGAAGGTCAAAGACTGCGGTCTTCAATATGGATTGAGGCTCAATATCAAGAAAACAAAGGTTATCAACACTGAGTCAATTGGCAGCATTCTGATGGATGGTGAAGTGATTGAGATTTTGAGATTGTTAACAGTTTTAGATTGCTTGGCTCCACAATCAACACTCTTGGCACCAGCAGCCAGGAAATTAAAAGGCATATTACATTGGGAAAGTCTGTTGTTAAAGACCTCTCCAAAGTACTGAAGAGCAATGATGACAGTCTGGAGACTAAGGTGTGCCTGATACAAGCCATGGTCCTTTCAATTACTTACTATGCATCAGAAAGCTGAACAATGACTATGGATGATAGAAGGAGAATTGATGCCTTTGAGCTGTGGTGTTTGGAGAATATTGAATATACCACGGACTGCTAAAAAAATGAACAGATTTGTCCTGGAGAGTGTTAAACAAGGATGCTGCTTAGAGGCAAAGATTCTGAAGCGTTGTCTGACATACTTTGGACATATTGCAAGGAGGGACAAGTACTTTGAAAAGGATGTTTTGCTTGGGAGGATGGAGGGACAGCACAGAGAGGAAGACCCTCAATGAGATGTATTGATTCAGTGACTGGGGTAATGGAGATAGCTGTGCCAGAGATGATGAGATTGGCACAGGATAGACCAGAGTTTAGGGCTGTTATACATAGAGTCACTATGAGTCGCAGGTGACTCGACGGCACATAGCAACAACAACAACAACATACTAGTTCACAATTTGGTCTCATATAGATGATTTTTTTTAAATGTTTCTTATACTTGGGGGTGCTATTAATTTATTCCTAAGCTAAAACGACCACTTGGCCAACTGACTGGAAGAGATCAATATTTGTTCCTATCCCAAAGAAAGGTGACCCGACAGAATGTGGAAACTACAGAATAATCTCACTGTTTTCATATGCAAGCAAGATTTTACTGAAGATTATCCAAAAACGACTGGAACAGCACATCAACAGAGAACTACCAGAAGTCCAGGCTGGTTTCAGAAGGGGTCGTGGTACTAGAGATATTGTAGCTGATGTTAGATGGATCTTGGCTGAAAGCAGGGAATACCAGAGGAATGTCTATCTGTGTTTCATTGACTATGCAAAGGCATTTGACTGTGTAGATCATAACAAACTGTGGCTGACTCTGAGAAGAATGGGAATCCCAGAACACTTGATCGTTCTAATGCGAAACTTATACTTGGACCAGGAGGCAGTCATCAGAACAGAACAAGGAAACACTGCATGGTTCAACATTGGGAAGGGCGTATGCCAGGGATGCATCCTATCTCCATACCTTTTCAACCTATATGCAGAACAGATTATCCGGGAGGCTGGGCTCTATGAGGAGAAATGTGGGGTCAAGATTGGTGGACGATTTATCACCAATCTGTGTTATGCGGATGTCACAACCCTGCTTGCTGAAACTGAGGAGGTCCTGAAGCCCCTGCTGCAGAGTGTCAAGGACTGCAGCCTACAATGTGGATTGAGGCTCAATGTCAAGAAGACAAAGATTCTCACCACTGGACCAATTGGCAGCGTCAGGATGGATGGCGAAGAGATTGAGATTGTTCACAGCTTCAGTTTGCTCGACTCCACAGTCAACACTCTTGGCACCAGCAGTCAGGAAATCAAAAAGCGTATCGTGATGGGAAAGTCTGCTGTTAGGGACCTCTCCAAAGTGCTGAAGAGCAATGGTATCTCTTTGGAGACTAAGGTGTGTCTGATGCAGGCCATGGTCTTCACAATCACCTGTTATGCATCAGAGAGTTGGACAATGACCAAGGAGGATAGAAGGAGAATTGATGCCTTTGAGCTGTGGTGCTGGAGAAGAGTATTGAGAATACCATGGACTGCTAGGAAAACAAACAGATTTGTCCTGGAAAGGGCTAAACCGGGGGGCTCCTTGGAGGCAAGGATTCTGAGGCTCCGTCTAACATACTTTGGACATGTTGTGAGGAGAGACCGTTCCTTGGAGAGGGACATCATGCTTGGGAGGGTGGAGGGACGGCGCAGGAGAGGAAGGCCCTCTATGAGGTGGATTGATTCAGTGACTGGGATAATTGGGATGGGAGTGTCAGAGACAGTGCGATTGGCACAGGACAGAGCGGAGTTTAGGGCTGTTGTACATAGGGTCGCTATGAGTCGCAGGCGACTCGATGGCACATAACAACAACAAAAACAAACTGCTCTTTAGGTAGAAGTTAAGTTGAAGGAATAATTTCTGTTAAAGATTTAATGTGTATCTCAGGGCAATGGTCCTATAGATTTCTTTAGTCTCAATGAGTCCTTAAATTTTCAATGGATTTTTTGAGAATTTGACATTCTTTTACAATTCCTTGCCCCGCCCCCCCCCTTTTGTCAAAATCCACCTTCTGGGGCCATAATCAGAACAGTCCTTAATAATAGCCTGGCACCATCTAGATCTTCTAGTCTCTGGACAGTGAAGGTCATGGTTCATGTAGACAATTAAGCTTATAAAAGAATTTCTTCTTTGTATCTTGGCCTTCCTTATTTGTTCAAGATGAATATGAAACAAAAGTTGTGTTTTAGATGGCCAGTCTAAAGATTTTAAGATCCTAGATATCACTCACCAAATGAGGTAAACTTACGAACTATATTATACCAATTGACTGAATTGTCCCCTTAGTTGTTAATCTATTTTTGCAACAAATTACTATTCTTCCAACCAGAAATATATGTAAAAATAATATTTAAAATTATTACCAGCATGTTCTTGTTGTTAGGTGCCATAAAGTCAACTTCAACACATAGCAAGTCAAAAGATCTGGACTTTGCCCTATTCTATATTTAATGATCTCCGATACTCTCAAGCCTATGACTATGGTAACTGTATCAATCCACATTGTTGAAGGGTTTTCCACTTTTCAGTTGAGCCTTCACCTTTTGCAGACTGATATGTCCAAAGAATGTGAGATGAAGACTTACCATGCTTGCCTGTAAGGAGCACCCTGGTTTCATTTCCTCTAGGACAGACTTGTTTGTTTTTTTCGGTAGTCCATAAGCTAGTCAGTACTCTTCTCCAAAAGTACAACTCAAAGGTACCGTCCTTCTTCTGTTAACCTTTTTCATTGTCCTACATTCAGAAACATCGGAAGCCATTGAATAGACCATGATTTGGGTAAAAGGCACCTCAGTCTTCAAATTGACATCTTGGCTCTTTAGCACTTTGGAGAGGTCATTGACAGATATTTCTCAAGGAAATATGCCTTTTGATTTTATAAAAATATTTTTTTACACTGCTGATACCATGAAGGTTTATTGTAGATGAAGAAAGTAAAAACATTGACAAGGTCAGTATTTTCTCCATCTAGCTCTAATGGCCTAGTGGCAAGAAGCTGTGCTGCAATCCTGAAGGCATGTAGTTCAAGGCCACCAGCTTCTCTGTGGGAGAAAGATGGATGATCACCTCCCATCCAATTAACTGCATCTCAAAACCTGCCCGAGGGTTTGAGTTGGTTTTGACTTGATGGTACACAACAACACAATAACATCATGATGTTGTCTATTAGTCCAGTGATGAAGATTTTTCTTTTCTTGATATTCAGATGTAACCCATATTGAATCTATTGTTAGTATAATTTCCATTAAGGTATCACTGATCTTGTTGTTATGCTGTTGAGTGGCTTGCAACTCAACGATCCTAAGTTCAACAGCTCTGAACTCAGCTCAATCTTGAGCAACCTCATTGTCTACGACACATCTACTCCCATTACACTAGTCACTGAGTCAATCCATCTCATCCAGGGTCTCCCTCTCTTATGCTATCTCTCCATTCTTCTAGGCATAATGTCCCTCTCTAAGGACTGGTCCCTTCTTCCAACATTCCCAAAATATATCAGACAGAGCTTCAAAATCCTTGTCTCCAAGGAGAAGCTGGTTTCACCCTCTCCAGGGTGAACCTGTTTGTTTTTCTAGCAGTTCATGGTATATTCAATACTCTTCTCCAGCACCACAACTCAAAGGCATAGATTCTATTTTCATTAGTCACTGTCTAGCTTTCTGATGCATTACAAGCATTGTGAAGACCATGTCCTGGATCAGGAGAACCATAGTGTCCAGACTGACATCCTTGCTTTACAGTACGCTCGAGAGGTCCCTGGCAGTAAAATTTTCCCAGTGCAGTTCATTTTTTTATTTCCTTGCTTCTGGTACCAAGAACGTTGATTGTGGAGCCAAGCAAGCTGAAGATGTTCACAATCTTAATCTCTTCTAACTGGTCCACTGGTGAGAATCTTTTCCCCCCCCTTGATCTTGAGCTTCAATCATATTAAAGGCTGCAGTCTCTGACTTTCTGTAGCAAATGTCTCAAGTCCTCCTTGGTTTTGGCAAGCAAGATTGTGTCATCTGTATCAGGTTATTGATGAGTCTTCCTCTATTTCTGATGCTACATTCCTCCTCATAGAGCCCAGCCTTCTGGCTATTCTGTTCTGCCTATAGTTTGAAAATATATGGAGCTAGAATACATCCCTGATGTACACCTTTCCTGATTTTGAACCACGTAGTGCTTCCTTGCTCTGTTCTGACAACTGCCCCCTGCATTATTTAGGTGTCTTAACTTGGAAAATATGCTATCAAGGACCTCTCCAGACTACTTAAGAGCACTGATGTCAGTTTAAGACTAAAGGACATCTTATCCAAACCATAGTCTTTTCTATTATTTGCTATGCACAATGACAAAAGAAGAACTGATGTCTTTAATTTGAGTTGTTGGAGAAGGGTACTGAATATCCCAAAGATTGTCAAGAGAACAAATAGGTGCTGGAGAAAGTGAAACTAGGGTACTTTTTAGAGAGAATAAAGCTGAGACTCCATTTCAGATACTTTGGACAGGCTGTTAGGAGGAACCGATCCTTGGAAAAGAACATGATGCTTGGAAATGTTAAAAATTATCCTAAGCATAAGATCCTCAGTGAAACGGATTGGCACCATGACTGTAACAATAGTTTCAAGTATGTTGGAGATGATGAGCATGGCATAGGATAGGACAAGTTTCCAAGCCATATTTGATAGGGTCTTTATGAGTTGAAGTCTACTTACTGGCACATAACAACTAAGTCAAATGCATTCAATTGGTGACGCCTTTCCTAACAAAAAGAAACATCTGCCAACAAGAAATATTGCCAACAACAAGTCCAAGGTTCAAAGACAAAACAAAGTCTCAAAAATGTTAAGTTTAAAGGATGCCTTTTCCTGGTTTTCCAAATGACACATGTTTTTCATTTATGAGATATCTGAACTGCCCCGTGAACACTGTTTCCAAATCTTTCCTACATTATGGGAGTTACTCTTTCTGCAATAAAGATAAGTAGTAAAATATTGAAACCACATGAATACACTTTTTCCCTCCTCTGCTTCTCTTATTGAATAGAATGCATCCACATCTAGCTGGTTCAATGTCTCTTTTCATATCTCTGGGGGAGAAAGATGTGTCAGTTTGTATCCTTAAAGATTACTGCATTGGAAACCCCATGAGGCAATTCCATTCTATCCTACAGATCATTATGAATCATGTTTAGTTGACCACAATATTTATTTGCTTTCTTTTATTGCTGTATATGAAAAGAGTTTGTTGGGTTTTTTCCCTTAAGTGCTACCCCAACACCTCATTATGATGTTTCTTAAAGGGCCAGGAGAAAGGGGATATTTTAAGAGATTTTTGCCTAAAGGATGGTCACTGGGACATTCTGCAGCTTCCCAACACCTGCTTTGGTGACACTGATTCATGTTTCTCAAGCAGATGCTAAGCTTGCAGGAATGTGTAGAGTTCAGAATTTACCTTTTGAATGTTTGTCTCAGTCTCCATATAGATATTTACAAAAGCCATCTGGAAACCATGATATCCTAATACTCAACTATTCGGGGCAGTATGACAGAAAAACTGAGAATAAGAGAATAAATGTGACTTCATCTGTGTGCTTTCACCACAATATAAAGTCAGAGGTGAAATTTTGGTAATCTGTTGTTTTTAGAAACCATTGAGTCAATTTTGATTCATCATAACTCATTCATTGCTGTTGAGCTGAAACTGGTTCATAACTGACTGTCTAATGGGTTTCGGAGACCATAAATCACATGAGAGGACATGTCCATCACATATTTCTCCCTTGGAGATGCTAGTGGATTTGAACAATGAGATAGGTGATGCCTTTGGGCTAGCATTGCAGCTCTCTACCCAGTAGGCCACCATAGCTCCTAGGGATGTGTGTGTGTGTGTGTGTGTGTGTGTGTGTGTGTGTGTGTGTAGGAAATAGCAATGTGGCACTTTCTGATTCCCTTGTCTAACATCACAAGATGGGAGAATAAGGAATCACTACTAGCATAGGCTCAAAACTGAATACTATTAAAAAAAAAAAAACCTGAATACTATTATAAAAACAGTACAGCTGATGTGGGGGCAGAGAATTCTTACCTCCACCAACTCCACAAGGGTAACGATTCTTTATCATTAATATCAACAGCACAAAGATGATTCCTATGAGGTCAAACGTGTGTCCCTCGCATTCCCACACTTTTTTCTATTCTTCTAGGTTTGCCAATTACTTACAATAACCACAAAGAACTCATAGACAACAGGCATAAATACGGATTTCATTAGTGAAGTGGTTGTTAAGTGCCATTGAGTAAAGTGTAACTCATAGCAACTCTGTGAACAACAGATATAAACCTTGTCCTATCCTTCACCAGCCTTATCATGCCCAACTCACTTGAGCCATTGCCATGGTCACTGTGTCAGTCCATTTTACCGAGAGTTTTTGTCTTTTGCTAACCCTTCACCTTTTCAAGTATTATGTTCCTCTTCAAGGAATAGCATACTGTGTCCTGACAGTGTGTCTAAAATATGTGAGATATAACTTCACCTTCCTTGTCTCCCAGGAGTACTCTTGTCACACTTTCTTCAAGACCTGTTTGTTCTTTTGGCAGTCCATGTGATATTGAGCACCCTTCTCTAACAGCATAACTCAAAGGCAATGATACTTCTCCTGTCGTCCTTATTAATTATCCAGATCTCAGTAATATATCAGAGACTATGACTTGAATCAGGTGTACCTTAATTTTCAAACTGACATAATTACTCCTTAGTTTTTTGGAGAGATATCTGCCAGTTGACTTTCCCAATGCTATCCGTTTCCATATCTCCTGCCTGCTGTGGTACCAGGGTGTTGACTGAGGATCAAAGCAAGTTGAAATCATTGACAACTTAAATCTTTTCTCCATATATCATGATGTTGCCTATTGGCCCAGGAGTGAAGATGTCTTGGTTTTTTATGTTGAGATATAATCCATATTAAAGGCTATAGTCCTTGATCCTTACAACAAGCAACTCAAGTGTTCCTCATTTTCAGTAAGCAAGGTTGTTTCATCTGCATAATGCAGGTGAATCTTCCTCCATTCTTCTTTTTCGATCACCTCCATCCCAAGACTCCATTGAAGAGTCTTCCTCCAAATCTGACGCCACATTCTTATTCCTAATGTCCAGTTTCTCTACTGGTTTGCTCAGCATACAGATTGAATAGATATGGAGAAAGGATACAACTCTGACACACAACTTTCTTAATTCTAAACTGTGTAGTATTCCCTTCTTCTGTTCAGACAAAACTTCTTGGTCTAGGTATTGGTTTCATATAAGCACAATTAAGTGTTTTGAAATGATCGTTCTTCTCAATGTTAGACATAGTTTGTTAAAATCCACACAGCGAAATGTCTTTGTATAGTTAATAAAACACAGATATTCTTCTGGTATTCTCTGCTGTCAGCCAAGATCTTCAACAGTATCCCTGGTGCTATGGCTTCTTCTACACCCAGTTTGAACTTCTGTCAGGTCTTTGTCAATGTACTGACCTAGCTGGTTTTGGATGGTATTCAGCAATATTTTTTTTTGCATATGATATTAATGATATTGTGCAAAAATGCCTACATTTTTTTTTAGTCACCTTTCTTGAGAATGGGAGAAAATATGGATCTCTTCCAGTCAGCCAAGCAGCTGTCCTTCAAATATCCTGGCAGAGACTGATAAGTAAGTTCAAGGCTGTACCTGTTATTTGAAATATGTAAATTGGTATTGCATAGATTACTGATTTTTTTCCCAATGCCCTATTTGTTCATCACCACTGGCTTTGAGCATATGCTACTTCCTGAAATATTTTAGTGTCAACAAATTCCACTTTGTACAGTGACTGTTTGTATTCCCTCTATTTTAATTTTGAATGTTTTTTTTATTGGTTTGTGTATAAAAATTTAGAACAGAAAAGTTCTGCCTGTCTCTCCTCCTCAAATCCCAAAAACTCTTTTTCTGGCAATGGTGTCAGGGTGCAGGTCTGGCTAGTGCCCCACCCTGGGGTTACCTGAGTTAGATGGTGCAGGTCAGAAAAGCTCTGGCCAATTGGCAGCATCAGTATGGAAGGTGAAGAGATTGAGATAGTCAACAGTTTTAGTTTACTTGGCTCTACAGTCAACACGCTTGGTGAAAGCAGACAGGAAATCAAGAGACAAATTGTATTGGAAAAGTCAGCTGTGAGGGACTTCTCAAGAGTACTGAAGGGAAACGACATCAGGCTAGAGACTAAGGTATGCCTGATCTGGGCTATAGTCTTCGCAACCAGAGAGTTGGACAGTGAATAGGGATGATAGAAGGATAATTGATGCCTTTGAGCTGTAGTGCCGGAGAAGAGTGTTGAATATACCATGGACTGCTAGCAGAACAAAAAGGTTTGTCCTGCAGAGGGTGAAGCCTCAATGTTCCTTGGAGTCAAGGATTCTGAAGCTTTGTCTGACATACTTGGGGCATGTTCCAAGGAGGGACTAGTCCTTGGAGAGGGACATCATCTCAGGGATGGGCAGCGCAGGAGAAGAAGAACTTCGATGAGTGGATCGATTCTGTGACTGGAGTGGTGGGAATGAGTGCGTTTGAGATGGCTAGGTTGGCACGGAATAGAACGGAGTTTAGAGCTCTTGTACAAAGGGTTGCTATGAGTCGCAAACGACTCGACAGCACATAACAACAACATAAAAATTTATGTGCAACATGTTTTATACATGTAATTACTGCTTTATATACATTATTGGTATATATTATATATTTAATTATTATTGATCTATATCTATTACCACCACACCTTTTCAAGCCTCCATTAAACGCTAACATTACTTCACCTGCCTATACCCGCTAACCTCTACTATTCTAGTGATTTTCCCTTTTCCCCTATTGTTGACCTCTTCTCTTCTTTAACTTTTGAACATTTAAACAAATCTTATTCAATTATTTCCCTGTTTTCATAAATAGGGGACTTATGCCATATTAGTCCTTATATGACTAAGATACTTCACCCAGCAAAACGCTTTTTAGCGTTTTATGGAATCCTTAGTCCTTAGTGATGTGTAGTATTCCATTGGATGAATGTACAATAATTTCTCATTGGTCTGTTGATGGACATTTGGGCAATTTTCACTTTTTTGTTGTTGAGAATAACACAGCTATGAACATAAGTGTATAAATGTTCATTCACTTGTTAGTTCTGATATCTTAAAATATACGCCTAGTGGTGGAATAGTTGGTTCAATCAGATTCCTATGTGCACCTTCTTGAGGGAACAACAAACTGTCATCCATACTGCTTTTACCATTTTACAATCCCATCAGTAGTGCATAAGAGTTCTAATCTTAATTCCTCTCCAACATTAGTGGTATATCATTTTGTTTTGATTTGCATCTCTCTCATTGCTAGTAATTTTTTTAAAGTTGTCAACTGTTCGATTTTGACTCCCAGTCAACACTCATTGAAGCAAAAGGCAAAAAAATCAAACAACATATTGTAATAGACAAATATGTCGTCAAGGACCTTTTCTATCCATTTCCTTTTTCTTTTTATTTTATATTGGTTTGATCACAAAGTTCATATACATTGTGTTTTACACTATTTTTCATTCAAATTGTGTTTCATGCAATCATTCTCATGCACTATGCTCTATAAAATCAATCACCATAGGACCTTACCCATCATTACCCAGTGTTTTCAGTCCCCACTGGTACTTCCCATTTCCTTCACTCCTTCCCTCCACCCACCAGACTGTGCAACTGTGCAGTTTTGTCCCTAACCATCCTTATCTCTCTGCTCCCACCCCTTCTCCCTTTGGATTCTCATACGTGTTTTACTAGTTATCCTATTTTTTAAAATAATGGTCTTATGCAGTTATTTGTCCTTATGAGACCGGGTTAGTTCACTCAGCATAAGGCTCTCCAGTCTCTACTAAGTTACGTAGTGCTTTTTTAAAAAAAAGTATTATTAATTTCAATGAAAATTTACAGAGACTTTGGATTTCCATTTATTCATTGTTGCACTTTTCTCCCCTCCCAAACCTCTGCCCTAGTACACTACCCTCTTGGAAAAGTAAAAGAAAAATTCTTTCATTGTTTTACAAACCCTCCCCCAGGTCCACTTCACTATGCAGCCTTCGCTCTGGACTCCCGTTATGATGAAAATACTTTACTGTAGTACTTTTATTAATCATTGCTCCTGAGTGCTGCATGGTATTCTATTCTGTGAATGTACAACTTCTTCAATCCAACCTTTATGCTGTTCCCATGTTTTTGCAGTGATAAATAATGCTGCAACGAACATTGGTATACAGATCTTTGTTTGTGTCTCAGTTCTAATTTCCTTGGGGTATATTCCTAGTAGTGGAATAGCTGAGTCATGCGGAGTTTCTATGTTCAGCTCTTTATTTAAAAAAAATTTAAAAATGAAGGCTTTAGTTGTTATTGTTGTTTACTGTTGAATTATATCTGAATGGCACAGGAAGTGATTGTCCCTCCTTCCCCAGTGAAGCATTTGGTGGATTTGAATCATGTACCTTCGGGATTGCAACACAGCTTCTTACCACTAGGCCACCAGAGCTCCCTTATGTTCAACTTTTTGAGGAAATGTCAAACTGTTCTTCAAAGTGGCTGTACCATTTTAAGATCCCACCAGTAGTGTATGAGAGTTCCCACTTCTCCACATCCTCTCCAACATTTATTGCTTGCTGCCCTGTTAACCTTTGCCACTGCTACTGGAGTGAGATGGTATCTCAGTGTGATTTTGATTTGCATCTTTCTATTGTCATTGATTCTGAGCATTTACTCTTCTATATGTTGGACGCCCAAATGTCTTCCTCTGTGAAGAGTCTTTCCAGGTCTTTTGCCCATTTTGTAACTGGATCACCAGTCTTTTTCTTCTGGAGGCACACGAGTATTCTGTACACTTTCATTATGAGACTCATACCTGAGATGGTATTGCCAAATATTTTTTTTTTTCCCAGTCAGTATGTTTTCTTTCCATCCTGTTGGGAAAAGATTTAATAACCGCAGACATTTAATCTTTAGAAAGTTCCATTCATCAATTTTATCCTCTCCAGATTATGCATTTATGGCTGCATTTGGCAGTCTCTTTATACCATAGACTAGGCCATCAAACTTGACCCCGGTTTTTCTCTGATGAATTTTATTGTTTGGGGCTTTTCCCAGGCCTCTGATCCACCTTGAGTTTATTTTTGTGTATAGTGTGAGATGTGGATCCTGTTTCAGCTTTCTGTAGTTATCAGTCCAGTTTTTCCAGCATCATTTGTTGAAGAAGTTGTCATTCCCCCATTTGATAGGTTTTATTTCCTTGTCAAATATCAGTTGACAATGGCTGGATCCATTTCAGGGTTCCCAATTCTGTTTCATTAGTCAATGTGCCTTTCATTGTGTTAGTACCATGCAGTTTTGGCTATTAGTATTTTTTATTTCCAGTAATACTGAACATTTCCTCTGTGTTTCTAGGCCTCAATGTCCTTCCTCTTTTATGAAGTGTCATTTAATGTTTTTTACTTATTTTTAAGTCGGATTATGCAAGGATAACTCTAATACAAAACCCTAGCAAAGATATCATCAAACATGAAAACTATAGACCAATATTGTTCATGAATACAGATGCTAAAGTCCATAACAAAATCATGGCTAATAGAATCCAACAGCATTTCAGAACAATAATTCATCATTACCAAGTGTGATTCATAACCGGAATGGAAGTATGGTTAAACATGAGGAAAATTGTTAATGTAATTCATCACATTAACAAAGCAAAGAACAAGAAGCACATGATCTTTTCAATTGATACAGAAACAAAATCCAAAGGGAAATTATCTCTGCATAGTGAGAAGAATATATTCAAGACCAAGAATCAACATCATTCTCAATGGATGTTGTTGTTGTTGTTGTTGTTGTTGTTGTTGTTATGTGCCGTTGAGTTGCTTGCAAGTCATAGCGACCCTATGTACAACAGTCCTAAACTCTTCTCTGTCCTGTGTCAATCGCACTGTCTCTGATACACCCATCCTGATTACCCCAGTCACTGAATCAATCCACCTCATAGAAGGTCTTCCCCTCCTGCGCTGTCCCGCTACCCTACTAAGCATGATGTCCCTCTCCAAGGACCAGTCCCTCCTTGCAACATGTCCAAAGTATGTTAGACAAGGCCTCAGAATCCTTGCCTCCCAGGAGCTGCTTTTCCAGGAGGAATCTGTTTGTTTTCCCAGCAGTCCCTCGTACTCTCAATATTCTTCTCCAGCACCACAGCTGAAAGGCATCAATTCTCCTTCTATCCTTCTTAGTCATTGTTCAACTCTCTGAGGCATAACAAATAATAACAAAGACCATGGCCTTATCAGATGCATCTGAGTCTCCAGAGAGACATGATTGCTCTTCAGTACTTTAGAGAGGTTCCTAACAGTAGACTTTCCCATGGCTATACACATTTTAGTTTCCTGGCTACTGGTGCCAAGAGTGTTGACTGTGGACCCAAGCAAACTAAAGCTGTGAACAATCTCAATCTCAACGGATAGAGACTAAAACTTTCTATTTGCAATCAGGGACCAGGCAAGGCTGCCCGCTATCACCACACCTATTCAACATTGTATTAGAACTTCTGGTAACTTCGAGGCAGTTTGATCAGACAAAGCAAAGTATTACAATGAAATGTCCAGAGAGCTAGAATTGGAGAATAAAAAGGGGCAAACTTTCTCTGCATTTATCAAGCTGAGATAACTGAAAAACAAATTTAAACTTTGAGTCCCAGTATTGAAAGATGCTATGGGCAATATATATCAAATGACTTAGAAAGCATCAAAATATGGTGGAGAGAATACACAGAATCATTGTACCAAAGTGAACTGACTGATACTCAAAAATTTCAGGAAGTACCATATGAACAGGAGCCAATGGTAATGAAGGAGGAAATTGAAGCTGCATTGAAGACATTGGCAAAAATAAGGCCCCAGGAATAGATGGGATACAAATTGACTTGTTTCAGTTAACAGATGCAGCCTGGGATGCATTCCCTAATCTATGCCAGGGAATTTGGGGGACAATTGTCTGACCAAGATATTGGAAGAGGTTCATATTTGTTTCCATTCCCAAGAAAGGTGATCTAACAGAATAAAGAAACTATCGAACATTATTAATAGCACATACAAGAGAAATACTGCTGAAGATAATAAAAAATGGTTAGAACAGTATGTATATAGGGAACTGCCAGAAATTTAAGCAGGATTTAGAGGAGGCCATGCCACCAGGGGTATCATTGCTGATGTCAGATGGATCCTAGCTAAAAGCAGAGAATACTAGAAGAATGTCAATTTGTGCTTTATTGACTATGCAAAGGCATTCGATTGTATAGATAATATTAAGTTGTGGCTAACATTGGAAGAATGGGAGTCCAAGAGCACTTAATTGTGCTCATGAGAAACCTATACCTGGACCAAAAGGCTGTTGTGTGAACAGAGCAAGGAAACACTGTGTGGTTTAAAATTAACTCTATTCCATTGATCTATGTGTCTGTCATTATACTAGTACTATCCTGTCTTAACCACCACAGCTGTGTAGTTGTTGTTGTTAAGTGCCATCAAGTCAAACAAGACTCATAAGGATACCATGAACAAAAGACTTGAATCCTCTTCTATTACTATTGTTATTTCTCTAAGTTCATAGGAAACTCAGTGGATGCCACCCCTGCTTCCAAGCCTGTCTTAATCTGGGAGCTCCACCAAACACTGTCCATGATGTGTAACCATAATGACATTTGACACACCAGTGGCATAGTGTTCAGCATCACAACAACCCCCAGTTACCTCCATACAGCAAATTGACAGACCAGTGCTGTACCACTTAGAAGAATGTTAGTCCCAAACTCAATTAATAGCAACACAAAATTTCCCGCCTTCCAGAATCCAACCAATTCACACATCAGCCTCCAAACTGGATATTTAGGACCCAACAGACTTTTAAACACCAATGCGCTCCACCAGGTCCTGTTGATTCTAAACAAGTGGCTTCCCATCCACAGCTTATTGTTAGCTAAACCCAATAAATCCAGTCAGCTCACAGACAAAACAACAACAAAACAGTCCACAGCTGATCTTCAACCAACAGAAAACATCCCACTTTCCAGAATCCAAATTGGAGACTTGCAGTCCAACCGATTTTTAAATACCAAGGCCCTCCACCTGGTCCTGTTGACTCTAAACAAGTGTCTTCCCTCATACATAGTAAGATTTGAAATTATGGAGTGTTATGCCTCATACCTTGTAAGTAGAGTAGTACTTTACTTACTCAGGGTTTCTTTCCATTCCAGGTAAAATGGTAAATTGCCTTTTTCATCTAGTTGAAGAGTGGACTTGTCATCTTTGTTGGAATTGCACTGAACATGCATATTGCATTTAGTAGAATTGTCATTTTCAGAGATAGAAACAATCCAAATGTCCACCAACAAATGAATGGATAGAAAAACTTTTATACACACACACAATAGAATATCATGCAGCACTGAAAAATAATGAACTAAAGAAACTTTACTCAACATGCATGACCTTGTTGGACATTATGAAACAATGATTAATATTATTTAAAATGAATAAATAAAATTAAGAAGGGAGTGCATCAGGTATGCATTCTTTCTTCATTCCTATTCAATCTGTATGCTGAGCATATTATTCGAGAAGCTGGACTCTATGAAGTGGAATGTGTCATCTGGATCAGAGGTAGATTCGGCAATAACCTGTATTATGCAGATGATAAAACCTTGCTTCCTGAAAGTGAGGAGGACTTGAAGCACTTGTTGCAGAAGATCAAGAATGCAGCCTTTGATATGGATTGCATCTCAATGTCAAGAAAACAGAATTTTTACCAATGGACCAAATAGACAACTTTATTGTGGTTGGAGAAAAGACTGAAACTGTGAACAACTTCATCTTACTTGGATCGACAATGAACACTTTTTGTGACAGCATTCAGAAAATCAGAAGATGTATTGCATTTGGACAGTCTGCAGTTAGGGACCTTTCCAAATTATTGGGGGTCGTGGTGTCACTTTGAGGACTAAGTTTCATTTGATCCAGGCTATGGTTTTTCTGATCACTTGCTAAGCATCTGAGATCTAGACAATGAATAGGGATGACAGAAAAGAATTGATGCATTTTAGCTGTGATGTTGGAAACAAAGTAGAAGGAGAAGGAGTAGTTGTAAATTATGGGTTTTGGTTATAAATGAGTCTGGAGATTTAATGAATTTTGTCCATTCAATTATTGATTCAGGGTAAAAACCTTTTTTAAGGAACCCAGATGGCAACTATATACTTGGATGTCATGTGATGGGCTGGACAGGAATAGGATTAACTACGTTTAAGAAAAAAGTAAATATATCTAGGAGAGGGTGCAGGTAGAGTGCTCTTTGGAGGCAAGGATGATGAGGTTTCACCTCACATACATCAGGCATGTTTCTAGGAGAGGCTATTGCTTGGAGAGGAACATGATGCTTGGAAGGGTTGAGGGTTGGCAAAGGGGAGGAAGACCCTCAAATAGGTGGATTGACATAATGACTATAACAATGGGCTCTAGTGGTCAGAAAGTGTGAAGAGGGCGCAGAACAGGACAGGGTTAAGTATACTGTTCCTAGAGTCACTAAGAGTCATCTTCAACTCAATAGCACCTAACAACACACAACAATTACATATCTGTAGTAATTAAAACAGTATGGTATTGGTGCTAAAATAGACATGGAAATCATTGAAAATACTGAAATCAACCCATCAACATATGGCCAAAGTTATTTGACAAGATATGTAAAAGTATGTTTAACAAGGTAATAAAACCTATTAAAGGGGATATGACAGCCTCTTTAACAGATAGTTCTGGTAAAAGTGGACATCTGCTTGCAGAAAACTGAAACAGGATCAACATCTCACAACATACACAAAAAAATCAACTCAAACTGGATCAGAGACCTTGGGGTAAAAACCAAAGCGTTAAGTTTTACAAAATACAAAAAGGGAACAAAATTAGAAGTCATGGCCTATGGCATGAACAGGCTTGTGAATATAACCCAAAATGCACAACCTGGAAAATATAAGACCAATAAATGGGATCTTTGTAGAGTCATATTCCTGTGTATATAAAAATATTCTCCAGTAGAGTAAAAATAAAACCTACAGACCTAAAAAAACAAAAACAAAAACAACAAAAAACAAACATTTGTAGTAACACTTCATACGAAGGTCACATAACCAAAGTTTACAAAATATTACAGGATCTCCATCAGTCTTTTTCTGATGTTTCCTGAATCATTCACGAGTTTACCTGTAGCATCCTACAGTACCGCAACTCAGGGTGTGAATTTGGTTTTCACTTCTATCAACTTGAAAAATGCCCAGTGTGTTTTTTTTTAATTCTCCAACTATGGTTTTTTGTATATTCCATTATAATACTTTACTTTGTCTTCTTGAGCTGCCCTTTGAAAAATGTTCTTGTCTTTTATTTCAGCATTTCCTCCCTTTGTTTTGTAAAGGTGGAAGGTCAGTGAAAGAGAGGAAGATCATCAAATAGATGGATTGACACAGTGGTTGTAATAATAGGCTCAAGTATATCAGAGGTGATGGGAATGGCACAGAACTGGCCAAAATTCAAATTTATTTTCATAGGGTTTTTATGAGTCATATAGTCATTCTGTAGTACCTAACAATACTACCCAACAATGTAGTGAAAGTCAAAGCCAATGGCAAGAAAAGCCACACTGAATAGTTATTTGTAACAAAACTGTGATGGAAGGTTAAACAGCTCTCTAAAGTTTTTACCAATTTCCAGATCAACTATTTTCCCAAGGCATTCTCTTCTTCTTTTCTGGATTTGATAGTCTATTGCAATGACCACATAGACATCACAGTTACGAGTTAATGAAACAAATTAAGTAATAAGTTATAATTCAGGATCATAAGTAACTAAAGGTATAGTTTTTCAGCCAGAAGCATTTCTTGGCTATGCCTAGAGATAGTGTCTCTTGCCTCCCTGGCCTTTTGCCCGGGATCCTACTTGTGCAAGTGTTAAAAGCTCTTTGATGCCCATTCTCACACCAAGCCTCATTCATGAAGATACTCAGCTCTCTGGCTCTGTGAGTTGACATATTCTTCATAGCTGCCTTAGTCAGTGGGCCAGGAAGCACATGATGTTCTCTTATGTTTAGCTTTTGACTTTGATGCTGATGTTTCTCTGTTGCTGGATTTTGACATGTTTATTGCATTATCTCATCTTCACCAGTGTTATATAGCTCTCTCTGTCTCTGTATTTTGAGGTCTAAAGTGTTCTCAGTGCAGGAACTCTTCATCCGCAGGACACAGTCCACTACTGACTTTTCTTTCATCACGATACTGAAGTGTCTCTCTCACTTCTGGAATTGGCTCCTTTTTGACCTGGCAGAATTACAAAACTGATCAATCCACTTGCTGAAGTTCCATGTATTTTATTTGCATAATCTCATCTCCGCTGAGTTCCATGCAATTTACTTACACTAATAGCAAGCTATCATTCTTTCATTAATTATCTTGCCTCCGGAAACCCTATGAACTTGGAGAGAGGATGAAAGGCACCCAAGCGTCAAGGACTCTCCTTCTTAGGGTCACTATGAGTCCCCTGCGACTCGACAGCACTTAACAACAACAACATCAACAGAGAGAGAAAGAGAGAGAGAGAGAGAGAGATTAGCTGGCCCAGCGAAGAGAAAACGATGTGACCAAGACAAAGGTGTTCAATGAGTACTTAAAAACAAAGAAGTGCCAGATAGTTTATGCAGCAGGAATTTCTGGATGCACATAATTCACTTAAATTATTGAGTTTTGCTATTGATGAAGCCTCCTCTTATGCCTATTTACAGGGGAAATGGCATGTATATTTTATGAAAGTCCATTGAATTACTTGAGGATACTTTGAAAATTAAATGATCTAGGAAGCATTAAAAGATGGAAAGAGTATACAGAGTAATTGTACCAAAAGGAATTGGTGGACCCAGAAGAATTTCATAAAACAACGTATGAGCAAGAGCCTGTGTGGTGAAGGAAGAAGTTCAAGTTACTCTGAAATAATTGGGAAAAAACAAAACCCTAGGAATTGACGGCCTACCAACTGACGTATTTCAACAAACAGATGTTCCCCTGGATGTGCTCATCAAGTTGTACCAAGAAATCTGGAAGACAACCATCTGGCCAACTGACTGGAAGAGATCTATATTTGATCCCATTCCAAAGAAAGGTGGTCCAACAGAGGATAGAAATTATCTAACATTATCATTAATATCACATGTAAGAAAGATTCTGCTGAAGACTATCCCAAAACAACTGGAACAGCCCCTCAACAGAGAACTGCCAGATATCCAGGCTGAGTTTAGAAAAGGCTATGTATGGTACTAGGAATATTATGGATCTTGGCTAAAAGCAGAGAATACCAGAGGAATATCTGTGCTTCATTGACTAAGCAAAGGCATTTGATTTGTGCATCACAATCAACTGTGGCTAACTCTGAGAAGAATGAGAATCCCAGAACACTTGATTATGCTCATGTAAGATTTATACTTGGACCAGGAGGCAGTTGTCAGACAGAGCAAGGAAAAACGGCATGGTTTAAAATCAGTAAGAGTGTATGCCAAGAATGTGTCCTATCTCCATACCTTTTCAATCTACATGAAGAACAGATAATCTGTGAGACTGGGCTCTATGAGTAGAAGTATGGCATCAGGATTGGAGGAAGATTCATCAACAATCTGTTTTATAACACCACTCTGCTTGCTGAAACTGAGGAGGACCTGAAGCCCTTGCTGCAGAAGGTCAAGGACCGCAGCCTTCAAGATGGATTGAAGCTCAATGTCAAGAACACAAAGATTCTCACCACTGGGCCAATTGACAGCATAATAGATGGTGGCTATATTGAGAGTAACAACCTTAGTTTGTTTGACTCCACAATCAACACTCTTGGTACCAGTAGCCTCGAAATAAAAAGGCAAATTGCATTGGGAAAGTCTGCTGTCAGAGATTTCTCCAGAGTACTGAAGAGCAACAATTTCAGCCTGGAGACTAAGGTGCACCTGATCCAGGCCATAGTCTTTTCAATGACTTGCTATGCATCAGAAATCTGAACAATGACTAGGGATGATAGAAGGACAATTGATGCCTTTGAGCTGTGGTGCTGGAAAAGAACATTGAATATGCCATGCACTGCTAGGAGAGCAAACAGGTTCATCCTAGATGGGTGAAACCAGGAAGCTCCTTGGAGGCAAAGATTCTGAAGCTTTGTCTGACATACTTTGGGCATGTTTTAAGGAGAGACCAGTCCTTGGAGAGGGACATCATGCTTGAAAGGGTGGAGGGACAGACCAAAGGAGGAAGACCCTCAATGAGATGGTGACTGAGGTAATGGGGTATAGATGTGTAAGAGACAATAAGGTTGGCAAAGTATAGAGCAGGGTTCAGAGCTGTTGTACATAGGGTTGCTATGAGTCACAAGCTACTCCATGGCTCTTAATATCATCATCATCAACAACAACACGTTGAATTATATGTCTGTGATTGCAAATACTAAGGGTAAATTAAACTCCAAAGGAAATAGAGTTTATTAGCTTTAAAGAATCTAATTGACTCCCTTATTCCTTATTTATCTCTTTCATCTTTTGGAAAAATTTGATCAGTTAACTTCAAGATAGTCTTGGAATTTGTGGCTCCCAGACGGGTGGGAGAGGAGCATTCCTCCTTTACATAAATGCCCTCTCTTCAAAAGCATTGGTTTGAAATATCTCTGTTATTTTCACATCTGCCCTGAAGTTATCTTGCAGTAGAGTGTATATACATTTTAATCAGCATTTTCTCAAGAGGAAACACTATACTCTAATTAATGGCTCAAGCAATTGTGCTAAGTGTAGCAATTGTCTGACAGGCATTACTTTTGGTTAACTCTATAATTGCTGTCTGTGTTTGGTTTATGAAAAGCTATATTATTATAATTGCTAGATAATCAGCATTTACTTCCAACTTTCAGAGGAGAAGTGAGGTGGCATCCTGCATACCAGTAATACTGTTTAAAATGCTGCAATGCAGAATCTGAGCCTCAGATGCAGAAAAGTCTGGGTCATGCCTCCTGGGTATTTCTCTGGATTGCAAAGATTAAGATGATGGCAAATTACATTTGTGATGCTTTAGGAAATTGTACAAATGAATGGAAAATCTTATTGTGCCAAATATGTTCTACACCCCACAACATATGCCTTAATATGGTTCTCGGGCTTCCTTTATTTCAGCCTCACATGAAAGAAACCACCTCTAGTTTGTACTATATACTAGACGCAGAAAGGATTTTGAAGCATAAAACATCAGAAGGCAGTGTGGTTTATCAGACCTGTAGCAAGTCGTATTGAAGCTTGCGGCAAAATTAAAAGTGGTGTTTATGGCCACGGATTGAATTGTGTGTGTGTGTATTTGTAGTAATGATTCCCCATTATTTTATGAACCAAATAGGTGTAAATGGATTTAAGGTGAGATGCCTTACCCTTAATTCCATCCCAGGCTTGATCTGATGTAAGGGGAGCTTCCCTTGGAAGTCACCAGTTGTTGTTATTGTTGTATACAGTAGGGTCAGAATCTACACACAGCTGACCCTCTGACGGGTTCTCAGAGACAGTAAATCGCACAGGCGGAGATTGTTCAATCTTCTCCTGCCGAGATGCTGGTGGCCATGAATAGTGTGCCTTTGGGATTGCATCACAGGTTTTTGCCAGTAGGCCACCAGTAGCACCTTTTTATTTTAGAAGAGATAACAAAGGAGAAAAGCTAGCTCAGACAGGGAGTCTCAGTGATACTCAGAAATAATCACCAAGAGTAGAATGCATCCCTTTGCACTCAGATTTCTGGACTGGAAAGCTCTTTGACATTGGGGAAGACAAAGACACATGGAGATAGAGATCCAACAACACCCTAGTTCAGGACCTTCCTCCAGAATAGACACAGAGAGTGAGTTTCCCTAGATCTGGCACCCTGAATTTGGACTTACAGCTATTGGAAGCTATTGTTAAAGCTATTCACTTTTTATATCTCTGCTATAACAGCATTAGTTAACCAATCAGATATGTGTTCAAAATGGACATTTTGGGCATACGTTCAGATTTTTAAAAATAACACATTAAAATATCAGTTCTCTTACCCACTGTGTTATTTAGGTACCCACTTAAACATTATACACTCTTCTCTGTCTCAATCCTGTCATTTAAAGTGTAGGGGTGTAGAGGAGATAATCACTGAAATAAAACATATTTTAAAAAGAAGATTTCTAAAGAAAGACTGACGTAAGTCACACATATTTAGAAAGGAGGAAAAAAGTGCCTTGTTTGGTTTTATGAATTGAAAATCCAAGGTAAAAGGATGTGGGAGTTTGTGCACGATCTTGAAGCTGCAGAACTGCAGCGAGCATCGGAATGCTTTGAGCACTTTTTCAAATGACTTTTCCATGTGCTGATTAGGAAATCATCCTACAGGAGAAAAGCCTTTGTTGCAATATGACTTTGAAAAGCTATTTCATTCGGGCCTCTTTCATCTTAATAGGTTTTCTACATAGTAATTTGCAACTTTTATCAAAGTTGAACTTTCAGTGCACATGATATAAATATTGAGAACTAACTGTGATAGTTACAAGAGGAAGGCACTTCTCCCAAATGCCAGACTTCAGGATTACTTTGTGGTCACATACAGAGTCCTTGGGAATTGGAAATGGTTAACCCACTCTGCTGCTGGCTGAAAAGTTCAAAGTTCAAGTTTGCCTAGAAGTGCCTCAGAAGAAAGTCTTGTCAGTAAATAAGTCAGCCATTGAAAATGCTATGGAATATAGTGCTACTCTGATGTGGGTGCAGTCACTAATTCAGAGTCAACTCAATAACAATGAATTTATGCTCATTATCAAACCAAATTCTGTCCTGGCCATTGTTTCCTTTTCCTCTTTTATCTTTAAATGTTTCAGTTAAGATGTTGGGCTCAATGAAAAGAGTAAAGCAAAGAAACAAACAAACAAAACCCCACAGATTTCTGATTTATGGTTGTGGTCGTACTGAATAAATTCACGTAAATTCAGAGTGCTTAAGAGCAATGCTCTCTGTCTAGAGGGTAAGGTACATCTGATCCAGGCCCTAGTCTTCTCAATTACTTATTATGCATCTAAGAGTAAGACAATAAATAAGGACAACAAAGAATTGATGCCTTTGGGTTGTACTGCTAAAGAAGAGTACAGAACATACTGTGGACTGCCAGAGGAACAAATAAGTCTGTCCTGGAGAGGGCGAAACCAGGATAGTATGCTCTTTGGAGGCAAATATTTTGTTAACTCCATCTCACATACTTTTAGGCATGGTGCGAGGAGGAAGCAGTCCTTGAAGAAGGATATCATGCTTGGAAGGGTAAGCACAGAAAAAGGAAGACCCTGAATGAAAGAGATTGGCACAGTGCCTGTGCAGTGGGATTAGGTACGTTAAAGATAATGAGGTTGGTTCAGGATAGGGCAAGGTTCAGAGCCATTGTTCATGTTGTTGTTGTTATGTGCCCGTCGAGTCGTTTGCGACTCATAGCGACCCTATGCACAACAGCCCTAAACCCTGCTCTATCCTGCGCCAACTGCACCGCCTCTTACACACCCATCCCGATTACCCCAGTCACCGAATCAATCCATCTCATAGAGGGTCTTCCCCTCCTGCGCTGTCCCTCCACCCTTCCAAGCATGATGTCCC
>NW_006399806.1:5348550-5354595 GCF_000299155.1 Elephantulus edwardii | reverse complement strand
CAACAACACAAGTTCATTACAATTCAGTTGTGTTCTGTTAAATGAGAGTAGTAATATCTGCCGTGTACACTTTATTGAGTTATTTACAACACAATGTATGTAAATGAAGATTCATGGCTTCACTACTGAAGGAGTCCTGGCAGCACAGTGGTTAAATGTCTTGCTAAGAGAATTGCTGGTGGTTCAAATCCATCAGCTGCTCTGTAAGAGAAAAGACCTGGTGACTACTCTTGAAAAGATTTACCAGAACCATCCTAGAATGTCACTAGGAGTCCTAATTGACTCAGTGACATACAAAACAGATATTCATAAACATGAATGACCACGAATTTACTAAGATCTGGACAAAAACTACTTACCAAGATTTATGTTTTGTTATTGTTGCATGCCTTTGATTCAGAACTGACCCATAGCTGAGTTTTCAGAAGTCATTTAATCACACAGGAGGCGATTTCCCATATTTCTCCCATGGAGTAACTGGTGAATGGAAAACTCATACCTTTGTATTGGCAGCAAATTTCCTTACCAAACAATGCAAGGGCATGAAGTTCAAATCCACCAGCTGTTCCATGAGAAAGAGATAAACAATCGCCTCTTATGAAATTCATTGACTTTGAAAAATCATTGGAGGATCAACTGTGTTCCAACTCAACGGTACATATCAACAACAACAGCAAAGCCAGGAGAGCTTCCTAGATTTATATGTTGTTATTGTTATTATGCACCATTCAGTTGAAAACATCTCATACTGGACTTTCAGTGGGTTTTCAGAGGTAGTAAATCACACAGGAAATTATCCATCTTTCTCCTGCAGGCATTTGGTGGACTCAAACTGTGTGCCTTCAAGATTGCAAGGCAGTAATTAGGGGAGTTCTGGTGGCGAAGCTATGCTGCAATCCTTTAGAATTTTAGGCATGTGTTTTGAATCCACCCTCTGCTTAGTAGGGGAAGGATGGAAAATCTCCTGCCAAGCAATTTTACAGCCTCTGAAAATCCACTGGAGATTCAGTTACAACTAGATGGCACACAGTGATGTTTGCTTTTGTTGCTGTTGTCAGGTGCAATCAGTTAGTGCCAATTCAATAGCATAAAACACTGCTTAGTCTTGCACTATAAGCACAAGCATTCATTGTGGAACTACTATGTCAGTCGATCTCAAGGAGGCTCTTTGTATTTTTAGCTGAGCCTTTACTTTACCAATTATGATGTTCTTCTCCAGGGACTGGCCCTTTCTGATTGCATGTCCAAAGTCTGTGAACAAAATCTTTCAGACCTTCTTCTAAGGAACATTGCTTTTGTTTGTTTGGTTTGGGGTTTTTTAGAATTTTTTTTTAATTGTGATTTTATGAACATTTACAGAAAAGTTGGATTTTTAATTTAATTGTTGCACATTTACTTACCTTACTACACTCCCAGTTCACTTTTTAAAAAGTATATTTAGTTGCTCACAACGTTCACATACATTGTGTTTCACACTATTCTTTATTCGTTTGGTGTTTCATACAATCATTCCCATGCACTATGTTTTATAAAATCAATCACCAATGGACCTTACCCATCATTATCCAATCTTTTCAGGCCCCTGGTGGATCCTAAGGAGTATTCTTGATAGACTTCTTTCTACATACTTGTCACTTCTCCTGATAGTCCATAGTACATTCAACGTTCTTCACCAGTACCACAATTCAAATGCATCAGTTCTTTGGTCTTTCATGTCCATTGTTCAGCTCTGCAAGGGCATGTTTATGAGGTGATTGAAAATACCATGAGCATGGTCAATTTCTCTTAGTCCTCAAAGTGGTATCTTAGCTTTTTTTTTTTTTTAAGTTCTTTGAAGAAGTTTTTTGCAGCAGATTTTCTCAATGCATTATGCCATTTGATTTCTTGACTGCTAGAAGTCAAGGGTTCATTTTCATTGGATCCATAATTAAAGTCTTGTGGGCATTGTTTATAGATTCGATTAAAATGGAATGTTTTATAAGCTCAATATTTTCTCTATTTATCATGAGTAGAGTCAGTGAAAAAGAGGAACAGCCTTAATGAGATGACTTGATATAGTACCACCACGGGTTCAAGCAGTAAAGTGCTTGTGGGGATGGTACAGGACTGGACAGGGCTTTGCTCTGTTGTACATAGAGTCATGATGAGTCAGAACTGACCTGATGATCCCTACAACAATATCAGTCAAGACACTGCTCACTGCTCTAGTCATGAGAATTTTGTTTTTCTTAAAGTTGGCCTGTAATCTGTAGTAAGAGCTATATAGTTTATCCTTCACCAATGAGTTAAGGCCTTTTCCCTTTACACAATCTACCTTGTTGGATTATTTAGTCAACACACACAAAAATAGATATTATAAAATGATACACCTCTAGCATAGACCTTTCATGATTTTCAGTCATGCGGAATTTTCTTCTGTTTGAGTAACTGCCAATTAGTTTATGTAATTGTTATGATCCACACAGTATAATACCTTGGACTAGTCAATAAAATATAAATATCTTTCTAGTGTTCTATATTTTCACTCCAGCTTCATCTAACATCAGCAATTCTATCGCTCATGCAACATCTTCTGAATCTTACTTGAATTTTTACCAATGCCTTCATCGAAGCTTTGAACTTCTTCCTTCATTGCCATTGGTTCCTTATTGAATGCTCTCTCCTGAAATATTTCAACCTTGGACAATTCTTTTTGGTACAGTGACTGCTATGTGTATTCCTTCTACTTTCCTTTGATGCTTCTTTTGTCAATTAATATTTTGTTCCTAAAATTCTCAAGTATTACAATTTGAGGTTTGAAACATTTCTATTAATTTCAGTTTGAGAAATGCCAAACACGTTTTTCTCTCTAGAATTTATAATTTCAGGACGTGCCACATTTCATTATAATAATATACTTTGTTTTCTCATGCCACTATTTGAAACCTTCTATTCATTACTTTGAATTCATTTCTCCCACTTTCTTCTTGCTAATTTCAAAGTCTTGTTTCACACTCATTTTGGTCTTTCTTTTCTTTCCTGTATTTTTAATGGTGTTTTGCTTTATTTGTATATGATGACTTTAATATTGTCCCACAACTCGTCTAGACTTTGGTTATTAGTGTTAAATGAGACAAATCTATGCTTGAGATGGTATTACATTTAAACGGGATATATTTAATGTCTTACTTTGGTTCTCCTAGATTTGTCTCCATTTTCTTTATCTTCAGCTTGAATTTCACATGATAAATTGATGATTTGTTTTGCAATTGGCTCCTAGTCTTGTTCTAACAAATGGCATTGAATTTTTCCATTCTGTCTTTCTAAAGATATTGCCAATTTAATTCTAGTGCAAGGTCTATGTATGTAATCACTCTTTATGTTGTTGAATAAAGATATTTCCTATGCCTAATCAATCATTGGAAGGGGTCATTGGGAATGATGCAATCCACAGTCTTGGGGAACAGGTAGGTCATACATCATGGTCCACAGAGAGAATGTTTTATATCTTACTTTGGTGAGTAGTGGATGGGGCCTTAAAATTTTCAAGTGGCCATCTAGATGTAACATTGGGGTCTTCTAACCTAGAAAAAAAGAAAAGTGATGAAAATCAAAGATAGAAGAAAACAACTAGTTCACCGTATTAATAGACCACTTGACTTGAACCACAATCTTCACTACTCTGAGGCCAGAAGAACTAGATAGTGCTTGGCTACTACTACTAACTGCTTTGATCAGGATCACAGTGGAAAGTCCTGGACAGAATGGGAGTGGGGGAAGAAGAACAAAATGAGAAGAAAAAGAGATGTATTGGTCTGCTGAAGATTGCCAAACACCGGAGACTGTGGCTCTGAGATAACCATTAGACCTGGAACTCAAACCCATCCCTCAACCCTGGAGAGCAACTTTCAAGTAAACTATAGACAGGTCTACAAACGGAATAACAACACATAGGAACATATTCTTCCATACAATAAACCGTAGAAAACCAAACAGGCAGCATTTGTCAACAAACAGAGCTCAGAATGCAGAAAGTGGCAAGAAAGAAAAAATAATGAATACAGGGAACCCAAGGAAGGAGTGAGAATTGCAATCAATGCCATAAAACAAAAATATATAAATTGAATAGAAAACTAAGATACTTTTAAAACTTTCACCCAACTCAGAAGAAAAAGTTATTTAAAAATTATCCACAGAGACAGGGTATGTAAGGTGTTTGATATTATAATTATTCTTATTGCCTTCATCTGATTTTTCCAGTCTCCAGTGATTTGACTCCTTGACTGATAATCATTTCTAAGTGATTAACTTTCCTTTGTTGCTGGTTTGTATGTGGTATTTTTAAAACTTCCACTTAAAAGAAAAAAAACTAAACATTTTCTCCTACCCTCTGGTTTCCTTGGCTCTTGTTGTTAGGTCATATGAATTTAATGAATTCTCTGAGTTTGCCTTTTTTTATCCTTTGAGCAAGGTTATTTTGTACATTTTTTTCATCTTTTTTTTATTTTTTTTTTCATCACATTTTTGTAACATTTTTCTCCACTTAAGTCTTACAAGGTTTTCCATTCTACCTTCAAATTCATTCTCCAATTTTCCCCTAAACTTGGCACTCTCCTCCCACTCTTCCTTCAACATTTTTGCTATTCCTTCTTTGTACTCACTTATGGGGGCAATTACATATTTATTTAACTGCTCTAGCAAAGTTATGTTTGAATAGGATGGACTGACTCTCTGTAAATATTAAAAATAGAGTAAATCCTTGTAGAAATGGGTGATAAAGCCAGCCACTCACCTTATAGACAGAACTTGGATACTAGGTAGAGATGGGTTATAAGGAAGCCGTAAAGACTCAGTTCAGTATTCTAAGTGAGAACAGGTAGAACAGCAAGGATGACTTACTATAAGCTCCAAACTCCAAATTCATCTGCAGTGAAATGTCCTAGCAGTGGGCTAAGCAAGTCTGGTTGACAGGGTTGGTAGGAATAAGGTGGGAGCAGTGAGCTGGCATGTGCTCTTAGCTTTTGAAGAGCGAAGATAGATTTCTCTTTCTCAATGTATTTTGTGTTGTTGTTAAGTGCCATCGAGTCATAAGCGTCTCATAGCAACCCTATGAACGAAAGTCCTCAACACTTGTGTGACTTTCATCCTTTCTCCAGGTTCATAGGGTTTCCAGAGGCAAGCTATTATGGAAGTGGATGCCACTTCTGCTTCCAAGATTGTTTTAATTGGGGAGCGCCACCAAACACTGTCCACCATGGGTAACCATTATTGCATTTGACACTTCAGTGTCACAGTGTTCAGCTTCACAGCAACCATGAGTTACTTCTCTACAAGTAGACACACCAGGGCTAAACGACCTTTATCTTGAGACACATTCAATCTCAAACTCCAACTTTAAAGTGTAGTGATTTTCTTAAAATTATTTATTATATCTTCCTTTTCAGTGTCCCTTATTTTCTCAGTCTAAAACTCCACTGTACATTTAATTTACCTTCAATACCATCAAATGTCCACTCTCTTTTATTTTTCTCATTTCCTTTTGCTCCATTTTCGGAAAAGTCCTTCAATTTATCTTTCAATTTACTAAGGTTTTCATTTCTACTATCATGCTGGAACTATTTTGTCTGTTTGTTTTCGAATTACTCTTTTATATCATATTTTTATTTTTACAAAATAAATATTTCATCAAGTCTATCTCCTGGAGAAAATTAAAAATTGGAGTGGAGGGTTGTAGGTTTGTTCTCTCTGAAAAGTTTCTGTTCAAAATTGCTTTTTCCCCCCCTTGTTTTTGTTCTTGTTTGTTTTTCTCCCTTAAATGTTAGAAAATTACCTTAAATAATTGGTAGTCATTAGCTGGTTGTAAAACTAAAAAGTTTAGTGATATCTCTGAACTTGTGGGTGGGGTTTGGTGATCTGAAGCTTCAAGGAGAATTCCTCTCCTAGGTTGGGATTGTGTTTGTTTGTTTGCTTGTTTTTCCCCAAGACAACTTAGAAACCCTAAGAATAATGTACTAGTCTCTTGCTTGGTTACCAGCACTCTAAGTGTCCAGGAAAAAAGAAAAAAAA
>NW_006399806.1:5345305-5348450 GCF_000299155.1 Elephantulus edwardii | reverse complement strand
ATAATCACTTAGCCTTCTATTAATCAGTTTAAAGACTAAGGTATGCCTGTCCCACACCATAGTATTTTCAGTTGCTTTCTCTGCATCTGAAAGTTGAACAATGAATGGCCTATTAAATTTAATGATCAAGTCCACTTTCTAGTTTTGAAAAAGGCAAATAAATGGGAAAACTGTGGCCCATATTTGTAAAAAGCCAAATTGTTTGAATCAAAAGTCTATTACTAAGGCTGTATTACCGTATATCAATGAAATTATAAAGGCAGGCAAAGAAACCTAGAAGAAAAAATATCACTTAGGAATTTTTGTTGTTGTGTGCTATCGAGTCAGAACTGATCCATAGCTCACCCTCTCACAGGTTTTCAGACACAATAAATTACTCTGGAGGAAATTGCACACTCTTCTCCTGCTGAGCAGCTGGTAGATTCAAACCAGTTGCCTTTGGGACTGTAGTGCAGCTTCTTACCACTAGGCTATCAGAACTCCCCTAAGGTCGGGGTTGTTGTTGGTGATAGGTGCCATCCAGTCACGATCAGCTTATAGCGACTCTATGAAGAACAGATCTGAATCCTGTCATATTTTGTGCCATCCTCACCATCTCTGATACACTTGAGCCCATTGCTGCAATAACTGTGTGAATCCATCTCAGTGGGGGTCTTCCTCTCTTTTGCTGACCTTCCACCCTGTCAAGCAGGATATCCTTTTCCAAAGAATAGCCTCTCCTAGCAAAATGTCCAAAGTACGAGAGATGAAGCTTTGCCATCCTTGTCTTCCAGGAGCACTCCAGTTTCACCCTTTCAACAATATGCCTGTTCATTACTTTAACAGCCCATGGGATATTCAGTGCTCTTCTCTAACACCCTAACACAAAGGCATCAATTCTTCTTCTGTCATCTTTATTTATTGTCCAGCTCTCAGATGCATAGCAAGTAATTGAAAAGATTATGGCCTGATTCAGGTGCACCTTAATCTTCAAACTGGCATAATTAGTTGTCAGTATTTTGGCAAAGTCCCTGACAACAGAACTGCCCAAAGAAATATGTCACCTTATCTTCTAACTGCTGGTACCAAGGATGTTGCTTGTGAATCCAAGCAAATCACTCACAGTTTCAATCTTTTCTCCATCTATCATGATGTTTTCCACCGGTCCATTGGTATGAAGGTTTTTTCCCCCTTGTTTCAATTCATAGTGAATTCTGCAGTGTTTGATCTTCTGCAACAAGTGCTTCTGGTCCCCTTTGTTTTCATCAAGCAAGGTTTTGTCACCTGAATAGAGCAGGTTGTTGACGAGTTTTCCTTCAATCCTGACGGCATATCCTTCAACTTAGAATTTGGCTTTATGAATTACTTGCTCACCATACAGATTGACTAGACATGGAGAAAGATACACCTAGATGCACACCCTTCCTAATTTTAAATTATACTGTGTTCCTTTGTTTGGACAACAATGCCGTGGTCCAGGTATGTATTTCATATGAGCACACATAAGAGTTTTAAGATTTCTTAGTTTGTTGTGGTCTACACAGGGCGAGGTCTTACAAAGACAATTAAATAGTGAAATTCATAGTGTTTAACAAGCCATTCTTTGATTTTCAGTTCAGTTAGTCAAACTTCAGTTTACTTCTTCTGACCATGGACATGGTGATTACCACCAATAACTACTTTAAGACTTAGATGACATGACATAGGGAGCGTATTCACCACATTGTCCATGCATGTGAGGCTGAGTGTGTACATTTTACCTTGCTATGTAACAAATGATCATAACAGTGGTCTAAAACAGCAGGCATTTGTTATCTCAGTTATTTTGATCATAAGTCTAGGTCAGCATATTTTTATTCTTTGCTCAAAGTCTCACATGACGGAAATTAAGGCATTAGTTGGCTACATTCCCTTCTAGAGGCTTGCCTTGGGAAGAATTAATATTGAAGCTCATTCATATTATTGACAGAATAAATTTCCTTTCTAACTTTAGCTGGCAGTTGTTTCCAGTTCCTAAAGGCCACGCTTAGATCCTTACCACTTGTCCTTCTCCATATTCAAAGCTAGAAACAGAGAATCTCCCCTGTATCTAAGTTGTCTCAAACTTTCAAACCTTCTACTTCAGCAAGGATTGATTCACCTGATTAGGTCAGGACCACCAGGATAAATTCTATTTTAATTAACTCAAAGTTAACAAGTTAATTTGTTGGCAGACTAGTCATGGAAGTCATATTCCTGAATATTCACATGTGCCCCTGAATGCAAATGGAAAGGATTGCAGAAAAACATGAAAGCCAAGAGACATGGATCTATCTCAGAGGCCATATATAAACAAATAATTATTGCTGTTGGATTTGGCAGGGGGTTATTGCGGGGGTTTTTTGTTTGTTCATTGCTATCAAGTTGATTCTGATTGATGGGGACCCTATAGCACAGAGTAAAGGTGCCCCATAGTGTTTGAGTCTTTCATCTTACAGAAGTGTGCTGCCACATCTTTTCCCCATGAAGCCCTTGAGTTTGTAACGTATAACTTTTGGTCAACAATCTTATTTTAACCTTTGCTCCATCACTGACAGGGACCTCTTAGTTACTAAGATTTCATCTTAGAATTAAGACTTGTATGTGACTGGGAGTTCTGGTGGCCTAGTACAAGAAGCTGTACTGCAATCCTGAAGGCACATGGTTCAAATCCACCAGGTGCTCCGCTGGAGAAGGAAGAGAAATATTTTCTTGTGCCAGTCCTATCCAATTACACGGCACACAACAAGTAAAAAACAAAACAAAACAAACAAACAAAGACATGTACGTGACTGACATATGTGACATATATTAATGGATAATATTATTTGGAAAAATTAAGGAGAGTAGGATCCTTCCTTGGTACAAGCAACCAGGAAATAAAAAGATGAATTGCATTGGGAAAGTCTGCTGTCAATGACCTTTCCGGAGTACTGAATAGCAACAATGTCAGTCTGGAGATAAGGTGTGTCTGATCCAGGCCATGTTGTTGTTGTTGTTATGTGCTGTCGAGTCGCCTGCGACTCATAGCAACCCTATGTACAACAGCCCTAAACTCCGCATTGTCCTGTGCCAATCGCACTGTCTCCGACACTTCCATCCCAATTATCCCAGTCACTGAATCAATCCACCTCATAGAGGGCCTTCC
>NW_006399806.1:5308227-5343973 GCF_000299155.1 Elephantulus edwardii | reverse complement strand
ATAACAACAACAAAACAACAATTGGGCCTTTTAAGAAAATCTAACACATAATTAATGTGGCTGATATCCATATTTAAAAACATATTTGTCTTCCAATCCACTGCTAGCTAGAAATGAAAACCTTTAAACTATAACACACGGTATGGAATTATCTGGAGGGAAGGCCAAAACTACACATAAAGACTATTAAATGTAGAATTAGTTGCCTAAAGTCTGTTTAGTCTCTCGTCTGAAAGTCTTCTAAATCAGAACAAATTATCTGAGGGGCCTTGGTTATGATCCTGTCTGAAACCCAGAGGAAACAAAGTGGTGCAGTCATTCCTCCCAGCCTTGGGGAAGAAGGAAGCAGTACACCTTTAAATCTGTGCTCTTGACAAGCTCCATCACAGCACTGAACCAGCTCTGTGAGAAAGAATAAGGTTAAGTGAGGATTGCTTAATTTAGACCAGTTAACATAAACAATGAAAAGCCCATGTGTTGCCAGGAAAGATTTTGGCAGCTGTAACAGAAAGAAGAAAAAGCTGTAATAGAATAACAACAAAATAACTTCTGGTCCTCACCCATCCCCAAATCCCATTTGGTGATATGACGATCGGAATTGCGCAGTACTTGGATGTTCTCCTCAGTGCCATTGTGTTGAACCTTTCCAGGCATGTTCCGAACTTTCTACCCAGGAGATTAACTTTCCAAAGCCAAGATGTGGCCAATTTGAAATCTATTTGTGGAATTCATTGTTATTTTCCTCATGAAACTATGAAAAATAACTTTTAAAAAAATTAAAATCTAATATCTCACTCTTCATGGAACATCTCTTATTCTTGAGGTGTCCACCCAAAGTCAGAAGGTGTCAGAGAAAACTTAAATCTAATGTCTCACTCTTCATGGAACATTTCTTATTCTTGGAGTGCCCACCCAAAGTCAGAAGGGGCTGAGGGTATGTTTCTGCATCCATTTCTTCTTCTTATCTATTCTTTTTGAACCTGGGGTTTTTCACTTGAGAAAGAGAAGGTGTAGTTTTGATAACTGTCATTTTCTCTGGTTGATGTTGTTTTCTCACTAGAAACATTGAACAATTTGTCTTTAACTCGCTATCAAAGGAACATCATGACAGCTTTCTTTGCCATCACTTGAACGAACAGTAATAACGAAAATCACAGTCTGGTAGTACAAGAAGACACTGAATATAAGGCACAAAACAAGCATATTCTTGATTCTAATGCGGTGCATGATTCTCTTCTATCTTTATAAATGTACATATCTGTTTTTTAATTTCAACAAGCATTTTTGAGCTGCTAACGGAACCCTTGCTATCAAGTCACCACTCAATCTGGAAATCTGTTGTATTGTACTGGTTTTAGTTTGGCTATGATAGCGGAAGCTATGGCAAGAGTATTTATAATATTGGGCAGCTTTCATTGGAGTTTCAAGACTAAGACAGATGGGAAGAAGGGCCTGGCAACCTATTACTTCTAAAAAACAAAAGTAGTTGACTATCTCATGGATAACAGTGGAATACTACCTGATATAGTAACACAAAAACCCCTGTCAACAACTTCATCTTACTTGGATCCACAATTAACACCCGTGGTACCAGCAATCAGGAAACAAGGAGGTGGGTGTATTGTACACGAAGGATACATAATGTATACGAATTTTGCATGCAAGCTAATATAAAAGAAAAATAAAGTGGAGAGGGTAAAAAATTAAAAAAAGAAATAAAATATACATCTTCTCTTTATCAAAGACCACCTGTCTATAGGTAGATAGATTTTCTTCTGTGTTCTCAATTCTGTTTCATTGGTCTATGTACTGATAGCTGCACCTGTTCAAACTTATTTTATTTCATTGGTTGTATAGCAGGTTTTATACATTACTTTTCACACTGGATCTTTCTTATTTCCTTTATCCACCCTCCCTCTACACATAAAATTGTGCAACCGTATAATTACCCCCTCATCCATCTTTATTCCTCTGCTCCTTCCCTCCTCCCCTTGTATCCTCATACTCTGGTTACTAGTTATCTTTCTATAATACTGGTCTTATACAGTATTTGTTTTTATGGGGCTGAGTAAGTTCACTTAATGCTCAATTGTCTCTCCTAAGTTAAGAAGTTATTTTCAAAATCATTGCTCCTGCATGCTACATAATATTCGATCACGTGCATGTACCTCAATTTCCCAGTCCATTCAATTGTGGTTAGACATTTGGGCTATTTCCATGTTCTTGTTGTGGTGAACAGTACTACTATGAACATTGATGTAAAAATTTCCATTTGTTCCTCAGTTCTCATTTTCTTGAGGTATATTCCAAGCAGTGTGAAAGCTGAATAATATGGAATTTCTATGTTCAACTTTTTGAGGATGCACCAAACTGCCTTCCAGTACAATTGCACTACTTTACAATTCCACCAACAGTATATGAGTTCTTATCTTTCCACATCCTCTCCAACATTTATTTCTTGCTATCCTGTTAAACTTTTCCACTGATACTGGTATGAAATGGTATCTCAGTGTGGTTTTGATTTGTATCTCTCTTATTACCAGTGATTTTGAGCATTTCTTCATGTGTCTGTTGGACATCAAAATATCTTCCTCTGTGGAAATTTTTTCCATGTGTTTTTCTTTTGCCCATTTTATAATTGTGTTATCAGTATTTTTCTTGTGGAGCCCCTACAGGATTCAATAAGATTTTGATATGAGACTCTTGACTGAAATGGTATTGCCAAATGTTTTTTTTTCCTAATCAGTAGATTTTCTTTTCACTCTGTTGAAAAATGGTTTTTGTTTTGTTTTGTTTTGTTTTTTTTATGTGCACAGGAATTTACTCTTTAGGAGGTCTCATTCATCAGTTTTATCCACTCCAAATTGTGCATTTCTGGATGTAAAATATTCACAAAATCCTTGAAAGCAGATTTTTCCAATGCAAGATGCCCTTTGATTTCTCAACTACTGCTACCATAGGTGTTCATTATGGATCCAAGAACAGTGAAATCATTGACAACTACAATCTTTTCTCCATCTATCACAATGCTGCCTATTGGTCCAGTGTGCATATTTTTTTATTTCTTGATACTGAGGTGTAAACATATTCAAAGCTGTAGTCTTTAGTCTTCTGTAGTAAGGGCTTCAAGTCCTATTCATTTTCAGCTAGTGAGGTTGTGACATCTTCATAATACAAGCTGTTAATGAGTTTTCCTTAAATAATGATGTCATGTTGTTCTTCAAATAGTCCAGTTTCTTGAACAATTTTCTCAACATACAGACTGAAGAGGTATTCCTGATTTTAAACCTTGCAGTGTTCTCTTGTTCTGTTTGGACAACTGTTTCTTAGTCTAGATATTTTTCACATGAACTGGATTAAGTGTCATGGCATTCCCTTTCTTCTTAATGTTATTAATAATTCTCTATGATCCAAACAGTTAAATGTCTTTACATAGTCAATAAAATACAGATAAGCATCTTTCTGTAATTCTTTCATTTCAATAAAGAACCATTTGACATTAGCAGTGATAACAATTGTGCCATGGTCTCTTTTGAATCCTGTTTGAATTTCTGGTAGTTTACTAATCATGCACTATTTAGCCATTTTAAATAATCTTCAAAAATACTTTAGTTGCATGTGACTTTAATGATACTGTTCAATAATTTCCACATCCTGTTGGATTCCCTTTATTTTGGGATAAGAACAAATGTGGATTTTTTCCCCCCTTTCAGTCCATTGGCCACAGAATTTTCTTCATCCTAGTTGTCTAACATCCTAAGTGTCAATGAGCTTAATTGTTGTTGTTGTTATGTGCCGTCGAGTACAACAGCCCTAAACCCTGCTCTGTCCTATGCCAATCGCACTGCCTCTGACACACCCATCCCATTTACCTCAGTCACTGAATCAATCCATCTCATAGAGGATCTTCCCCTCCTGCGCTGTCCCTCTACTCTACCCAGCATGATAAGTGTCAATGAGCTTAATTAGATTTGTTAAATCATATTAAATCATATTAAACCATATTAAATCAGATATTGCTACGATCTGCAGCTGCTAAGAACAAGTCAAAGAAAAATGCCATCCCATTTATCACTAAAAAGAACATTTTAAGATTAGTTCTTTATATACTTACCATGAAGATAATGAATAAAGATGACAGCAGAAGAATTGAACTGCGCCACTGGAGAAGAGTATCAAAAATCTCTGCGTCTATGAAGAAAACAAACAATTATATCTTGTAGAAAGTGCAATCATAGTGCTCCTTAGGGATGAAAGTGGTGAGATTTTGCCTCACATACTTTGGGTATATTGTTAAGAGGGACTAGTTCTTGGAAAAAAGACATCATGCTTGCAAAGGTGGAGCATCAGCAAAAGAGAGAGGAAGACCTTTAACAAGATGGATTGACAAAGTAACTCTAACAATGGGCTTGAATGTATCAGAAATTATGAGGATGATACAGATAGGGTAATGTTCAGATCCATTGTTCATAGGATCATTATGAGCCATAGTCGATTTGATGGCATTTAACAACAACAACAGCAGCAACAGCAAATACTGTTATTACGACTGTTCAAATTCATGCATCAAATACTAATGCTAAAGATAATGAAATTAGAAATTTTTCCTGAATTCCACAATTTGAAATTGTTCGAACATTAATTGAGATGTATTGGTAATTACCTGTGATGACAATGCAAAAGTTGGAAACAAAGAATCAGTAGCTGAAAAACAAGGGCTTAGTTACTGAATTGAGATCAGAAATTATATGATAGAGTTGTGAAGATCAAATACTGCCTATTGTAAAAAACTTTATCTTTAATTTTAAATCTTTTCTATAACATAGAATCTATACATGTGGGCCTCATTGGAAAAAAATACATAAGATTAAAATTGAATACAACTAAGTAAAGAAACAATGGGGAATTTCAATATCATCTTTCAGAACAAGTCCAGGGACCAATAGCAAAGTAGAAAATCAATTGATCATATGCATAACTAACTTGAAGCTAAAGAAAATGTAAACAAATGCATGAGAGTTAAAGTGTAGCCCTGAGTATATTGCACTTGAATTTATGAATAATCTCAAGAAGATATTTGAGACATCAAAGATTAATGATCAAAGACAAAATTAGTAACGTCAAGTACATCCTACTTAAATACAAAAAGCCATTAGAAAAACAGGAAGGAGAAAAAAGGACAACAGAAGAAACTCTAAAAGATAAACTTAAATGTGAATTAGCTAAATTGAATGGCATAAATGATGAAATAAGAGATATGAACAGATTTCAAAGGGTGGTTTGAGAAAACAAAGCATGTATTCCAAGGGAATGTTCTAAGACTTGGAATTAGAAAACCAAAACCCACAAGATTATCATATTGCAAGTGGAAAGAAATGAAGAAAATATTCAGCTCCTAAACTGAAATAATAAACAATTATGTTCACAAAATGTTAAATGATGCAGGATATATCAAAAAAAGATGAAAGAAATACAGCCACTGTACCAAAATAAGTGATTCAGAATCTATTTCAGGAGAAAGCATATGATCAAGGGGCAATGATATTGAAGGAAGAAGTCCAAGCTGCACTGAAAGCATTGGCAAAAGCAAGGCTTCAGGAATTGATGAAGTATTGATTGAGATGTTTCAATTAACAGATTCCACAAGAGAAACACTGTGCCAAGATATTTTGAAAACAGTTACCTGATCAACTTAAAGAAAACTATAGCTGTGTTCATTTCAAAGAAATGTTACTGAACATAATGCAGACATTATTGAAGAATGTCATTAATATCACATTTAAGTAAGTTCTGCTGAAGATAATTCAAAAGTACTTTGATCAATAGATGGACAGGGAACTTAAAAAAAAATCAAGCTTGTTTCAGAAAGATAGCACGTGATGATTATTCTTTATAGATGCCAGATGAATCTTGACTGAAATTAATGAATATCAGAAAGACATTTACTTGTCTTAATAACTATGTTGACTCCTTTTACTGTGTAGACCATAACAAATTATGCATAATATTGAAAAGACAGAAATTCCAGAACACTTAGCTGTGCTCATGCGAACTTGCTCGTAGATCAAAATGCCAAGAAAAATGTGGGGAGATAGTGTGATTTAAAAATCAGGAAAGATCTATGTCAAAGTTACATCTTTTAACTATACTAACTCAACTGGGATGCTGTACAAATAAATAATCCAAGACGTGTAAGTATATCAAGAAGAATGAGACCTCAGGATTAGAGGAAGACTCTATAACAGCCTTGATTCTAAAAGTAAAGAGGACTTACTGATAAAAATCAAAGATTACAGCCTTCAGTATGGATTTTGGCTCAGTATTAAGGAAACAAAAATCTTCACCTTTGGGCCAATAAGAAACATCATGATAAACTGAGAGAAGATTGAAGTTGTCAAAGATTTTATTTTCTTTAACTCCATAGTCAATGTCCCCAGAAGCAAAAAATCAAACATTTGTAAGGGATAAATCTACTGCAAAGAGCAACTTTAAAATGTTTAAAAAGAAAAGGTATTAGTTTGAAGATTAACATGAGTCAAGCTGTGTTGTTTCCAACTGCTTCATAAATATGTTTATGAGAGCTGGAAAATGAATAGCAAAGACAGAAGAATGGGTTTCTTTTAATTATGGTGTTGGTGAAGAATATTGAATATACTATGAACTGCTTTAGACGTGTGGTCAAAAGAGACCAGTGGATGAGGACATTTAGTTTGGCGAAGTAAAAGGTCACTGAAAAAGAGGAAGTCCCCAAGGAAGTGGTCAGCACAGGGCTAATACAGTAGGCTCAAATATGATTGTGACAATAAGCATGACTGGTCAGTGTTTTATTGTGTTGTATATTGATTTGCTATGAGTTAGAACAGACTCAAAAGTCTTTACTCACAAGAACAATGGAGTCACGATGATCCAGGGGTTAGGTGCTTAGCTGCTCACTGAGAAGTGAGTGGTTCGAACCTACCACTCATTCAGTTGGAAAAAGACATGGCACACACATACACGCACACCACCTCCCTCCCCCCACTCCCGGGAACCCCATGGAATATTTTTACCTTGTCCTATGAGGAACTCTGAGGATGGCACAGGAAAGGGCAGGGTTCAGATCTGTTGTTCTTGGGATTGCTCTGAATCATACTTGACTCAAGGGCACCTAACAAGATCATAGGGAGCTCTGGTAGGAACGACTTATGCTGTCAACTCAAAGGCATGTGGTTTGAGTCCAGCAGCTGCTTCATGAGAGGAAAAAAGTGAACAATCTCCTCCCATGCAATTTATTGACTCTGAAACTGCCTGGAGGGTTACCTGTGGGTCAGTTCTGATTCAATGGCACATACCATCAGCAATAACAAAAGGGTTACTATGAATCAGAATCAGCTTGAAACCAATTGTTGTTATGTGAATGGAATTAAATTGGAAACAACTCATAGCTTAAAGAACAATCTAGCAAGCATTGTCCTGCCTTAAGATAATTAATATGAAATTTAAATAAGAACATTAATGTTAATATAAAAGACACTAAGATTTGTAAATACTGAGGCAAAAACTTTGCGTGAATGAGCCCAAAATAAATGAGTGTATCTTAGATTTTTTTTGTTGTTGTTGTTAATTGGGCTTTAAGATAGAAAAATGGCCAGTATCTTAACCAATAAGCTTGTTGCTCTTTTGTCAATCTGACTCACGACGACTCCACACGTGTCCACAGGATTTTCTGTAGGACTGTGTTTCATGGAATTTGTAATGATTGATTTGTTTTTAAGAGAGATGATTCCTTCCTTACAATTTACCTCTGTATGGAGGAAAAAGAAGTCTATAATGTCTATTTTACTTAGATTTTCTTAATCAGAGACATGGAGAGAAGTAATATTTCTTTTGATTAAGTGATGAACAGGCGTACTATAAAGCACTTTTCAGATGTTTTCACTGATTTGTCAAGTGATGCTGGCTGTATATGTGGGAGGGTTTACATCAGCTTTAAAAGCTAGTCTCGCATGCAACCCACAAGTTTTAAATGGACTTAGTCTGATTAAGTGTGTTGCCTAATAAATTATCCAACAATTTCATAGTCTGGAACAACTTTTTTTATCATGATCTTGTGAGTCAGGGATTTGGAAAGTGTTTGACTGCCTAGTTCTCACTTAAAGTCTCTGGTATGGCAGCAGCCAGATATCAGCTCTGGCTCAAATCCTGTGAAGGCGAGACTGGGCTGGAATTCCAATATGGTTCGCTCATAAGACTGGAAAATGCTACTGAATTTCATCTGAGCTCAGAGTTCTCTGCAAATCATGGTCCCAGGCAAGTCATTCTTTTACATGCTGAGTAGCATCTTTCAGACTATACAACCTTAAAAAACCATGTAGAAACAGTATGAACTTCTCTTATATGCCTCAGGAATCTCATAGCATAATTCCCATCATTCTCTGACTGGTTAAAACAATCAGATGTCCACTAAGATTCCACCAGTATCCTTAGCAAAATGTTTATTATAAAATATATTTTAATAATATAATATATAATATAATATTATAAAATATTTTATAGCAAACACTTTGTTAACGATACTGGTTATATATTTGGAAGCTGGGTCGGGCAATCTTCACCCATGAGATTAACTGTCTTTGAAAACCTGCCAGAGAAGGTCAGCTATAGGTTGGTTCTGACTCTATGGTACACATCAATAACATACTTTTAAACTACCACACTTACTTGAAAAAAACAAAACAAAACAAGCACCACCACCAAAATCTGCCCAAGAGTCATCTAAACTCTAATTATTAACAAGCTGAATTCAAATTAGAATGAGTGCTTATTGAAAGAGTGGCTTGTTTACAAGTAACAGAAACAATTCAGATGAGGTTAAAAAGAAATTTTTTTCCATACCTTTCAGAGAAACATATTCGAATGACCTACAGAACACATGAAGAAATGCTCAAAATCAATGGTAAAAAAAAGATGCAAATCAAAACCACAAGGCAATAGCATCTCACCCTAGTAGCAGTGGAAATGTTTAGAAAGGCAATAAATGTTGGAGAGGGTGTGGAGAGGTGAAAATTCTCATTCGTTGTTGGTGGAATTGTAAAATGACACAACCTCTCTGGAAGGTAGTTTGACATTTCCTCAAAAAGCTGAACACAGCAGTCTCATATGACCCAGCTATTCCAATGCTAGGAATATACCCTGAAGAAAATAGAACTGAGACAAAAATGGAAATTTGTACACCAATGTTCATAGCATCATTATTCACAATAACAAAAGAAAAAATGGCAACAGCTCAAATGTCCATCAGCAAATGAAAAGATTGAGAAATTGTGGTACCTTTACCTGGTGGACTGCTACATAGCACTCAGGAGCAAGGATTTAAGGGAAAAAAAATCCATTTAAGATGGAGAAGATGGAGGGCATTTTGTTGAGTGAACAAGTTCAGTTTCATAAGGACAAATACTGTATAAGACCATTATTGTGAAAATAGAAGGGTAACTAGTAAGATGTGTACAAAAGTCCAGAAAGGGAAGGGGAAGAGGGAGAGGAGCTGAGGATAGGGAAGGGGAAACTTACGAATTTGCAGAGTTTGGTTGGAAGAGGGAGAGGATAAAGCAATTAGAAAAGATCCAGTAGGGACTGGAGAAGGTGGGGTAATGGTGGGCAAGGATCAATGGTGATTAATTTTATAAAACACATTGTATGGGAATGATTGTATGAAACAATGTGAATAGAGGAATGTATGAAGCACAATATGTATAAATGGAACACAATGCATATGAATTTTTTATGCAAACCAATATAAAAGAAAATTCATTTTTATTAAAAAACCAAAGTGGTGTGAATAGGATTATGGAGTGAAGGAAGAGAAAAGATGAATCTGACTTTAGAAGAGTGTACCAGAGGCCAGTGAAAGGTGGTGTTTCCTAACCTCATAGCAATGTCCCTCTGCTTGCTGGTTGTTTAATCTCCTGCAGACCATTGCCTTCACAACACTCCCACCAGCATCAACCAAAGTCAGCACAGGAAGAAGCTCTTGTTTCTTAGTTCAAATTTGCCATGTTACAGGGAAAGACCCTAATTGACCCAGCTTTTATCACATAAAGTCACTGTTCAGTCTCTGTGACCCATGTGGTAGGATCAATCAGAAAATGTCAAGCTCTATTTGAGTTGTCTGGTTAGAACAATCATTACAAGAAGAATGAGAAGTTGTAGGAATGGGAAGGAAAATAGTGTAAAAAGGTTGTGTATATAGGGACCAAGAGAGTAGTGAGTCACCAGCTTCTTTTGTTTAGAACTTCGTTGGGACACTTCTGCAAACCTTGCAAATGAAGAAACAGATCGTAAGCATTCTTGCTGTCTGAGGATCTGTGGAAAACTCAAACTATTTGACTTAGTCAACAGAATAATGAGCCAGAGGCAAAGTTTACTCTCTCTTTTTTTCTCTCCTTATATTTCTTTACTGTTCTCTTTCCAAAACACATACACTCTCACCTGTGTATTGCTTATACATCATTTTATATCATTTATTCACATAAGAGCTAGGTATGATAGGTTTTATTATCTACATTTTGAAGATAGGAAACCCAAGATAAGAAACTTAAACAATCTTCTCATAACTGTTGTTGTTGAGGACCACCCATAGTGAATCCATGTACAACAGACTTGAACCTTGTCCTATCCTGTGACATTCTCACACATCCTAACACACAAGAGCGCATTGCAGCAGCCACCATGTCAGTCCACCTCGTTAAGGGTCTTCCTCTTCTTCAGTGACCATCTACCTTTCTGAGCATCATGTCCCTCTCCAAAGAATATCCCCTCCTAGCAATATGACCAATGTATGTGAGGTGAAGTCTCATCATCTTTGCCTTCAAAGAGCACTCTGGCTTCACTCTCTCCAAAGACTAGTTCTTCCTGAAAATTTGGCTAAAGAAAATGAGACAACATTTCAACAACCTTGCCTCTAAAAAGAACTCTAATTATACGCCCTTCAAGACAAATTTGTTTATTCTTTTGGACCTCTAACCTTTTGAGTTGGCAGATCAACTCCTTTACCTTTACACCAGAGCCTCTGTTTATTCTCATTAAAAAAGAAAAATGAAAAGACAAAAAAACAAGGGAAAGAATGCTGAGATAAAAAAGCTGAACAGAAAATTTCAAAGATCAGCTTGAGTTTTACTTTATAAAACAAAGTATTACAATGAAATATGTAAGGAGCTGGAGTTGGAAAGCCCAAAGGGAAAAGCACACTCAGCATTTCTCAAGCTGAAAGAACTGTAGAACAAATTCAAGCCTCAAGTTGCAATAACAAAGGATTGTATAGCAAAATTTTGAATAATATAGGAAAGGTCAAAAGAAGCTGGAGCAAATACTCAGAGTCATCTATGCAAAAAAAAAAGTTTGTACTGAAAATTTCAGAAAATTGCATATGAGTGAAAATCAATTGTACTGAAGGACAAAGTCAAAACTTCAATGATGGCATTGGCAAAAATTAAGGCCCAAGGAACTGAAATTTTATATATTGGCCAACTAACATAAACAGGTCTATATTTGTTCCCACACCAAAGAAAGGTGATCTAACAGAGTGTGGAAATTTTCAAACAATATCATTGATATCATATGCTAGCATGATTCTGCTGAAGATTATCCAAAAACAACTGGTACAGCACATCAACAGAGAACTGCCAGAAGTGCAGGCTGGGTTTAGAAGGGGTCATGGTACTAGGGATATTGTAGCTAATGTTAAATGGATCTTGGATGAAAGCAGAGAGTAACAAATTAATGTCTATCTGTGTTTCATTGATTATGCAAAGACATTTGACTGCATGGACTGCAAACTGTGGCTGCCTCTGAGAAGAATGGGAGTCCCAGAACACTTGATTGTGCTTATGCGAAACCTATACTTGGACCAGGAGGCAGTCTTCAGAACAGAGCAAGGAAACACTGCATGGTTCAAAATTAGAAAGGGTATATGCCAGGGATGTATCCTATCTCCATACCTTTTCAAGTTACAGATTTTCAAGAACAGATTATCTGGGAGGCTGGGCTGTATGAAGAGAAGTTCAGCATCACGATTTGTGGAGGATTCATCAACAATCTGTGTTATGCAGATGACACAACCCTGCTTGCTGAAACTGAGGAGAATCTGAAGTACTTGCTGGAGAAAGTCAAGGACGGCAGCCTTCACGTATTTTGAAGGGAAAGTCTACTGTTAGGGACCTCTCCATAGTACTGAAGAGCAACGGTGTCACTCTGATGACTAAGGTGCGCCTGATATAGGCCATGATCTTTGCAATCACTTGTTATGCATCAGAGGGCTGGACAAGGACTAGGGATGATAGAATGAGAATTGGTGCCTTTGAGTTGTGGTGTTGGAAGAGTCTTGAACATACCAGAGATTGCTAGGAAAATGGATGGGTTCAGCCTAGAGAGGGTTAAACAAGGCCTGTCCTTGGAGGCAAGGATTATGAAGCTTTGTCTGACATACTTTGGACATGTTGCAAGGAGTCCTTGAAGAAGGACGTCATGCTTAGGAGGGTGGAGGAACAGCGCAGGAGAGGAAGACCCTCTATGAGGTGGATTGTTTCAGTGACTGGGATAATTGGCCTAGGTGTGTTTGAGATAGTGAAGTTGGCACAGGATAGAGCAGGGTTTAGGGCTCTTGTACATAGGGTTGCTATAAGTCTCAGATGACTCAACAGCACATAACAGTTTCTTATTGCCATCAAGTTGAGCACGACTCATGGCAACCCTATGAACAAAAGGCCAGAGACTTTCTATAATTATCATTGTTTCTCCAAGTTCATAGAGTTTTCAGAGGCATGTGGAATAGAAAGTGGATGCCACTCCTGCTTCCTAACATTGTTGTTCTTATATGCAGTGTAGTTGCCTGCGACATATACCAAACCCTATGTATAGCAGCTCTGAACCTTTCCATGTCCTGTGCCAGTCTCACTAATTCCAACACACCAACACCAATTGCCCCAGGACTGTATCAACCCATCTCAAATTCACATACAACAAAATAAATCCCTAATGATCCTGCACTACCCTAACAGCCTCTGCTATGCTGAAAGGATGTCAGTACGTGTCATGTTAATGATGTTTCTGTATTACTCTATCTCATGTCACTGATGTCATTATGTCAACCTGTCTAACTGAAGGTCTTCCTCTCTTTCACTCACCATCTGCTTTTCTAAACATGATGTTCTTCTGCATGGACTGGCTCAGCTTGATAAAACATCTTTGTTTCTTAAAGCTCTCTGATTGTACATGATCCAAGATAGATTTGTTTGTTCTTTTGGCAGTCCATGGTACCAAAATCATAATTCAAAGGCATTGGATTAATCAGTCTTCTTTGTTCATTGTCCAACTTCTACATGTATATGAAATGATTAAAAATATTATGGCTTGAATCAGGCACCCCTTAGTTTTAAAATTTACATCTTTGCTTATTAACACTTTAAAAAGGTTTTTGGTTCCAGATTTGCCCTTGCAGTATTTAATCTTATTTTATGACTGCTATTCCTACATGTGTTGATTTTTTTACAGACTGACCAAGTCCTACAACCACCTTTAATCCTGCTTCATAGCTGAAACTCCAGTGGGTTTTCAAAGGCTGTAAATTACACAAGAAGACTTTTTTCATCTTTTTTCCATAGAGTAGCTTGTGGATTCAAACTAGGCACTTTTGAGTTGGCAGCATTACACACTAGGCCACCAGGGCGCCCTTATTAACATCGTTGTTGTTATGTACTATTGAGTCAAATATGACCGCCAAGTAGATTTTTCTGAGGCATTTAATTACACAGAAGAAGATTGCCCATCTTTCTTCCACGGAGTAGGTGGTGGATTTGAACTATATATCTTTGGGTTTCCAGTACAACTTCTTACCAGTAGACATCAGAGCTCCCTTATTAAAATCATAAAGGTTAATATTAACATCACAGAAGAACCTGAACAGCATGGACAGCTTAACACACAATTGTGATTAATCATCATCACAGTCAGTTTGAAAGGTCACTATTGAGCTAGAAATTAAGCAAATTCTTTTAATTTGTGATGATTTATGTGCATGTACATTTCTCAGGAATCTGTGGATGCAGTTGGTCCTAGAGAAAGAAATACAACAAAAAAGGGGTATCATTGGTAATGGGCAAAACACAACAGATTCCAGAAACATGCTATTATGGGAGCTCTATTGACATAGAAGTTACACTGCTAACCCAAAGGTCTTGCTTCTCTAGTAGTTTGTACTCATCAACAGCTCTTTTTTGGGGGGGAAGGGGGGAGAGGCACTCTTTTTTCTTGTGATTTATGCCCTCAGAAAAACCACTGGAGAGTCAGCTATGATTCAATTCCAAAGTGATGGCAATGAACATGTTGCTGTTATGTACTGTTGCATTGGAATCAACTCATAGCTGACCTTCATAGGTTTTCAGAGAAGGATAAGATTGCCTATCTTTCTCTCCCAGAACAGCTAATGGATTTGAACCATGATTTTTGGGTTCCACCTGCTCTTTTATTATCATTGGCTCTGCTCATATGGTATTTCCTGCAATTCCTCAGTGTCAATTGGTTCTTTTTGGTACAGTTTTTCTGTTTATTCCTTCCATCTTTGTTTGATGCTTTCTGAATCATTCCATATATTACCCATAGCATCTTTCAGTATTGCAACTTGCGGTTTAAATTTGTTTTTCCGTTCTCTCAGCTTGAGAAATGCAGAACCAGTTCTTCCCTTTTTATTCTCCAATTCCAGCTCTCTGCACTTTCCATTATAGTACTTTGCTTTGTCCTCTTGAGCTGCCCTTTGAAAACTATTCAGTTGTTTTACTTCAGTGTGTTCTTCTTTATTTTGGCCTATTGACACTTTAATGCAATTTTTAGAGTTTCTTCTCACATCTTTTTTGTTTTCTTTTTCCTTTATCTTTGTAATGCTGTTTACTCTCTTCATGAATGCTACCCTTGATATCATTCCACAATTGATCTGGTCTTCAATCATTGGTATTCAATGGCTCATTGAATAACCTATTCCTAAAATGATCTTGAAGTTCAGATGGAATAGATTCTTATTTTAATTTTCTTTGACCTAACTTATTATCATTTTCTTCAGCCACACTTTGAACTTGCAAATGAGTGATTCATGGTCTAACCCACAGCCCACCCCTGGCCTATGTTGACTGCTGATACTGAGCTTCTGCAATGATTTCTTCCACAGACACAGCCAGTCTTATTCCTATGCAGCTCATCAGGTGAGAACCATGTGTAAAGTCATTGTTTGCATCTACTATAAAAGATATTGGGAATTAATAAAGCATTACAAATACAAAATTCAAGAAGTGGAAGCTGCATTGAAGGCATTGACAAAAAAATAAGGCTCTAGGAATCTATGGAATACCAATAGACCTATTTCAATCAACAGATCAACCTTGGATGCCCTCACCAGTCTATGCCAGGAAATGTGGAGGACAGCTGTCTGGTCAACAGATTGGAAAGGATCCATATTTGTTTCTATTCCCGAGAAAGGTGATCCAACAGAATATGGAAAGTATCGAACAATACCATTAATATCACATGCAAGCAAAACACTACTGAAGATCATTCAGAAATGGCTAAATAAATAGTGCATCGATAGAGCAGTTCCAGAAGTTCAAAGAGGATTTAAAATAGGCTGTGGCACCAGGGACATCATTGCTGATGTCAGATGGATACAGGCTGAAAGTAGGGAATACCAGAAGAATGTCTACTTGTGTTTTTTTTTACTATGTCTGCCTGTGTGGATCATAATGAGCTGTAGCTGATATTGAGAAAAACTGGAATCTCAGATCACTTAATAACACTCATCTGAAACCTGGACCTGGGCCAGCACTTAATTGTGTGAACGGAGCAGGGGAACACTGAAGGTTTAAAATAAAAATGAGTGTATCAGAATTGTATTATCTTTCCATAACTATTTAGTCTGTATGCTGAGAAAATTACTCAAGAAGCTAGACTCTATAAAGAGGAATGTGGCATCAGGATTAGAGGAAGGAGACTCATCAATAACCTGCATTATGCAAATAACACAACCTGGCATGCTGAAAAAGAGGAGGACTTCAAGCACTTCCTGCAGATGATCAAAGATGCAGCCTTCAATTTGAATTGCCTCTCAATGTCAAGAAAATGATTACTATCACTGGACTTATAATCAATATCATGATGGACATAGAAGAAATTCACATTGTTAACAACTTCATCTTACTTGGACCTACAATTAACATGCTTGGTATCAGCAATTAGGAAATCAGGAGATGTATTGCACTGAAAAAGTCTGCAGTTAGGGACCTCTGCAAATTATTGAGGAGTAATCACATAAGTTTGTGGACTAAGGTGCAGCTGATCCAGGTCATAGTCTTTCCGATCACTTGTTATGCATTTGAGAGCTGAACAATGAATAAGGATGACAGAAGAATTGATGCCTTTGAGTTGTGGTGTTGTAGAGGGCTGAACATCCCACGGACTGCCAAAAGAATAAAAAGATATGTCTTAGAGAGGGTGTAGCCAGTGTTCTTTGGAGGCAAGGATGATGAGGCTTTGCCTTACATACATCAGGCATGTTGCTAGGAGGAGATTTTTCTTGCAGAGGAACATGATTTTTGGAAGGATGGAGGGTTGGTCAGGGGAACCTTCAACCACATGGATTGGCATGATGACTACCACAATGCTCTCTGCTGTTTCAGCAAATGTGAAGATGGCACAGGATAGACTAGGTTTGGATCTGCTATTCACACTTGATTCAACAGCACCTAACAACAACATTTTTGGGTTGCTGTGAAATGACTGTAAACTAGGTCATCAGGGCTTTGAAAGGAATGACAAGAATGCAGAATGTGGTCAGGACAATGAGTTAGTCAGTGGTTATTGCGAAAAATTGGATATGTCAGGAGTGGGATTTGAACCCACTCCTTCAGGAAAGACTGTGACCTGATGCAGTGCCTGAGACTATTCAGCCATTCTGACAACAGCTTGTGAAGTTAGGTGTCTTCTATTCAGAGTGACTGAGTAGATTCTTAGTTTATCAATAATTGAAACCACGAGGTCTTAATAGCTTTGTCAGTTCAAATAGGTGAAAATATATTGAAAATATTTTAATTTTTAAAATTAAAGTGAATATATAACTTCCTTTGCTTCAATCTCAAAGAAACGCAAACTCATTACCATTGAGTTAGAGCCACCTCACCTCATAAGTGGCATCGGATTTCTGAGGCTATACATTTCATGCAAAGAGATTAGCCATCTTTGTCCCACAGAGATCCTGGGTCATTCTAACTTCATATGAGTTTGCTTCAAATAGTTATGCAAAATTATAGGCTATATATTGTCTTGTTTTAGAAAGAACCTTAAAAATAAAGTAATTATAAACTTTTGTTTAAGTCTGTCATTGAAGATATTTTGAGCCCAAGTAAGGTGCTTGGGTTTTTGTGGGATTTTTTGTTTGTTTGTTTGTGTGTGTGTGTGTGGTTTTATTTTTTAGTTTTTGTTTATTTCAATCCATAGACACTTTACAAGAGTTTTGTTTGTGTTAACGTAAGCCAACTTGATCATCTGCTAAACTGTTGTTGTTATGTGCCATCAAATTGACTCCAACTCATAGCAACCCTATGAGTTGCACCCTCCTCTATCCTGAACCAATTTTGACATCTTAGATACACCTACCTTATTATCCACTGAGGCAGTCCATCTCATCCAGGGTCTTTTTCCCCCTTTCCATGTTCCAAACATCCCTTTTCTGTACCCATTACCATTCTCCTTTAATTTGTCTGCTGGGAAGAAATACTTGCACTAAAATCATGCCTAGAAACAAACAAACATGATAACAAACAAACAAACAAACAAAAAATGCACTACCCTTGAGTTTATTCCCACTTCCAGTGATCTTGGAGAGCAAAATTGCTCAAAGTGTGTCTACACTTGTATATGTTTATGAAAACAGACTGCCACATCTTTCTCCCACTGAACAGCACGGGAGTTCAAAACATTGTTCTTTTTGGACAGCAGCCAAGCACTTTGGACCAGTCACTATAGCGATGATTTTTTAAAAGCCCAACTCACTGCCTCTTTGAGTAGATTATAACAAATAATGATCCGTAGTGATGGTAACCTTCGCCCACTGACCTCAGGTAAATTCTGACTCAGAATACTTTCATTTGGTTTCTGTGGCTGTAAATTTTTACAGGAGAAGGCTGTTCATCTTTCTTCTGCAGAGTAGCTGGTGGATTCAAACCACTGACCTGTCAGTTACTAGGCTGTCACATTAAGCACTATGGCCCAGGGATCCTTTAATGTCAACAGTATCTACTATTTATTGATTGCCTTCCATTAGCACATTATTTACTCAGTGTTTTCTTTAACCTAAATCAGACCTTTTGTGCATTACTTCCTTAAATTCCACCCCTATGAAATGATGTTGTATTATTAAGATGTTTTTCTACCCATAAGGTTTTTATAACTATAAGGTTTTCTAAGAAAGTTCTTACGGTTTAGTCCACGAGATGTTTTGATGTTAACCAAAAGACTGTGTCTCTAGCAGTTCAAATCCTCTGATTCCTCTGCTAGAGGAAGTTGGGCAATCTCCTCCTGTTACTATTGACAACCTCAGGCAAGCTGATGGAGGGTCTCTGTGAGTCAGAACCAACTACATAGCAATGAGCTTTCTGCTGATTTTCAAGGGTATTTCTTGAAAAGGAAGGATGGAAAGAATTTTACTTACTTTGGACCTATATGGCATTAGCAGAGATCAATTACTAGAAAAAGAGTTTTCATTTGGTAAAATAAAAGGTCTGTTAAAATCCTCAATGAGATAGCACAATGAGATTGGCCAATAACTATAACAATGGACTCAAACACAGCAGCAAATACAACATTGTGCAAAACAAGGTAATATTTTGTTCTGTTACACATGAGGTTGTGGTGAGTCAAAGACAATTTTGTAACTAATAGCGACAACTCTGTTGAAAAGATACTGTTATTTCCTCTAATTATAAATGACAAACCTACATAGACGAATTCCTTTTAAGTCCTACAGATGGTGAATACTAGAGTTGAGGTTCAATCTTATCTTTATTGTACTCCTGTGTCCATTTCATTTATCATTCTGATAAACCACACTAATGTGCTAGCAGGAAGCTCTGGTGGCAGAATAGGTAGCAAATTGCACTACTGACCCACAGCAATGCCTCTCTGGCAGTTAGAATCTCCCAGCTGATCTGTGGGAGAAAGATGGGCAATCTCCTTCCATGCAATTTACATCCTCAGAAAGCCAACAGAGAGTTAGGTATGAGTTGGAATGAGCTTGGCATTAATTAAAGTGTTTTACCAAATTAATCTATTGTCTTTCTTGCAATATTTGCATTTTAAAAGGAAACCATCAGTAGAAAGCAGTGTTGTAGTAGAATGTTACAAAGTAGAATTAAGTGTGGTTTCTGGCATGAGTACCAGGCAATAGCACAAATTCTTTTCCAATTGCCTAAAAAAGGTTTCCCAGAATCTCACAAATCACATTTTATGTACTTTCTGTGATTGGAATAGGAATAAGGAGATATAAACAACAGTATAAGTTATTTTCTTACCTAGTTTTATGCTTTGAGTTCCTTGTTCATAAAATGAGCAAGGAGTACTAAATCATTCATATGGATTGTTCCACCTCCGACATCCCCTTTTTGGAAAACTGATTGCATCAAATGGGTGTTCAGAGCTGATCTTGATCTGCTTGGTAGTCCTAACAATCCTACTTTTCTCTCCTTTTACATCTCCTTTTTGGAGATCTTCTTTACATGTTCCCTGAGGTGACAGACACTCTGTCAAAAACAGACAGCAATTTCTCAGTGATTACAATTCCCACAGTGCAGCTCTGAAACAAATTCATCCCCCAATTACTTTCCCCGGAATTAGTAGGAAAGACTTCATGGTGTTTCCAACTTCTTTCATCTTTAAAGCTCTTACTACAACATCTAATTAATCTTCAAAATGTCACTAATTTAGGCATAATCCAAGCGCTGTCTCTCCTCTTGCATTCCCTTCATCGTTCCTTGTATATCAATGTCCTTAGAATTACAACATCAGGAATGACCTGAAAAGTAATTTATTCGAATGGCATCAATGTTTGATTCCCATAAACATTCCGAAGTAGTTTTATCCAGTAAGATAAAACACTGATGGTCTCTTTCCAGTGCAAGAGCCAAGACTGGGCTCCTTTTTCTGGAAATTGTCATCCAATCCTAGAAACACCCTCCAAAGCTAGATGAACGTAATATGAGTCCTCATCCAACAGCTGTTTATTAGATGATACTGGGCACTACCGTAATTCTGTGGCAAGCTGACACAACCACAGCACCCTCACTCCAAACACAAAATTGGATGAAGAGCCTACAATCTTAGCCTGAATTTTTTTTCCTTTTAAAAATATTTTATTGATTTTCATATAAGAATTACATTATGTTTCATTCATATACCTTGTGTTTTAGAAAATCTTTCATTTACATAGTTTTTCTTGCAACTGTTCATATACATTCTATTTCACTTTATTTTTAAAATAATTTTAATGAACATTTACAGAGATTTTGGATTTCCATTCATTCATTGCTGCACTTCTCCCCCCCCCCCTACCCCCAGTTCGCTCCTCTCTTTCAAAAGTAAAAGAAACACTCCCTCCCTGGTACACAATCCCCCTGCACCCCTCCCACCGCCCCAAGTACATTCCACTATGCAACCTTAATTATGGACTCTTGTGATAACCATAATACCCAATCATACATTGCTTTTAAATTATTCACTCCCTCATCTGTTTCAGTGCAGTATACACAATCTATCCAGTTTTGAATGAAATTGATAACCTTGAATGACCCTGCCTTCCTCTGAGTAAGAATATTTGTATTTTAACAGAAGAATGAAACATAAGTGTCATAAGGAACAGAAACAATAGAATACTGGCTGCATTTCCCATTAATTTCAATTTACTGGTTACAGCCATTGACTGAATAGCTGCATGGAGGTCCCCACTACCCCGCCCCAGATGACTATGCTAATATTTCCAGCCAATGCTTGGGCAACTCTTTATCATACCAATTACTATCAATTCTACTCCAACTCGTGCTATCTCCATGTGTGTCAGAGTATAACTGTGTGCTATATGCTCATCAATGGACTTTTTTGGAATTAGATGGTCAGGTCTTTCTATTGACTTGTTGGGTGGACTCAAATTTCCAACCCTTTGGCTAATGACCCAATGTATTAAAAATTTACACCACCCAGAAATTAAGCAATTCTAATAACTTGCTATTCCTTCTGCTTTCCTTGGATTCTGAGACTCCTTGGATTCAAAGAAAGACTTGTGATACAGGAAATGTTCCCTTCCTATGATGAAGTGAGATGAAAGAAGAGATAAGAGGAATAAGAAACAAATCTGTTTTTCCTCCATTAGTGCTGGCTTCTTTTGAATTCCCAAGTCATTACTTGTATGCTATTTCTTGCCTCCTTTCCAAGATGACTACTATAGAACCACATCTATTCCATGTCATATTGTAATAGCAAAGTTAACTACATAAGCTCATAATCTAACTGACATTAAGATAGTCACACAAATAGAAAGAATGGAAATTTTAAAATAGGAATGGATACTAATTTTTTTTTCCATTTTCCAAATTTATTTTTGGATCTTTCTACTAAATTGAATAAGTTCTTTTAAGTTTTTAGTCTGTGCCAAAACATATCTTAAGATCAAGCACTGCCAGGCTAAATCAAACCAAGAATATTGTTAGCTGTATACCACTAGAAATAGCTCCGTCCTGAATCCCTTGTCTGTCTCAATTTAGAAATGGCTGTCGATATAACTGCTCACATTATAGCAATGACATTATGGGGGGTTTTTTGAAATACTGGTTTGGTTTGATTTGGTTTGGTTTGGTTTGGTTTTTTTACGAAGTTCATACACATTGTTTTTCACACCAGATCTTTCCCATTTCCTTCACTCTCACCTCCCTGCACTAATCAAATTGTGTGCCCTATGCTTATTACCCTCCACCATCCTCAGCTTTCTCTTCTCACTCTCTGCCTCCTCCCCACTTGGGTCTTCATACTCATTCTACAGCAATGGTCTTATACAGTATCTGTCCTTATGGGACTGAGTTAGTTAATTTGGCATAATGCTCGTCAGTGCCTCCCAAATTAAGTATAATCTGCACGATCATTTCTCCTGCATACTGCATGTCCTTGCAATGGTGAATACTGCTGCTATGAACATTGGAGTACAAGTCTTCATTTGTACCTCAGTTCTCATTTTCTCGGGGTATATTCCAAGCAGTGGAATAGCTGGGTTATACAATGGCATCTTAATGGAATTGGAAGTGTGGGTTTAATCCTTTGTTTTGCTTTGAAATTTTCTTTTACCTCATCTCTTTCACCAAGTAATTTGTCTTTACCATAGCAGCTTTACCAATTCCACTCCTTCCCTGTCTCTAAATGTAACCTATGAGAAGGGGTGTTGAGGGACTCCTGTAGAAAATAACTGGATGGTATGTGGGAATATTGAATAGTACCTGATGAAAAGGAATAGGTGGATGAATACCATAACACACAGAGTTCTCTGAAACCACATCTGCCATATTTATGCTCTGCTCTAGAGCTTAGGCAGATTTCTATCCACCCCAATAGTTGTCTCAAATGTGACATTTTATACTTGTGGTTTCTCAAATGTGAAATTTTATACTTGTGGTTATGTGCCATCAAGTCACCTGTGACTCATAATGACCCTACGTACAACAGCCCTAAAATCATCTGTATCCTGTGCCAATCTTACTGTCTCTGACATACCTACCCCAATTAGCCCATCACTGAATCAATCCATCTTATCAAGGGTCTTCCTTTCTTGCACTGTCCCTCCACCCTCCCAAGCGTGATGTCTCTCTTTGAGAACTGGTCTCTCCTTGCAACTTGTCCAAAGTATGTCAGACAAAGCCTCAGAATCCTTGCCTCCAGGGAGTAGCCTAGTCTCACCTTCTCTAGGATGAACTTGTTTGTTCTCCTAGCAGGCAATGATATAATCAATACTATTCTCCAGCACCACAGCTCAAAGGCATCAATTCTCCTTTTATCATTCCTAGACATTGTCCAGTTTTCCGACACATAGCAAATAATTGCAAAGATCATGGCCAGAATCAGGTGTACCTTAGTTTCCAGACTGACATTGTTGCTCTTCAGTATTTTGGAGAGGCCTCTGAGAGCAGACTTTCCCAATGCAATTAATCTTTTAATTTCTTGGCTGCTGGTACCAAGAGTGTTGATAATAAGCAATAGAAATATAAGCTTATCTGATATAAATCAGGAAAGATTCCTTTAAAATATAAAGACTAAGAAGTTTCTCATCAGTGACCTTCTCAATACTTTCCTTTCTAGGTAATTTTGACACTGTGACATATTAGTCATTCAGCCAGATTTTTAATTAAATCAATATAAAATAAATATTTTATTAAAAAACAAGGTTTTATGGGAATAAAAAAATAAAGACTATTGAGCATTTCTTCAAGTGTCTGTTTTCCATTCAAACATCTGCCTCTGTGAAAATTCTTTGCAGGTCTTTTGCCCATTTTGTAACTCAGTTATCACTCTGTTTCTTCTGGAGGCCCAAGAGTATTCTTTAAACTTTTGTTATGAGATTTTGTCTGAGACGGTATTGCCAAATGTTTGTATCCCAGTCAGTAGGTTTTCTTTTCACCCTGTTGAAAAGAGTTTTTGATGAACACAGATTTAATCTTTAAAAGGTTCAATTCATTGGTTTAATCCTCTTCAGATTGTGCATTTCTGGTTGTACGAAGCAGGAGTAGTATTCGCTTCCTAAACAACATGCCTGTGGAAACTCTGAACTTTGATAAATGTTGATAGTTACAGAAAGTCATCAGGCCTTTTGTTCATAGGGTCGCTATGAATCGTGCTAAACTCAATGGCGATCAAGGACAACAATTTGTACTATAGAATAGGCCTTCTAAACTTGATCCTAGTTTGTCTCTTATGAACTTTATGGTTTTCATTGCTAATAAGAGATGTAAATAAAAACTACAATTCCCAATTAAATTCTCAGAAATTCTGAGTTTTGTAGATCAATAATCTACTTTTTAAGAAGTTCTTTATTGCTTCTGACATACAGAGGTTAGAGAATCACTTGTCTGAAAAAACACAACTTCCATCAAGGAGATTCTCTGCTGAGAATCAGTTAGTATTGCCACCAGGACCCCTTGAAATGATTCTATTTCCTTTCAAAATGCCATACTGAGCCACACTGGAACTTGGATCAAAAGATAAAACCAATAACAGTAATCTTACTTTATTTAAAATTTTTGTATATTATACCATGAAGTTTTGGCATAAATTTTATTTTTAAAATGTTTTTATCTTTTTCTTTAATTAGGTCAAATCCTTAAATTTTATGCCAAAGGTAAGTGTGTCTCAGTAATCTCACCCTCATTCCAATCAGTTTGACCTTTAGGGGAATATTTGCCATCAGGGACAGAAAGCAGTCTTGTGATGTAGTCAATCTGACCCCCTCAGATTTTAAAGAACAGTAGCAGTCTTTTTTTTTTTATAAATGGGGTTGCTATACATCTGAGCTGCACCATGTAACCTGTGTCCAGACAAACCTCAGACAGCCCTTGGCTATGGGCATCCAGGGTGGAACTTTGTGGTTTGACAAGGTCAGTTACATGTATGGTTTACACAGTATTGTGAAAGTGCTCAGACTTCCTATCTCTACAGCACAGTTTCAGCCAGAGCTAATTAAGAAGTTGTTTCTGACTAAAGCCATGTTAATCAGGGTGAACTAACTTGATTTAGTGTCTGTCATATTTGTCTTTTGTTGGTTTGCACTTTCTTATGCTGTCACAGCTGATTAACCTCGGAGCTGTGACAAAAGGGAGGAAATATATGCTGCAGGCCTAGAGCCCTTATCTACCTTTTGTTTTATCCACAAAAGGGCAGAATTGCCAATGATCAGGTCTGTCACTGAGGTCGCCAGTAAATCAAGTATCTTCAAACCTTCTTTTCTTTCCTCTTTTCTTGTAAGTATAGAAACAAAAGGAATATTAAAGTTGTGTAAATAAAAACTAATTTTATTAAATAAACGAAAGACTCTCAGTAAGTTTTCATGTTAAAATAGGTAGGTACAAGATGTCAATTTCACATTTACTCAGCTAAATGCATCAACAGGCGTTAAGACATCTCTGGTGTGTTCTAGAACCAATTCTGATCCAGCCAATTCTGAACCAATTCTGGTCCAGCATACTGACAGATTGATTCAATAGCAATTGAATAGTAAATGCAATGGTTTTCTCAGATTATTTCTTTATATTCTGTTAATTCAAACCTTAACTTCTAAGAATATCCTCTGTTGGTGACACAGAGCTGTATCTCTCATTGAGAATTGCACTCAGTCACAGGGATTAATCTTGGCAAATGTCAAGCCACCTCTTGACATTCTAGAAGATAGTTCATATTTAATGAAGTCCTGATGTAGGGAAACAAATGTTTGGCATCTTTGGGACATTGTAAAAAGCTATCTAGCTCCATAACTCCTTTTACGATCAGTAGAGACTTCAGATGGAAATCAGTCTCTCTTTCTACCTAATCCTTCTTTTCTCTCTTCTAAACAATTATTTTTCCGAAGAGTCCACCCAAAATTCTCCATCTTATTGTCTATTTCTAGAAAAGCCAGTCTAAATATCAGAAGTAGTTCTAGGAAGTAGAACAAAAATGGAATTTTGGAGATTGTTCTAAGCCCTGACAATAATAACCCATCGTAAGCGGAGGGTGAGAAAGTGGATAGTCTCTGGAATGTGGCAACAGTGCAATTGTTGGAATTTTGCAGGCAATAACCTGGAACAGGACCATAGTGAGAGAGGATGCAGAAGGTGCTGCAATATTTCTGTTGTCGGCACCACATGTAGAAAATTATAGGTAGAAGAACTAATGGAATTGAGTTGTAGATGCTGAGTATCAATTACTCACTGAATAGAAAAAATAAGAGGTTGAGAATGTTAAACCACCAGCTTAAGGCAAATCATAACAAAATTGAGGACTCATTTGAAGCAATTTTTGCATCCTTGTGATTGTAGGACTGACTAGCTGAAGAATAGGCTCAGAACACACAAGAATAGTAAAGTTTTAGGGAGCTCTGGTAGCCTAGAGGGAAGAAGCTGCCCTGCAATCCCAGAGGCATGCAGTTTGAATCCACCAGATGCTCTGCTGGAGAAGGAGGGGCAATTTCTTCCTGTACCAGTCAGATCTGATTTGATGGTACACACACACAAAATAATAAAATAAAACGAAAAAAAGGAATATTAACATTTCAAAGAAGAGCAATAGCATACCAGGTTTCCTATACCAAAACCAAGACCCTAATGAACAGAAGAACATAACAATGGACAAGAAGGGAAACTGAAAATTTGGACAGGAATATGTGGGCTGTACCAACATTGTACTACCAGATTCACCAAAATGTTGTGGGCTAACAGTTATCCACTTAATAAACAAGTGAACACTTGTTAAAAAATGTTGTTGTATGTCGAGAGTCAAGTATGACTTGCAGAGACCCTAAGAAGAACAGCTATGAACCTGTCCTACCCTGTTCCATCTTCATCAACTCTGACACACTTGAGCCCATTGCTGCAGTCTCTGTGTCAATTTGTCTTGCTTGTGGTCTTGTCTTTCATTGACCTTCCACCTTTCTAAGCATGGTGTCTTTTTGTATGGAATAGCCTCTTCTAACAACATTCCCAAAGTATATGAGATAAGGCTTCGTTATCCTTGCCTCTAAAGAAGACTCGTATGGCTGCACTTTCTCCAAGACATATCTCTTTGTTCTTTTAGCAACCCACTGGATATTCATACTCTTCTCCAATATCACAACTCAAAGTCAAAGATTCATAGCAAGTAACTAAAAAGACTTAGTCTTTGAATTGATATCATTGCTCCTCAGTCATTTGGAGATGTCCTTGATATCAGACTTTTCCAATATAATGTGTGTTTTTACTTTTTTACTGCTGATGCTAAGAGTGTTGGCTGTGGATCTAATAAGATGATGTGACTGACAGTTTTCAATCTTTTCTCCATGTACTATGATTATCTTTAATATTCTGGAGAGATCCTTGACAGCAGATTTTCCTAATGCAAATAATCTTTTGATTTCCTGATTGCTGGTGCCAATCTCAATCTCTTCTCCATCTATTATGGTGCTTCCAATTGGCCAGTGGTGAGAATATTTCTGTTTGTGTTTTGTTTTGTGGGTTTTTTTTAATTCTTTTTTAAAAATTAATTTTAATGAAAGTTCACAGAGACTTTAGATTTCCATTCATTCATTGTTGCACTTTTCTCACTGCCCAACTTCCTCCACCCCAGTTTGCTCTTCTCTTTGAAAAGAAAAAGAAAAATTCTTTCATTGTTATACAATCCCTCCCCCCTAAGTCCATTCCACTATGCAACCTTCGTTCTGGACTCCTGTTATGACAATAATACCTAATTATATATCCCTTTTAAACAGTTCTCTCCATCATCTGTTTCAAAGCAGTATGCATAATTTATCCTATCATTCTCAGTTTCCTTTCAACCCTAATGTCAGTCCCATTTTACAACAGTAAGATGCAGTATTTGTCCTTTTGTGACCGAGATGTTTCACTCAGCATAATGTCCTCCAAGTTCATCTATTTTGAATCATATTTCATGAGTCCTTTGTTTTTCACTGCAGCATAGTATTCCATTGTATGACTTCCCTTTCTACCCTGTTGAAGAAGTTTTTGGATGTGCATAGGGATTTGATTTTTAGAAGGTCCCATTCATCTATTTTATCCTCTCCTGGTTGTAGACTTTTCAGGATGCTTGGAAGACTGTTTATGTTGTGGTTTAAGGCTTCTAGAGTTCTTCTAAGCTTTTCTTTAATGAAGTTCATAGTTCTTGGTTTTAGTCCTAGGTCCCTGATCCACCTAGGGTTGGTTTTTGTGTATGGAGTGAGGTGTGGATCTTTCTTGAGTTTTCTACAGTTTTCCAAATTTGCCAACACCATTTGTTAAAAAGGCTGTCTTTTTCTCACTTAACTGATTTCATCTCCTTGTCAAAAATCAGTTTGCCATACGTAGATGGGCTGATTTCTGGATTCTCAGTTCTGTTCCTTTGATTTACGTGTCTGTCATTGTACCAGTGCTATGCTGTCTTGACTGTGATGTGTTTTGTGTGTGTGTGGGGAGGGTTTTGTTTGTTTGTTTTTGGTGTGTGTGTTTTTTTTAAAGTTGAGCTTCAGCCCATATCAGTGACTGCAGTCCTTGACCTGCGGCAGCATATCCTTCAGGTTCTTTTCAGTTTCAGCAAGCAAAGATATGTAATTTGCATAGTTGAGACTTCCTCCAATCCTGATGTCACCTTCTTCCTCATAGAGTCCAGTCTAGAGATGAAGATGTGCCTTGTCCAGGCCATGGTCAATCTAATTACTTGCTATGCATCGGAGAGAGCTGGACAATGAATAAGGATGACTGAAGGAGAATTGATGCCCTTGAGTTTTGGTGATGGAAATGAACATTGAACATAACAAAGAATGCCAAAAGAACTGATTTGTCCTGGAGAAGGTGAAGATAAGTTGCTTCTTGGAGGCAAGGATTTTGAAGCTGCTTCACATACTTTGTACTTATTGCCAGGAAAGACCAATCCATAGAGAAGGACATCATGCTTGGAAGGGTGGAGGAACAACAAAAGAGAGGAAGATCCAGGGTTAGATAGATTGACACGGTAACTGAGATGTTGGAGACAGTGAGAGTGGTTCAGGGTAGTTACCGTTGACAGCACATAACAAGAGAAACAAGATCATGAGGCTACCTATCAGCCCAGAAAAGAGAATTTTTGTCTTCCCCCCCCCACTTTATTTTGTTATGTTGGTTTACATACAAAATTTGTATACATTGTATATAAATGCACACTGTGTCTCACACATCCTTTATATTCATATAGCATTTCAAATTATCACTGATATACATTGTGTTATATAAAATTAATTACCACTGAACTATGCTATTACCCTGTCTTTTCAGGTCCCTATTTGATCTTCCCTAATTTCTTCACCCTCACCCCCTCAGCTCACCAAACTTAGTTATCCTACTGATTTCCTTCTCTTCTTGCCCTCTGCCTTTTTGGCCCCTTCCCTTTTCCCTTTTGGGCTTTTATGTACATGTTATTAGTTATCTTTCTTTAATGGTCTCTATAGTAATTGTCCTTAAGAGATTGAGGGAATTCATTAAGTATAGTGCTATCTAGACTCTCCCATGTTTTAGTGTTGCATAATATTCCAATGTGTGAATGTAAAGTAATTTTTAATTCCATTTATTTGTTGATGGACATTAAGCTGTTTCCATTTCCTTGCTTTTGAAAATAACATTGCTGTGAACATTGACATATGTTCTGTATCTCAGCGTTTTGAGAAAACATCAAACTGCTTTCAAGAATAGTTGCACCCGTTTGCTTTCCCACCAGCAGTGCATGACAGTTCTAATTTCTCCACATCTTCTCCAGCATTTTTTCCTTGCTGTCATATTCAACATTCCTACTGCTATGTTGGTGAGATTGTATCTCACTGTGGTTTTGATTTGCATCTCTCTTCCAGTGATTTTGATTTCTTCATGTGTCTATTGGCCATCCAAATGTATTCCTTTATGAAAAGTTTTACCATGTCTTTTGCCCATTTTGTAATTGGGTTTTCAGTATTTTTCTCCTTGTGGCCCTTTGGTATTTTGTATATTTTTGTTAAGAATCCCTTGCCTGTGGATCTATTCATAGCCTATTTATACCACAGGCTAGGTCTTCTAAATTTGGTCCTATTTTGTCTCTTATGATTTTTATGGGTTTGAGCTTTAACTCTAAGCCTCTAATTCCATTTGAGTTGATTTTTTGTGTATAATGTGAGATGTGGCTCCTCTTTCAGCTTTATGCAAGTGTAAGTGAAATTTTGCCAACACTGTTTGTTGAAGAGGTTGTAATTTCTTGATTTAATGCACTTTTCTTCTTCAATACCAATCGACCATAGGTAGGTGCACATTATCATATCATCTGCATATACCAGCAGTTTTACCACATCTTAACTGATTTGGATGCCTTTTGTTTTCTTCACTTGTCTTATTGCCCTGGCTAATACTTTCAATACAACATTGAAGAGGAGTGATGATAGTGGGCTTCCTTGTCTGGTCCTTGTTTGCAAGGGGAATGTCTTTAGTTTTTCTCATTATTATCTAGAATGGTTTTAGATATTTACTTTCCAATATATTGTAGAAATTATCTTCTCTTCCTACTTGGTAGGGTGTTTTGATCAGGAAATGGTGTTGCATTTTATCAAAGGCCTTTTTCTCCATCAATTGATAGCATCATATGGTTCTGGTTTTTGCTTTTTTAATGCTATGAATTACATCGATTATTTTTCTTATGTTGACCTGTCCTTGTGTATTTCTTATGAATTCCACTAAGTCATGATGGTTTTACACACACACACACACACACACACACACACACACACTCACACATATACTCTGAGTATAATTTTTCATTATTATCAATTTAATTTCTGCTGATTCTGTTGTAGTGTCACCTCTTTAATTTATTATTCAAGTTATTTGTACCTTTCTTTTCTTGTGTTAAGTTTGCCAGTCATTTGTCAATTTTATTGACTTTTTTTAAAAAAACAGCTCCTGGTCTTATTGATGATTTTCAGTGTTTTTCTGTTTTCCATCTTGTTGTTTATAGTACTTGACCTTATAGTTTCCTTTCTTCTTGAAGCTGTGGGATTAGGTTGTTGTTTTTATTTCTGTTTTATTGAAGTGTTGGGTTAGATCACTAATTTTGTTTCTTTATTTCTTTTTCATGAGGACTTTCTTAATTGTATCCCAAAGGTTTTGATATGTTATATTTCATTTTCATTTGTTTCAAGAAACTTTTTGAATTTCATTTTTAAATTTCTTATATAACCCAATAGTATTCTAGCAGGGTGTTATTAAGTTTTCACCTTAGGTGGTCATATAATTTCTAATTTTACGGCCTTATGGTCTGAAAAGAGATTTTGTATTATTTCAATGTTTTTTAATTTGTTGAGGCTTGCTTTATGTTCCACTATATGATCAATTCTAGAAAATGTACTATGTACAGTTAGAAAGAAAGTAAATTCCATTTTAATTGGCTACAGTACCCTGAATATATCCACAAAGTCAAGTTGACTAATTGTATAGTTTAGATATTCTGCATCTTTGTTAAGTTTCTTTGTAATTGACCTGTCCTTTAGTGAGAGTGAAGTGTTAAAGTCTCCTACCACAATTGTGGTGTTGTCTGCTTCTTTCTTCATGTTCATCTTTACAATACATAATACAATGGTTTATGTATTGTATAGGTCTATCACTTGGTGCATAAATTTTGATGTGATTTCTTTATCTATTGCACCTTTAGTCATGATATAGTGCTCTTTCGTCTTGAAGTCTGTTTGGCCAGAAATTTGTATTGCCATTTCTGCTGTTTTTGTGGATGCCATTTGCTTGGTATATATTTTTCACCCCTTTGATTTTTAGTCTATTTCCTAGTTTCTTGGATATGCCTCTTGTAGGCAAGATATTGATGGACTTTGTTTTTGTTTTTTTTTTTAATCCATTCCGCTACTCTTTTTCTCTTAATCGGTGCATTTAAGCTATTTATGTTAAGTGTTATTATTGACAGGTAAGACCTTATTGCTGTCATTTTACATTTCTTTTCCTGTTGTTCTGGTTACTATATGGTTTGTTCACTTTCATTGGTATCTCTGTCTGAAAGACTTGCCTTAGAATTTCTTGTAGAGTTGGTCTCGTTTTAGGAAAGTCCTTAATTTTCTGCTTTTGTGAAAGGACTCAATTCTTCTTTCATATTTAATGGAGAGCTTTGCTGAGAATTTGACAGGATCCTTGGATGGCAAGTGTTTTTTTAACCTTCTATATATGCCATCCTATTGTCTTCTTGCTCCCATGATTTTTGCTTAGAAATCAGAAGTTACAGTTGGTTCTTTTTTGTATGTGATTGTTTTCCTTGTGCTTCTCTCATCTTTGATTTTGGAGAATTTGACTATGATATGTCTTGATGTTTTCCTCTTGGGATATAACCTGTCTGGGGTTCACATGAATGTATTTCTTCATTCTTCAAAATACCTGGGAAATTGTCATTTTTTCAGCACTTTCCCTGATCAACCTTGTGTTCTGAAATTTTGATCATTCATATGCTGTTCCTTTCAAAGATATCCCACATGATTCTACTGTTTTCTTCTTCTTTTTTTCTTCTGTCTCCTCTGTGGTTTTTCTTCTAGAATGTTCCAATTGAGTCTTGTTTTCCAGTTCACTGACCCTCTGTTCCATATCTTCTGTTCTGCCCTTTTGTCCTTCCGGCATGTTGGTAACTTCTACCATTTCAATCTAATGTTCTGGAGTTAATTTTCATATTTTGTTCTTTTTCCAGTAATGTGTTGGTTGTACCCTCTCTGTCTTGTGTTGATTCATTTAAATTCTTGTAGCTCTTTATTTATGATTTCCGTTCTTTCTTGCATCATTTGTACATTCTTCATTTGTTGATAATAACTCAAGATCAGAATATTTCTTCTGCCTCCCTATCTCTGTGGTATTCATAAGGTCTGCAATATGCTATGCTTTTTTAGGAGAAGGTTTGTTTGTTTGAAACATAATGTTTGAGGCTGTCAAATGCTTTCTTGACATTATGTAAAATTTTTATTGATATGTGTTAGGCTATTTCTGTTGTGCTAAATTACTTGGTGATAGTTCTTTACCTTTATGAAGCTATCCATCAGTTGCAGGCTTAAAGTGTTCCATTTATGGGAGTGGGAAACTCACTCTACTGGAAATCCTTTCTGGTCCACTACAGTGGGAAGTTTGCCTTTAGTAAAGTCCTTCAAGTCCTCTCTGATTTGCCTTGAAGCCCTGTGGGAATCTTGCCTGAGTATAGCCCTTCTCTCCTAAAGTCTATTTTTGTCCTCAGTGGTTTGTGGTCCAGCTGTGTGACCAGGTTCCCCAACTGAAGAACTTTCTCTTCAGGGGAGCTGCAAAGAGCTCCCTCCCTTGCACCTCTGTGTGCCCTCTCTGGGGGAGAAGCCACTGAGCTGATTTAGGACCCTTTCCTAAAGTCTATTGTTCTCTGTGGTCTACAGAATGTCCCAGCCACCAGATCTTTCTGGATTTCAGCTTTTCTATGTTGATTTATAATCTATTTTTAAGGCTCTAGTTTTTAATCTTCTGCATCAAGCATTTAAAGTCCTCTTCACTTTTAGTGAGCAAGATCATGTCATCTACATAACATAGGTTATTAATAAGTCTTACTCCTGCCCTTATGTCATGTTTTACTTCAGAATTCAGATTCTTGAATTATTTATTCAACATACAGATTGAATAGTTATGGAGAAATGATACAGCTTTGACACACTTCTTTCTCAGTTTTAAACCACGCAATGTCCTCTTGCTTTGTTCAGAAAACATCTTCTTGGTCTAGGTATAGGACTCATATGAGAATGATTAAATGTTGATATTCTCGTTCTTTTAACTGTTAACATAATTACTTATGATCCACACTGTCAAATGTGAACAATGTCAATAAAACACAAATAGACACTCTTTTGGTTTTCTCTGCTTTCTGCCAAGACCCATCTGACATCAACAAAGATAGACTTGATGACATGGCTTCTTCTAAACCTAGCTTGAACTTCTGGCAGTTCCAAATCAATGTACTATTTTTAAACTTTATTTAGACCTTCTTTATATAAAGACATTGCAGAGGCCTCAAATGAGGTAGATATCTTAGAAGGCAAAACACACTCAAAATATATTCCTACATGTTCTTCTGGTTATTAGACCAATAATCAAGATCCATCAAAGAACAGCCCAACTGGGAGCATGGTGAGCCTGACATGAAAACTGTACTAAATTACATGCTGAATTTGTGTAGTAGCAGAGGAAGGAAATTGTATAAAATGTGTGGAACTGGGTTTTGATTAAGTTGGGAATGGAGAATTCTAGCACAAAAATAATGAGATATTGGGTTGGATAAGAGAGACTTTACTGATATGAATGAGTTTTCTTTAATATGACACTTAACAGCTCACGAAGGACACTAAATGATGGTTCTAGAATTGCTAGAAAGGCTATTGAAAGCTTGGGAAAAGTTATGTCAGGAACTAAGGGAAGAAGTGATGCCAGCACTGACATGATTGACTTTCAGAGATGTAACTACTACTAAATTGGATATACTATGTAAATCTGGAAAATCACCTGCCTAGATATATTTCTCAGGAGGTCTCAAATGGTATTGCATTGATCTAGCTGAATCAATCATTGTTGAATAAGAATAGACTCATAGTTGACGTTCCAGTGAATTTCCAATACTACAAATCATATGAAAAGAGATTGTCCATCTTTCTCCAAAGGATTTGAGCTGCCAGGAAGGGTCTGCCTTTATATTAGCAGAGAAATACCCTATGGATTATTTCACCAGAGCACCCTGAATTTATCTAAATCAAAAGCAAATTACTGAGTTGGGCACAGCAAATATATTTGTCGGTATGTGATTTCTTCAATATGGAACGTTAAGATGATCAAGATCTCTTCAGACTATATTATTTCTTAAGTAGAGTTGACAAAGCTCCAATGCAGGATTGCTAAAGTGTACTCCTTGCTCTGTCAGGTAAAATCAAACTTCATTTTATATTCCTTGTCAAGTAGGATGGAGGAAAAAGCACTGATCAGGAATACTAAGTGCCATGTACATCCTGATTTATTCCAGTAAAAAAGAATACATTTGAAATGATGGTAGAAAATTATTACATTTACAATTTCCATTATTTTTCAAGATCCTCTTGACTTCTTATAGGCCTAACTGGTGAATTAAATAGGGATACAATAGGTATCAGCTCTGCTACTTCTTTTAGATGTTGATGGTGGTATTGTACTCTGAAATTTTCCTAGGGATTAAGCACTGGTCTTAGTATATTAAATTGATCGAGAGGGGCTATTCCAGAATCTCTCACTTAGTTACTCTTGCCATAAACAGGATGGGATGGTTCCAGTCCATGGACTAGAGAAGTTCTTTGGGATACTCTTATACCAGGCGAACACCAGACAATCTTCTGATGTGCAACAAGATGAAGCTGCAGTGAGCACTCAGAGAGACCAGGGAATTCTCTTAACAACAAAGTATTCAGAACTGGAGAGATAATCCCTACAATCTGAGGATCATATTGAGGTGGTGACCTGGCCAGGGTCAATCCTTGTATACTAAATCTACCAAGAAAATGAACATTCCATGAAAATGACTGGGGAAGAGTGCTTACCTCTGGTCTTTCCTGTCACATATTGTTTGTAGCAGCGTGGGAGAAGCAAGGAAGAAACAAAACAGAAGCATCTCTGGGAACTAGAAAGGAAAACTCATTTATCCTTCATAATCTCCTCATCATCCTTCACTGACAAAGTTTTATTCCATGCTGCCTCCTGTTGTATTTTCACAAGAACATTTAATTAGCATTGGCTTTGGATCTCAGAGACAAGAAACTGCTTCTCTTTTTTGCCTCCCTCACCACTCTACACTCCAAAGGTCCCTTAGGCCAGGCATACATTAACTATACTCCATCATTACTCTAGGATGTTTTGTGGTTTTTTCTTAAGATAAAATGTGTTTATTATATTTACTTTTCTTTTTTTATTGATGTGTATTT
>NW_006399806.1:5284682-5308127 GCF_000299155.1 Elephantulus edwardii | reverse complement strand
AATCCCCCCGCACCCCTCCCACCGCCCCAAGTACATTCCACAATGCAACCTGAATTGTGGACTCCTGTGATAACCATAATACCCTATCATATATCACTTTTAAATTATTCACTCCCTCATCTGTTTCAGTGCAGTATACACAATTGACCCAGCAATTCCACTACAGGGAATATATCCCAAAGAGACCATAACTGACATCCAAGCAGATATATGCACACCCATGTTTATTGTGGCTCTGTTCACAATAGCAAGGAGTTGGAGACAACCCAGGTGCCCATCAACAAACGAATGGATAGAGAAGCTCTGGTATATTCACACAATGGAATACTACACTGCATTGTAAAACAAGGAACTAATGCAATATTTTTCAAAACAGGTGAGCCTGGAGGACATTATGCTGAGTGAAATATCTCAGTCCCAAAAGGACAAATATTGCATGGTGCCACTGCTGTAAAATGGGACTGATATCAGGGTTGGGGTAAGACTGAGAAAAACTGGATAGATTGTGTATACTGCACTGAAACAGATGAGGGAGTAAATAATTTAAAAGCGATGTATGATAGGGTATTACAGTTATCTTTTCTTTTTTCACCAGAAAAATTAATTAAAAAAATAGCATTCAGTTTATTACAAATATTTAGTATTGGCTTCCCATACTTCCCCCCTTTTGTTTTTATCGTAAGTATATTGTCACCTAGATGAACATCCTTTATACACAAACAAATAAAACAAATTAAACATAATAAACTCAAAGAAATACCTTCAAAAATCTCCATATGATCAGAAGGATTCAGGTTGAATATTCCTTGAAAGTCTGTTTTAATTATCCCATTTCCACAGCGCTTGTCAAAACCAGTTCTGATTAGTCTCCTTTGTCAGTGTGTCCTTTGCCATTCCCTATCACTCCTCTCTAAGAGAAATTTCATGCCAATTCATAAGGAAAAGGGGATGGCGTATTCTCTTAGCTACTTCCTGCTGAAAAGGGACACTGTAGGTTTCAGGGTGAAGATCTTCTGTCACTATCTGAAGGGCCCCCTTTGGCAATAGGAAACACGTAGACTATTATGGAGAATGATTTTGGAATTTAGATGCACTGTTATCAATTGTGCTTAGCCATACATGCTCATATCCTTGAATATGCTGCATGGAACTGTTGCAGCATAGAAGACACAAATTTAACTAACAAGTTAAAAGGACATGAGTCAAAAATTAAAAGCAATAATATCCCACATAGAGGTTCTAACATCAGCACAAATCAAGTTACAGAGGGAACCAGTTCTTAAAATAAAAGGCTTATTGACTAGCACTTTGTCTATTATAGTATAAAGGTTAGGAACCACAAGATGTAGAGGCTCAACTATGTCATTTACTGTTCTTAAGTCCTGGACCAAATTCCATCTATCACTGGGTTGTTTTATAGCTCAGAAGTCTGCATGCAAGGCAGAGGTGAAGTAAGGAACTGCTTATGAGGTTTTCCGTCAATTCCAACAACTAAGAAGTAGTGAGAAGAGTTGGGACCTCAGAAGGATTTTAGGACCAAATAGTAAGCTCTTGTGTCCGGGAGAAAATAAATATACTTACCAGTAATGTCAGTGCTCACCCACGGTTCTCCTGGGAGGATCTGAATTGTTGAAGCATTGTCCTTTGTTTCCAGGTGAGAGTTGGGGCCTGTCAGTCCTGTGAGCCATGAGGACCCGATGTGGGCCGCCCTTGGCTAAGTGTCCTTCAGATCCACACTTCAAGCAAGTGAGTGGGAGCTTCCTCTCTACTCCCTTGCCTATCTGTGGCTCACGCCTGTGACACAGTCTACTGAAGTGGCCCAGCTTTCCATAGTGGAAGCAATTCTGACCTCCTTTATTATCTTTGGGTGGCATTGTTTATGAGTAGGACTTCCTTTTCCTGACACAGGCCCTAAACTGGCAGCAATAGCTGCCCCAATAATTTTGGCCATTCTCTGGTCTTTTCTCTTCCCTCTAGATCCCAGTTGTTAAAAGAGGGAAAAATTAAAACAAATATATAACAAATAATTTTAAACAATATAATCTTTTAAGTTTAAGGCTATTATCAATATGATCATTTCCAATCCAGAGATACATGTTCCAATGCAGTTCCTGTTTTCCATAAATGGTATTGGTAAGAAGAGTATTGTAAATGTGGATACAGTTCCACTGTTCCTCCTCCATGCCATGATATAGTGTTATTAGCATGAGCAGTTATAAATCCATTGACTTTCTTACTCTAACTTAATGTTTTTTAGTTTAAATTTATTATTAATTTCAGTAAAAATTTACAGAGACTTTGGGTTTTCATTCATTCATTGTTGCACATTTCTCCCCTTCCAACCGTTCCCCGCAGAATACTACCCTCATGGAAAAGTAAAAGAAAAATTCTTTCATTGTTCTACAAACCCTCCCCCCAGTCCACTCCACCATGCAGCCCTTGCTGTAGACTCCTGCCATGACAAAAATACCTAATCACATAGCCCCTTTAAACAGTTCTCTCCCTCATCTGTTTCAATGCAGTATACATTATTGAACTCATCTTTCTCAGTCTCTCCCTAAACCTAAGGTCAGTCCTGTTTTACAACAGTGGCACCACGCAGTATTTGTCCTTTTGTGACATAGATACTTCATTCAGCATAATGTCCTCCAGAGTCACCCATTTTGAATAAATTGTATGAGTTCCTTGTTTTTCAATGCAGCATAGTATTCCATTGTGTGAATATATCATAGCTTCTCTAACCATGCATTTGTTGATGGGCACTTAGGTTGTTTTCAACTCCTTGCTATTGTGAACAAAACTGCAATAAACATGGGTGTGCATATATATGCTTGAATGTCAGTTATGTCCCTTTGGAGTATAGTTCCAATAGTGGAATTGTTGGGTCAAATGGTATCCCTATTTGCAACTTTTTGAGAAAGCGCCACACGGCTTTCCACAGTGGTTACACCATTTTACACGCCCACTAACAGTGAATAAGGGTTCCAGTTTCTCCACAACCTCTCCAGCATTTGTTGCTTGCTGTTCTGTTAAGTTTTGCTATTCTGACTGGGGTGAGATGATATCTCATAGTTGTCATTACTCTAGTTTTCTGAGCCTGATGGCCCAAACACCAAAAGAAGAGCTTGGAAAATAAAGGAAGCTTTTAAAATTATATTCATTTTCTTGAATGACGTTGAGCACAAACTGCTGTGAAAATTAGATTGTGATTGTAATTATCAGTTTTCTCTATTCTTACACTTTAGTAAAGAAAATGCAATTCTCAAGAAAACTGAAGATGCTCTTGTTCCTTCTTCTCCCACTGCCCACCCCCAGATGCAGCTATGGTCAGAATATTGTTAGAAATTTTGTGACAATAATCTGGCCCCTTGATGACCTGTGTAGACCTTATCAATTTAACAAGGAGGTTTCTCCTAATATTTTATTATCTGTTTATTTAGGTCTCCCAGGGTCTGTTAAGAGTGTTGTCCATATTATATGTGCACTTGAGTTTGTCGTATTGCAAGTCAATTCTTAAACTTTACAGCAATTGTTTGTGGAAGGTCATCATTGACAAGAGTTTGCAGAAGATTTCTATAACAAGTCTGTTCTGGTAAGCCACGTTCTCATTTCTACCACAAATATCCATTTGCAATTTCTGAGTCAATAAGAAATTCAGTTTTCAATGATGAAATATTTGCTCTTAGACTTCCAAGCTGAGGCACTGCTATTTCTAAGCGAGTGAATTGTACAGTGATTTCAAGGTTGTGCTTTTTTCAGTAGATGGTGTTCCAGTGAGCTGCTGTACCAGATTTTTTAAAAAAAAACCATATTAACACTGAGTATTTTGTGTGGCTTTCCTGGCTTTGGCATCAGAGAGTTAAATATATAGCCATTTTCTTTCACTGCTCATCTCTTTTAAGTGATGCACACAATTTGTATCATTCTGGGTTCTTGATTGCAATCTGTAGAAAGTGATTGGCAATCATATGACAAAAAGAGAAGATTCTGGAAGGCAGCAGGGGCTCATAGAGCTAATAAAACACATGAAAAGCAGAGTGACAAAATGGGTAGGAACCAACATTGTTACAGAGACTGGCAGCAGTCCCAAAGCAATGGTCATGCAGCAAGTATACATTTCTCTGTTGCTTTTGGCAAGAAGACCTCCAGCCAGTCCTGAGACTCCATCATCATGCACTTCTAATGCATAGCTACATGAGATTTAGACTGAACTTGAGATGTGTACTTGCCCTGATTCAGAAGAAAAGGAAACAAAGACATCTGCTGGGTTCCTCTGGAAATAAAGCTAGTTATTACACCTTGAGTGTGTGTGAAGCGGGACAAGTAAGGAATTTCAAATGTTAGTGGAGACAGAGGATTAGATACTATACAAAGAACGGTAAAAACTCTTTACAGTTTCTGTTCTTTGTATACTTTTTAAAGTAACTGGCAGTTATAGCTTCAAAGAATTTTTATTTAAGTCAAGATCCATATCTGTACAAGAAAGACTTGTTAATCAGAGTATAGTATTCAAATTTACATGCCAACTATTAAAGCCAAAGATGGTGAAATTGAGGGTTTTTACCAACTTCTGTTGTCTTAAATGGATTAAACATGCATGAATAATAACTGATAACTGGGACGCAAAATTTTGAAACAAAAAAAGCTGGAAAACATGGTCTTGGTAATAGACATAAAGCTGGAGAGCTAATGACAGAATTTTGCATAACCATCACTTTGTATTAGAAACAAACTGTGCATGTATATCTTAATGGATGGGATACAAAGGGCTAAAATCAATTACATCTGTCAACAGAGATGTGGAGAAGTTTGAGGTCATCAATCAGAACAAGGCCAGCAGTTGGCTGTGAAACAGACCATCAATTGTTCATATACAAGTTGAAACTGAAGAAAATTAAAGTAAGTCTCCATGAGAGTCAAAATACAACCTGAATTTAGAGATACCTCAAGAATACAGAAGAAAAAAAAGAAAAAGTTTTAATCCATTCTTCCTTCTTTCATCTAACCAGTCATCTCTTCAACAAATAAAGTCAACTCAGTGCTTTGAAGTCCGAACCTATGCTTAGCTGACCCTCCAGTAGGTTTTCAGAGGCTGTAATTCACACTGGCACATGAGGCTGTGGCACCAGGGATATCATTGCTGATGTCAGATGGATCCTGGCTGAAAGTAAAGAATACCAGAAGAATGTCTATTTATGATTTATTGACTAGGCAAAGGCATTTGATTGGATGGATCATAAGATGTTATGATTAACATTGAGAATCACGAGAATCGAGAAAACTTTATTGTGCTCATGCAAAACCTATACCTAGACCAGGAATCTGTGGTGCAAACAGAGCAAGAGAACACCACATGGTTTAAAACGAAGAAGAGAATATGTCAGAACTGTATTCTCTCACCATACCTATCCAATATGTATGCTGAGAAAATTATTTGAGAAGCTGGACTCTATGAAGAAAAGTTGAGGCATCAGGACTAGGGGGAGACTTATCAATAGCCTGTATTATGCAGATGATACAATCTTGCTTACTGAAAGTGAGAAGGACTTGAAGCACTTATTGCAAATCATGGAATGCAGCCTTCAATATGGACTGCTTCTCAGTGTTAAGAAAACAAAGATTCTTACCACTGGACTGATAGACAACATCATAATACATGAAGAAATGCTTGAAACTGTCAACAACTTCATCTTATTTGGATCCACAATTAGCATTCTTGATACCAGCAGTCAGGAAATCAGGAGAAGGAGACGTATTGCACTAGGAAAGGCAACAGTTAGGAACCTCTTCAAATTATTGAGGAACAAGGATGCCAGTTTGAGGACTAAGGTGCATCTGCTTCAGGCCATGGTCTTTCTGATCACTTGCTAAGCACCTGAGAGCAGGACAATGAATAAGGCTGACAGTAGAAGAATCAATGCCTTTGAGCTATGGTGTTGGAGAAGAGCACTGAACACACCATTAACTGCAAAAATAATAAACAAATATGTCTTGGAGAAGGTGCAGCCAGAGCTCTCTTTTGAGGCAAATATGATGAGGCTTCACCTCATATACTTCAGGCATGTTGCTAGGAGGGACTGTTCCTTGGAGAAGGGCATGATTGTCATAAAGGTAGAGGGTGGCTAAAAGAGGGGAATGGTTCTCAACCAGGTGGATTGATGTGGTGACTGCTGCAGTGGGCTCCAGTGTGTCAGAAATGTGAGGATGGCACAGGATAGGACACAATTCAGGTCTGTTTGTTGTTCATAGAGTCACTATGGTTTGTATTTAACTCTATAGCACCGAACAACAACCACAGAAACAATTGAAACTGAGGAGATTGCTCATCTTTTCTATGGTGCAGCTGGCAGTTTCAAATTGCCTTTAGTTTGGCAGTGCAACTCCTTACCCACTAGACCACCAGAGCTCCCTGTTCAACAAATATGCAATGAGAAAGAGAAAAGGCATGCTCTGGATCAACTGAACTTCTCTGAAAAGCAACACTTCCCTTCTCATCTTCCTCATCTTGGCTCTTATTCACAAAATCACTGGCAAAAAAGAGCTGTAAATTATCACCACAATGAGAAACAATCTCACTGTAGGAGCAGTGGCAACGTTTAATAAAACAGTATACAATAAATGTTGGAGAGGATGTGGAGAATTGGGTTGGTGGAAGGCAATTTGGCATTTACTCAAAAAGCTGGACATAGTTATTCCATGGGATAAAAGCTCTGTCACAGCTAGGAATATACCCCAAGAAAATTAGAACTGAGACAAAGAGATATGTACTCCAATGTTTTTAGCTGCATTATTCACAATTCTGAGAATGTGGAAACAGCCAATATGTCCAAACATAATCTAATAGATTGAGGAAATGTGGTATAATCACATGATGGAATACTACGCAGCACTTAAGAGCAAAAAGTGCATCTAAATCCCAAAATCAATCTCCATAATATTCTATGTGTTTCCTACTGCCAAAGGGGCCCTTTAGAGTAGTGAGAGAAGACATTCACCCTGAAACCCACAGCGTCCCTTTTCAGCAGGAAGTAGCTAAGAGAATACGCCATCCCCTTTTCCTTATGACTCAGAGTGAAGTCTCTCTCAGGGAGGAGTGATAGGGAATGGCAAAGGACACACTGACAAAGAAGATTAATCAGAACTGGCTTTGACAAGCACTGTGGCATTTGGACAAGAACAAACTGGGAGGAGGGTAGAGAGAACAGTGCAACAATGAATGAATGGAAACCCCAAATCTCTGTAAATGTTTATGAAAATTAATAAAATATAATTATAGAAAAAAAAACATTACTACGTACCTTGAGAGAGACTGGAGAGCATTATGCTGTGTGAACTAACTCAATTTCATAAGGGCAAGTGTTGCATAAGACCATTATTGTAAAAAGAGAAAGATAACTAGGAAAAACATGCATGGAGTTTCAAGGAGGGAAGGAGTGGGAGAGAGGGGTGAGGGTAGGCAGGAAGGAAATCACGGGGTTGCAGTTTGGTGGGTGGAGGGAGGGGGTAAAGGTAATGAAACAATTTGTCTTTCAGTGATCTGAAAAGACGAGATAATGGTGGCTATAGTTCAACGGTGATTAATTTTATAAAACAGTGAATGGGAGCAATTGTATGAAACAAAGTGTGAATAAATGATAGCATACAACACAGTGTACATGGATCTTGTAAACAAACGAGTATAAAATAATATTTTAATTTTTTTTTAAATGTTAACTTCTGTCATGGAACCAACACATTTTCAATTATCCAGGCTAGGTGGATATCATTAGAGTTCTTTTCCACCCAGCCCTCCATCTATCTTCCATGCTCTTGTTCAGTCTTGATCATTTGAGAGTTTATTTGATCCTGTGTTCTAGGGAAATCAAGGAAGGCCAATGAGGTAAAACTAGACACATCTCCAGGACTACCTTAAGTAGACCTGGCAAAAGATTTTAATACAAAATATTGAACAAGACATGGTTTAGGAATTATTTTTGCATTTCAGTGACCTGTGTTTACCCTGGACCCAATTATCAGAGGTAATTGAAAAGTAATGTTGATGCAAAGAGCCTGCTATTTAAAGCTGGTAACCACAAGTATTCAGGAAGTTTTCCATGGTGTAATAAAGAGTAGAGGACCTTCCTTCAACTCCTGGCTGTGTCTCTGACTATGGGTATGAGCTATTTCTTTTCTTACTATTGGGAACACAGTCAGGTAATATGTACACACACAAATATTTGCATGCGTGCACACATGCATACTTACTTAAGCAGAACAGCCATAGACAAACAGTTCCGCATGTGTATGTTGTATAGTCAGACAGATCTGCATTGAAATCTGGCTGTACCGTGTGCTAGCTCTGTGACTCTGGGCAAATTACCCTCTTTACCCATTAATTTCTGCCCATTAAAAACAAGATTACTTGTAGACTTCTTTTGTAAAGTTATTGAAAGAATTAAAAGATATAATAATTTATGCAAAGCTTTTGATAATGGTTTGGAGCATAAAAAATACTCAACAACATATAGTAACTATTTTTATGTATATATGTCAGATGTGTGTGTAGATATATTTATATATGTGTGTGTGTGTGTATGTATGTGTGCACATATATAAATACATACACACACGTTCTTGAATTACTGATTTTGTGATCTTGAACCTCTCTGACATCTCTGTTGTTGTTGTTGTTGTTGTTGCATACCATTCAAGTTGGAACAGACCCACAGATCCTACAGCAGGTTTTCACAGGCAGTAGATAAATCACACAGGAGGAGATTTCCCATCATTCCACTGAGATTTCTTTATAATTCTATATTAATAACAACATCAGAGGTTTATTGTCAGTAATAAAAGAAAGTGTAACTAATATTTACTGAGATCTTATTACTGTATTTGAAAGAGCTTTATACAGTAAAAAGTACTATCAGATATAAGATATTATTGTTCACATCAGTTTGTTAGAGGATTATCAATAGAAGAATGAAGTTCATATTCACTTCACAATCACCTCTGATTAAAATGCCACTTGAAAAGTAGAGACCTTTCATTCCAAAATGATACACGTTCCAAACAAAAGGTTAAATAGCAAGTCACCACTCTGACTTTGCAATCAAAGGTAAGTTTAATCTGTCAGCCTGTTTTCATGAGGACGAGAGGGAGCTATCACAATAGTATAAAATGAAGTTTTTCTTCTTCAAGAGGTGCTTTTCTGTGGATCATTAAAAACCAATATGAGCAGCACCTGATTCAGCTGAGTTCCCCCTTCTGGCTAAAACAGCACACAAATCTGATAATAGACAATGTAAGGGACTAAGTGAGACCTTAGAAAAGAGGTTGAGAGAAAAGCACTCTTTCATTTGTTATAATACAACAATTACTACTACTATTATATGTCAAGTCATGGAACTGGGCTCTGGCATGCTGAGGGTCAAAATAAGAAAAACCAGAAATTCTCACTGCTCACAGAGGTTTACTGTTTAGAAGAGCTGGGTGGTGTAAACAGTTGATACTTCAACTTAGCTTCAATAACTAATTGCAGCACTGGAGGTTGGTGTTCATCCAAAGTTCCTTGGATAACAGACTAGGCTTTCAAAATAGTCAATTCTTAAAAATCCTGTGGAGCATAGTTCTACCCTGACATGTAAGGAGTTACCATGATTTGAGATAAATTTGATGGAAACCAATTTTAAGCAGTAATTATACAGGGTCAACAAACAGACAATGTGGATGCTAAGAGAAAGCCAGAGGGATTGTGCTTGCAGATCCTCTGTTCTAAACCTAGAGGTGTTTGAATATGGCATCAGAAAGAGAAGACATGTTCCTCGCCCACCTTTGATGTTTTCCTCCTACCTTCAACCTGAGGAACAGGTTTATGGCACTGCACATTGGCTACCAGCTCTGCCCTCCAGGAACAAAGTAGATACTCCAACTCATTTGATGTCCTTTCTCTCCAAAAAATATGGCCAACATTTTAACTCTAAGGCAAATAAAATGGTGGAGAAGGATAATAGGTAGGTTTGCTTAGAAAGAAAACTCACTAAGAGGGTGATAGATGGGTTGTAGACTTTAAGAAATCGTAGCAGTTTTTTACAAAAAGAGAAAAGACAAGAAATTCCTGTCAGAAGAAGCCACAAGCCCACACAGAGGCATAATACAGAGAATAATACAGTGTTCTGAGAGTAAGCAATTTCTTAGTGTGACTGAGCAGGGTGGCCTGCCAGGGCGGAAAAAGAAAGAGACTGAAGGACTGCCTTGTGGTCCCAGTTCTGAGGGACCGGAAAATGGTTTTAATCAGTTAAATGTATTTTATGACCAACTGGAAACCATTTTAAATCGTCAAGCAAGAGGCTGGCATGATAAAAATCCAAGTTCTAGAGTTTGTTGTTTTTAGCTGCCATGAGGTGGTCCCTCAAGATGATCATGTGCACAGTGGAGTGAAATGCTGCCCAGGCCGTGTCATCCCTAAATCAGGAGAAGAGCAGACTATTGTGATGCATAGGGCTTTCAGTGGCTAGTTTAGAAGCAGATGTCCAGGCCTTTTTTTCCTAGCCTGCTTACCAGAAGTTTCTCTAAGCCTTTTCACCATCGTGAATAACAGCATGTCTTTATCCACGGAGAGATACAATCCACTGGTTGGGAAATGATCTCAAATCTCAGGTATAGAAGGCAAGAATTTTATCACTGAACCACCCCTGTCAAACTCCAAAATGTTGCTGTTATCATTGCTATGTGCTGGTGAGTTGGAACCAACTGGCCATCTGGTGAGTTTTTAGAGATTATAACTTGAGAAGTTATAAATTGCATGAGAGGAGATTGCCCATCTTTCTCCCTTGGAGTAACTGGTGGATTTGAATAGTTTACCTTTGGGTTGTTGTTTGTGGGTTGCTGGTTATTATTATCCTTCCTGGATAGTGTTTCTCAAATTTCAGTGTACACAATAATCACATAAATTACTGATTAAAATATTAATTCTCAGAACCTTCACTTAGGTTTTACTGTTCAGTAGGCCCAGTTTAAGGCCTAGAGATTATACCTACTTTAGCATGCAATTAACTAGTTCTTTTGCAGGTGTTATGGCTACCATATGTTGAAAAATATTGTTCTAGAAGGATAACTCTGCTAGCAGAATGTTCACTCAGTTGAAGGGAGCAAGGGAGCAGAAAGCTCTCAGTCAAGTATTTTGCTGCTGGGTATGACCAAGTTGGTATACTTGGGTGTTCTAGGGGCCTGTAAGACAAAAATGGTCTCACTCTACTTGGATGATATGTATGATAAAAGGCATAGAAGAGTGTTGTGTTTGCTTCAGTGTCTTAGAGAGTTCAGTAAAATCTTACTTTGAGTTTTTCACAACGGACCCCTCTTTGTCAGAGATCTCTAGAGTACTGAAGAGCAATCACATTAGTCTGGGGACTGAGATGTGCCTGATCCCGGTCATATTTCTTTCTATACATCAGAAAGCTGGACAATGACTAGGGATAATAGAAAGAGAGTTGATGCCTTTGAGCTGTTGTGCTGGAGAAAAGTATAAAATGTACCATGGACTGCCAGGAGAGCAAACAGATTTGTCCTTGAGAGAGTGAAACCAGACTGCTCTTTGGAGGCAAGGGTTCTGAGGCTTTGTCTGGCACACTGGGCATGTTGCAAGGAGGGACCAATCCTTGGAGAGGGACATCATGCTTTGAAAGGACAGCACAAGAGAGGAAGGCTCTCGATGAGATGGATTGATTCAGTGACTGGAATAATGAATTGTAGTGTGTCAGAGACAGTAAGATTGGCACATGATAGAGTAGGTTTCAGGGCTATTGTACATTGGGTTGCCATGAGTTGCAAGTGACTCACTGGCACATGACAACAACAACCCCTCTTTTGTGACCAAGTTGTATGAAACTGCACTGCCAACCCCAAGGCAGGCAGTTTGAATCCACCAGTCACTTCTCAAGAGGAAGACAGGCAGTCTCTTCCTGTGTAATATACTGCCTCTGAACACCTACTAAAGGGTCATCTTATGAGTTAATTCTGATTCAGTAGTACATAGCAACACTCCTCTTCTGGGTAAATAATGGTCCTGCCAATCCAAAGGCACACAGTTCAAATCCACCAACTGCTTCACAGGAGAAAGATGAGCAATACTCTCTGATATAAATATATTATTGAACCTTACAAACCAGTTCATTAAAACTTCTCAGAAATTTCTTAAGCCCAGTGAGGAATTGAGGTTTAGGCTCCAGTGGGAAGTGCTTACTTCACCTCATAGCCATTTTAGCTGATCCTCTATTGAATTTTCAGAGGCTGTAAATTGCATGGGAGGAAATAGCTCATCTTTCTCCTTCAGCTAGTAGATTTGAACTGCCTGCCTGCTTGTTGGCAGTGCAACTCCTTGTTCACTAGACTACCAGAGCTCACCAGTGAGAAGCACTAGAAAACACAAAAGTAATTCTGTGCACTATGTGAAAAACGGGTGTGTCTTAAAGACAATAACATTTTATATGGGTTTGCATACCAATTGTTGTTGTTGTTGTTTTTATGTGCTGTCAAGTTGCCTGTGACTCATAGCAACCCTATGTACCACAGCCCTATACCCTGCTCTATCCTGTGCCACTCCTACTGTCTCTGACACAACTACATTCATTATCCCTGTCACTGAACCAATTGGTCTCATCAAGGATCTTCCTCTTCTGCGCTGTCCCTCCACCTTCCCAAACATGATGTCCTTCTCTAAGGACTGATCCCTCCTACATGCTCAAAGTATGTCAGGGGGGAAAAAAGGCTTCAGAATCCTTGCCTCCAAGGAGTAGCCTGACTTCACACTCTCCACGACAAACCTGTTTGTTCTCTTAGCAGTCAGTCTATGGTATATTCAGTACTCTTCTACAGCACTATGGCTCAAAAGCATCAATTCTTCTATCATCCTAGTCATTGTCCAGCTCTCTGATGCATAGCAAGTGAGTGCAAAGACCATGGCCTGTGTCAGGCACACCTTAGTCTCCAGACTGACATCGTTGCTCTTCGGGTCTTTAGAGAGGTCTCTAACTGAAGACTTTCCTATCACAATGCATCTTTTAATTTCCTGGCTGCTGGTGCCAAGACTGTTTATTGTGGAGCCAAGCAAACTAATGCTGACAAAGAGAGAGAAATTCAGGGGAGCAAGGACACACAGGAGCTGGGGACTCAGCTTCCCCATCACCACCAAACAGTTATCCTGACTCAGAAGCCCACAGGCAGAGCAAGGTGGAGTCGGCAGTCCTTGGGCAAGGCTGTTAGGCAGAGCGCTGCTGTGAATACCAATTAGTAATCAATAAACCTACTCAAAAGGTAATTTTATTTTTTTAAAACAGCATATATGAACGTTGTAAGTAAATCAGCATAATTTTTTTTTTAAAAAAGGTAATCTTCAATGTCTTGGATCTGCCATAGCATTTTGTTAATTCTTGTATTGCCATGTCACAATTGGACTTAGTGGTAACACCCAATAGCTCCTTTCTTCATTGGTTGTATTCTCTTGTTTTCAGCCTACGTGTACTTCCAGAACTGATCTGTTGTTGTTATTATGTGCCGTCGAGTCGTTTGTGACTCATAGCAACCGTATGTACAACAGCCCTAAACCCTGCTCTATCCTGTGCCAATCTCATTGCCTCCGACACACCCACCCCCATTACCCCAGTCACTGAATCAATCCACCTCATAGAGGGTCTTCCCCTCCTGCGCTGTCCCTCCACTCTGCCCAGCATGATGTCCCTCTCCAAAGACCTGTCTCTCCTTACAACATGTTCAAAGTATGTCAGGCGAAGCCCCAGAATCCTTGCCTCCAAGGAGCAGCCTGGTTTAACCCTCTCTGGGATGAATCTGTTTGTTTTCTTGGCAGTCCATGGTACATTAAGTACTCCTCTCCAGCACCACAGCTCAAAGGCATCAATTCTCCTTCTATCCTCCCTAGTCATTGTCCAACTCTCTGATGCATAACAAGTGATTGCAAAAACCATGGCCTGTATCAGGCGCACCTTAGTCTCCAGCCTAGATGATCTGTATTTCCCCCCCAGTAAGAATAACTGTGTTTCTAGAGCTCCACTCAGAGCTTTTACTTTCTTAGTTCCATCTCTTGCAAGTCAATGAAAAAAAGACTCTAATGAGTCTTACCACTAGGCCCAAAGGTGATAATGTGATGTCACAGGGATGATCAGGATATTATGGTAGTTCAAATATACTGAACTTAGCATTATATTTTAAACTGATTTATTGGTCACTTAATTGCTGTTCAAACCCACAGGAAATATTATTGTCTTATGAAAGCACAAACTCATATCTAGTAGCTTAGGAAAACTTCATCAAACTTCCTCTATTCTTTCTCTGCTCTTCAAAACTGAACAGGGAAGTTGGAATAGGATTAGTTTTGCAAGTCTATCTTAAATTCAGTAAGAGAAGAACAGAAGGACCCACTGTATACTTCTGGACCTAGATCATATTGTTAATAAAATAATATTTGAGTTTTCATTTTGCTAAATGTGATTTATGTGCAGATCTTTAGGTTAGGACCCTAAAGATAGAAAGGATAAGAGTCAAATACCAAAACTCTTACCATTTTGTAGTAAAATAGATTTAAGATTCAAGAGACTTTTCAAATTTTGATGCATTTTTTTTACATTTACTACTAGTTTATCTACAATATTCGAACACATTGTTTTTAAGAACAAATTCTTTCAATTTCCTTCATCTCCCCACCCAACAAATTGTACAACCCCATGATTAAACCCCCATCTCCCTGCACATCCTCATCCCTATGTTTCTAACCTCTCCCACCCCTCGTGGGTCCTTATACTCATTCTAAAATAATGGTTTTATATAATATTTATCCTTATGAGACTGAGTTAATTCACTAAGCATAATGTTCTCCAGTCCATACCAAGTTAGGTAATAATTTAAAAAGCCATTGCTCCTGAGTACTGCATAGTATTCCATTGTGACTGTACCATAATTTCGGAATCCCTTCATTTGTGGTTTGATATTTGGGCTGTTTCAATGTTCTTGCAATGGTGAATAATGCTGTTAAGAACATTGATTTACAAATCTCTGTTTGTGCCTCAGATCTCATTTTTTCAGGGTATATTCCATGTGGTGGAATAACTGGTTCATATGGAATTTCTATCTTTAGCTTCTTGAAGAAGCATCAAACTGTCTTCCAGAATGGTTGTACCATTTTACAATCATACCAACAATGTATGAGTTTCTTTCTTTTACCCTTTAAACTTTGTGACTCTTACTAGAGTGAGATGGTATCTCATTGCCAGTGATTTGGAGCGTTACTTCATGTGTCTGTTTGCTATTTAATATCTTTCTCTGTGAAAATTTTTCCATGTCTTTTTGTAATTGAGTTATCAGACTTTTTGCTTGTGGAGGCCCAGGAGTATTCTATAAAGTTTTGTTATTAAGACTCTTATCTGAGATGATATAACCAAATGTTTGTACCTAGTCTCTAGATTTCCTTTTCACCCTGTTGGAAAAATTTTTGATGCACACATAGATTTAAAATTTAAACGGTCCCACACATCAATTTTATCCTCTTCAGATTGTGCATTTCTAGTTGTATTTGGCAGTCTCTTTATACCTTGGACTAGTGCTTCTCAGCTTGATCCCAGTTTGTCTCTTATGTATGTTATGGTTTTGGTCTTTACTCCCAGGTCTCTGATCCATTTTGAGTTGATTTTTTGTGTATGGTGTGAGGTGCGGATCCTGTTTCAGATTTCTGCAGGTTAGAAGTCCAGTTTTGCCAGCAATTTATTGAAAAGGTTATAATTTCCTCATCTGATAGATTTGATTTTCTATTTCCTTATTGAATATCAGTTGACTTTAGATATCTGGGTCTATTTCTGGGTTCTCAGTTCTATTCCATTGGTCATTGTGCCTGTCATTGTACCAATACCATGTTGTTTTCTGTATAGTACGTTTTGAAGTCAGGAGTGCTATGCCTCCAACATCAATTTTATTTCTCAGAAATATTTTGCTTATTTGGGGTCTCTTGTCTTTCCAAATAAATCTGATAATTTATCTTTTAATCTCTTTGAAAAATGAATTTAGTATCTGTATTTGGATTGCATTGAATATGTAGACTATTTTGGGTAGGATTGTAATTTTCACAATATTGAGTCTTCCTATTCATGAACAGAGTACATTTCTCCATTTCTTTAGGTCTTTTATTATGTCTTACAAAAATGCTCTTTGCATAGGTCTTTTGTATCTCTAGTTAGGTTTACTCCTAAGTATCTCAATTTGTGGTTGGCTGCTGTAAGTGGTATTGTTTTCTTGATTTCCTTCTCTGGATTCTCTTTGTTACTGTAGAGGAGTGCTATTCCTTTTTTGGTATTATCTTATATCCTACAACTCTACTAAATTGACCTATTAACTCTAACTCTATTATTGCATCTTTGGAGTTTTTTGTGTACATTAACTTATAATCTGTATATAGCAACAGTTTAACAATCTCTTTGCAGATCTGGGTGCCTTTTATTTCCTTCTCTTGTCATATTGCCCTAGCAAGCACCTCCAATATAATATTGAAAAGAAGTGGTGACAGTGGGCATTATTGTCTGGTCCTTGTTAACAAGGAAAATGTTTTTAGTCTTTCTCCACTGAGAATGTTGTTGGCTTTTGGTTTTGCATATATTATTTTTACTATGTTGGTGAAATTCCCTTGTATTCCAATTTTGCTGAGTGTCTTTATCAGGAAGGTTGTTGGATTTTGTCAAATGTCTTTTCTGCAACGATGTCTAAGATCATATAGTTCTTAGTATTTACTTTGTTAATATAGTGAATTATGTTGATTGTTTTTCTTATGTTGAACCATCCTTTCATACCTGTTATTAATCCCCCTTTGTGATTTTTTTTAATATACTTTGGATTATATTGTCTAGGATTTTGCTAAGGATTTTTGCATCTATATTCATGAGAGATCTCTCATGAATACAGACAGAGAGGTCTGTAGTTTTCTTTGCCTGATTTTTATATTAGGGTTATTCTTGTTTCATAGAATGACTCTGGAAGTGTTCCTTCTTTTTCAATTTTTTGAAATAATTTAAGTAGAATGAGTGCTAAATCCTCTCTGAATATTTCATAGAATTCAGCTGTGAAGCCATCTGGTCGAAGACTTTTCTTATGGGGAAGTCTTTTTTATGACCTTTTCAATTTTCTTTCCTTGTAATGGGTCTGTTCAAGTGTTCTAGTGAGGTTCTTATCTTCCAGCTCACTGACTCTTTATCTCTTCAGTTCTACATTTTTTATTCTACCAGTGTGTTGGACATGTCTATCATTTTGGTCTTAATATTCTGGATTGCATTTTTATGCTTTTCTGTTGTTTCCAGTACTGTGTTGGTTGTTCCCTCTCTGTCATGTGATGATTTTTTAATTTCTTGTACCTCTTTGTCTAGTCTATCAACTCTTTCTTCTATCTCTTGCGTTTTCGTCTGTACCTGTTCAAGTTTCTCCTCGTCCATATATTTTCTCTGGACTATTGCCTCTGAAGTATTTGCTCTCTTATTGACTTCCTTTGTTTCCTCCCACATTTGCATCTTTTTCTGTAGATGATCAACTAACTCTACATTAACATATTTCGTCTGGATTTCTCTATCTGGGGTATTCATTGGGCCTGCTTTTTAGAAGGGTTATTTTGTTTTTTCAGACTGGCTTATGTGGATTTCTGCTTTCTTGACATTATGGGAGTCTTTTCTTAGTATATATTAGGCTGTTATAACTATAAAATTATGTATCATACATTTTGTGAAGCTCTTACATATGTATGCTTCCTTCTTGGTCTGACGCCTACAAAGCTGAGGACCTGGCAGCAGTTTTCCCCCCAAAGAACCTGAATGACAAAGGAGGAAGCCTGTTGTTCCCTTCTGGAAGTGGCTTCTTGCCTCTCTGTCAATGTGCCCAGGACTTCCCTATTGCTTGAGGTAAGAGGTCTCACGTTGTCAAGCTAGGCAGCAGTTTTCCCCCCAAGTAACTGTGAGAGCAGTGCTTGCAACGCAGTCATGCTTCTGGCCACGCATTCTGTTTTTAACATCAACCTAAAGTTCAAAGAATATTCAGCCTGTCCTTGATAATAAACTACACACTGTTTGAGAAAATTTTGGAATTACCCTTTAACTCAATCTTTAGATGCAAAATAATTCTAGAATCCTTCTTGTTGTATACTAGAGAGACTATGGAGTAAGAGGACATGGTTAATAAATGTTATGAACTCCTGGGAAGGAAGCTGCCATATAAATACTGAGTACCATTATTACTTTGCAATGAGAACAAAGGGAACAACTTTGCATTATCACCTTAAGGGCAAGGAATAAGCAGCCACTTTATCAGCACCTGTGACACTGCCATAGACTCTTTCTCCAGAGAAGCTGCCGCACTTTGATAGACCATCAATCTCAGTTCTTGGGCAATTGCCTTCCACCTATGCTGATATGGAAAATCAATCTTGATTTCCAGAAGGCAGAACAACCATCACTAAAGGTCACAAAACAATTGCAGTAGCTTTTCTTCAGCAGCCAGTGTAAAAAGACTTCTACCAGCCTTGGATAAATCTATTTCTCCGCTCAGTCATCAGTTCCTCTCCTTGCCAATGTACGAGAGGGAATAATTTATAGTGAAAAAGTCAAACAAAAGGATTACTATTAAGAAGAAGAAAAACCCGAACCACTATAGCAGAGGTTAAAATGAAATTAGACTCATGGAAAATCATACTCTAATTTACTATCCTATCATCTATGTATTCAACCTAAAGCCAATTCTATAAGCTTGAACATTCTGGTTTCTGACCACAGATTACATTGTTCTAGCAGAGCCCTTATAATCAACCAAGCTTTGTCTCCATTGCCAATGTCTATTACCTCCAGAATATGTCTCTAATCAATTGCTTTTTTCTTTCTCTCTGGAAGAAATAATTATGAATTATTACAAGATTTTAAAGCAGCTTGCTTTTAAATTTTTTATTTCACGAGTTTTCAGTCCCTTCATTCAATTTACCTTTTCAGACCTCCTTTGTGTGAGGTGTTTCTTTTAACAACACCCAGGGCTGAAAATTATTTTCCCATTTAACTTAGAAAGATATCAAGATTCAAAACAGTTAACTGCACAGTTTGTTTGCCTGGAGCTAGTAATAGCAAGTTTATATGGTTTGGCTTTTTTAATTCCATCATGTATGAGGAAGGGTTTTTCAGATGTAGGAGGCTAGAAACTAAAAAAGTCTGAAACCTGGAATCTCTAGTGTGGAAAACTGTAAAACCTAGAAAGATGTCTAAGTTAAAGTCTTAATGCAGAATTCCTTCTCTCTGGGAAAGCTCCATTTTTGCTCTGAAAGCCTTTAATTTACTGAATAAGATCTGCCGATATTATTACAGGTAATCTCCAGAATGATCTGAATATAAATATTAATCTCATTTACAAGATAACGCCAAAGCAACTTCTAGATTTGTGTTTAACTAACTAGGTACCATATCCTCACCAAATTGACACATAAATGATTAATTAATCATCATCTACTACAATTATGTCCTTTCTAACTGGTTTCCTTACTGACTTTCTCAAAGTATTCATTATCCCATACCCATCTCAAAAGTTGTCAAAAAATTACTTACTCATTACATAATTGCTATCTGTCAGTTATATAATCCAGTGCCAAATTATGCCTGTCTGTATTCTATTTCTCCTCTATAGAGTCATTTCACTTGAAAATATGATTTGCACATTGCCATCTTAAACAGCTAATGTGTTGTTCTTATAATATTTCCCTCATATTAAATATTTTTAAAACTTTTTCCTACTTATTGAAATCATACCCACTCAAGGTCCAGCTTAATATCACAATTCCCAGGATGTTCCTAATCCTTAATGAGGTTTTCCAACTCCAAACTCCAGAAGCATTTAAAAGTCTGAAAAAAAGGTTAATTTCTCTGCAGGTGCTTCCTGGGTTGCATTTTGCCATCAATTCTTTCTCACTGTCCCAAGGATATCTAAGTGTTATTTGAGATAACGTCACTCATGATTTCTCAAGCCAACTTTGCCTACTTGTCCAACAAGCTTCTCTCTTCATGACACACTTTTCACTGATTTTCATGGAATGACTCAATTGGTCTTTTTAATCTCTCCTCCTTTCTTCCCATTTGTAACTCATTTATAATTATTTTCCTTTTTTTTTTTTTTTTGCTTAAGTGTATTTGATCCATCTCTACTTTTCCAAAGCCACAATCTTATGTCCTTGTTTCCTCACCTGAAAGCAACATCTAACATTCAAGTCTGTTTTCATTTATTCCACACACACCCTATGTGTAGAATAAATGAAAGTCTCTCTGTCTTTGGTGCTTTATTCAACTATTATCCTTAATTCAGCTCTTTATCTTATGTAGGCTATGAGTTTGGACATGTATGGAAGTCTCATTTGATATTATTGGATTATACCTTTATTTACAAACCAAAATCTTTGCTTTTTTTTTATCACATAGTTCATGCTTCATGGAAGCTTGCTACTTGTTTGAGTGGTTCAGTAGAATGCTCATTATTTTATTTCTCATCTCAAAGTCCTATAGTTCTCCAGTTCTAATTTTCGTAACACATTTTTAGCTGCTTACTGAAATATAAAAAATCCTTCTCTGTCTCATTGTCTTTTCCAAACTTCTTGCCTAATGTCTATCAACCTCATTGCTCCTCATACAAACAAACAAACAAACAAAAACAAACTCGCTTTTGCCTAGTCAGTTCCAACTCACAGCAACCCTCCCTTAGACTTCTGAGAATGTAAATCTTCACAGGTGACTGCCCGTCTTTCACCTGCAGAGCAGCTGGTCTCTTTGAACCATTTACCTTTCAATTAGCAATACAACATTGATCACACTATGTCACCAATGCTCCTTTGCTACAAGTAAGTGAATCTACATATTATCACAGTTTTTGGAGAAGATACAAAGAATGCAGCCTTCGGGGTGGATTGCATCTCAATGTTAAGAAAAGGATTCTTATCACTGGACTGATATGCAACATCATGATGGATGGAGAAGAGATTGAAACTGTCAACAATTTCATCTTTCTTGGATCCACAACTAACACTTTTGGTGCCAACAGTCAGGAAATAAGGAGACACATTGCACTGGAAAAATCTATAGTTAGGGACTCTCCAAATTATTGAGGAGTAATGATGTCAGTTTGAGGACTAAGGTACATCTGATTCTGGCCATGGTCAAGCTGATGATTTGTTATGTATCTGAGAGATCAATAATGAATAAGGATTACAGAAGAAGTGATGCCTTCAAACTATTGGTGTTGGAGAAGAGTTCTGGATATCCAATGGACTACCAGAAGAACAAACAAATATGTCTTGGAGAGGGTGCAGCCAGGGTGCTCTTTGGAGGTTAGCATGATGAGGCTTTGACTTACATACTTTGGGTGTGTTGCTAGAAGGGGCAGGCATGATACTAGGAGGGACAATTCCTTGGAGAGGGACATAATGCTTGGAAGGATGCAAGGTCGGCAAAGGAGAGGAAGACCCTCAACCAAGTGGACTGACAGTGACTGCTGCAATGGCCTCAAGTGTGTCAGGAAATGTGAAGATGGCATAGAATAGGACAGTGTTCAGATCTGTTGTTCATAGGGTTGCTATGAGTTACACTCAATTCGATGGCACCTAACAACAACAGTAACAGTTGTTTGTCATCCTCAAGTCAATTCATACTCCTAATGGCCCCATATGATGTAGTAGAACTCTACCATAGAGTTGTTTGGTGTTTTAATAGTAATATTTATAGAAGCATGTTATTAGGTGATGTCAAGATCTTTGTCCTGAAAAACCACTGGGTGGATTCAATTAGCAGCCAATACTTAACTATTGTGCCACCAGGGCATTCATATTCTTATGTGACTGCCTTATTACTCACCTATGGAATTCCACATGGCTCTCTCACCTGGATGCTTGAATCACTGATTTTATAGACAGTTCAGTTGGTACAAAGCTGTGTACTTGGTGTATGCAACACAAAGACAATAAATAAAAACAATTGCAAACCACAGTGGCATCATAAGCGTGAGTGAATGCACAAGGGCAAAAAGCTACAGGATTTTACTTTTATTTAGGTTCACTACAAACTCAATTAAGAAATCTTTGAATTGAGACTTGGTTCATGAATCTAGGCTTTATACCAGGCAGCACAGAGCCAGTTTACACAGGAGTCAGGTTTTATGACTGTGTGTAATATGGAAACTATGCGGAACATTGCTAGAAAATTTAGGCCTGACACAGGGTTCCTGAATATGTTTGACATGGCGATTTTTCTGCTTTCTTTTCAAACTTGAAAAACAGATGGGGTATTTGACTTGAATTTAGGGTGGATAGTTTTCAGAAAGAAGAAGGAGGAGGAAAATTAGAAAAATGATTATTAAAACTAAGTATTTAATCATGTCTAGCATGATTTAACCAAACAAAGTGCTCACATGATGATAAGCTTAGAAGGAATATTCATTCTCAGAGAATAAATTCATTGGCAGAAATGATGAACTTTCCCCTTCATCATGCTTCAGAGATGAAGCGGCTCCTTTCTTATAGCATAGTAGAGATTGCATAATGATTTCTGCAGAAACGCTTGTGATTGACTTCACTAGTGTCACCTTTGTTTCTGAGGATTCAGACCCCTTCCTTAGCACATATCGCCCACGTGCCTTCCTTTGCACAATCTGGCACTTGACTCTGTACAGGAAGCTCCACATTTCCATTGCTTGTACAACAGTGTAACACAGTCAGGCTGAAACCTGGCAGAAATGCTTCCAGTGCTGCCAGGGAGGTGAAGGTATTTGCCTTCACTGTCTTCATTCAGCAGCGAATGGATAGCTCCTGCAATCACACTTCGTAAGAAAGTGGGTGTTGATGTGTTGTCCATGCTAAAGGTCTGCAATAATATTACTATTTTACAGGGTTTTTTAAAAAGCTCATTAGCTTCATACAAGTGATAAAAACCCACTGAAATTTTATGTTTCTGGACTCTGAGCAGTATCCATGTGGTGATCCTCCTCTTAAATTTTCATTAAGGCAGAAAGAAATTATCACTAATGTCATATTTTATAGGCTGTTTCAAAGTTATGAAAAGCATAATCTTGAAAAATTATTTGCAAGTCACTGTTTTGGAATTTGGAACTGTTTCTCCATAGAAGCAGTTACACTGATAGTAGATCTGGTCCCAGGCTAACTAAGAGTAACCTTTTAAACACATGATGTAGGGGAATTTGGAAAGGGAAAAAAACCTGACCTTAGAGTCACATGAGCCTCAGACACAGATCTCTTAGTGCAGAGAGCAGATATGTCTCCTTATAGCATGTCAAATAGAGATAATCTTTTCTAACCTGAAGATTATCTCATTATTGCCATAGAGTCGAAACCAAGTCATAGCTGATGTTCAAGCAGGTATTTGGAGACTATAAATGGTGTGAGAAGAGTTTGCC
>NW_006399806.1:5256761-5283917 GCF_000299155.1 Elephantulus edwardii | reverse complement strand
CAAATTGGATCTGACTGGTCCAGATGACTGCCCCTCTTTCTCCAGCAGAGCATGAAGTAGAGTCTGGGTTTTTTTCACCCCCAGGTGCCTGTTGGGGCCTGGGTTTCAGCTGTCCACACCACAGCAGTGGGCAACGAGCTTAAAGCCCCTGATGGCTCTGGACGCTGACTCTCACCAGCGATCTTTCTTCTATGGAGCAGCTGATGGAATTGAACTCCCTGAAAGTTTCCAGCTTTGGTTTAGTAGTTCAGCTCCCAACAGGTTTTTACAACCAAAGTTCTTAAAACTGACATTAAATGCTATTTAGATGGTGCATTGCCTTGTTGGATGCTATCAATTCTGATACTTGTTTTTATAAAGAAGAATGTAATATCAGGATCAGAGGAAGATTTATCAACAACCTTGCCTACTTAAAGTGAAGAGGAGTTGATACACTTGTTGCAGAACCTCAAAGACTACAGCTTTCTATATGGGTTGCATCTCAACGTCAAAAAAACAAAGATTCTCACCACTGGGTCAAGAGGCAACATTATGATTGATGCAGATAAGATTGAAGTTGTCCATGATTTCATCTTGTTTGGACCTACAGTCAACACCACCATCAGTAACAGCAGTCAATAAATCAAAAGATATACTGCACTGGGAAAGTCGCCTGTCAGGGACTTTTTTCAAAATACTAAAGAGTAATGATGTCACTGCAAAGACTAAAATGTGCTCAATATAAGCCATGGTCTTTTCAACTACATTTTTCAACCATCTGAGAGCCGGATGATGAATAAGGATAACAGACGTAAGATCAAGGCCTTTAAGTTGTGGTGTTGGAGAAAAGTACTGAGTATCCCATGGACTGCCAAAAGAACAAGCACATATATGTTGGAGAAAATGCAGCTAGAGTACTCTTTGGAGACAAGGATGGTGAAGCTTTGCATCTCATGCTTTAGACATACTGTTAAGAGAACTATTCTTTAAAGAAAGACATCATGTTTGGAAATCTGGAAGGCCAGTGAAAGAGAAGTAGACCCTTAAGGAAATGATTACAGCTATAGGATCAGGTGTATCATAAATAAGAATGACACAGAATAGGACAGTGTTTTGGTCTCTTGTTCATATGATTACTGTGAGTTGTACTCAACAACACTTAACTTCCTATAGGAAGAAGAGAATTGCCCCATAAGATTTCCAAGACTATAACCCTTATCATTAGATCTTTTCTCCCAAGGAGCTGCTACTGAGTTTGAACAGCTGACATTTCCGTTATTAATGGAGTACTTAATTATTGTATTACAAGGTCTCCTTAGCCGGCAAATAGTATCTTTTAATACATGGTAATGTTATTATTCTAACTACATTTTACCTACCTACTATATTGTAAAAATATGTAAAGAGTCAGGCTATTTTCACAGCCAGGTGGCTTTGCAATTATTCCTTAAGTTGAATATATTGAGCACTAAAACAATACACAGGCAGCCCTAGAGAGGAAAGAGCAGAAAGCATCATTTGGAATGTAAAAGGCATATATTGTAGCATCCTGCTGGGGACAGCTCTACTGACTTGGCTAATGATGAACAAGCAGCCTTTTCAAATGGAAGAAACTACCTTAGTCCAAATACATTCTCTGTTCTTTTTTAGAGACCCCAGCTTGACTACAACCCCCTATCCTTGTGAAGTGATCTATCATTGAGATCATTTAATAAGATGAAAATGCTTCATTCACAACTTTTATCTCATTACACCCAGAATCTGGAGACACTTCCTGGGATCTGCTTTCTACATGTTAAATCTAACCTTCTAGAATGTCCTGCCCAAATTCTTTGTCATACATTGCTGTTGTACATAGGGTCACTATGTACACTATGAGGTCTACTTCAACTCTCGCAAATCTATGCACAACTGACAAAACATTGCTCCCTCTTTTATTTTACAGGTCACCCCAATTCTCATATTAAATAATATCATCAGTTTCTTATTGTTCTACACAGAAAGTCTTAGAAGCTACAACCATCCAGTTTCACTATATGTCTGCAACTCAGAGGTTTTTGATAAGTATACATCCTTAGTTCTCTATCAATAGGGGCATTTCCACAAACTCAGGGGCAAGGTCACTGCAAGAATAACTTAGCAGGAAGACTGAGGTAGCTGCCAGTGTACCAACCTCTCACTAACCTTTCTCATTGCTAACTGAGAGTTGCACGTGCTACATGTATAACAGAAAAAGAAAGAAGGTCTAAGTCACAGTGGGATGCATAGAAGGAAATGGGAAGGACCTTTTGTGAAAAACAACATATTCAAACTTTGTAAATAAATCAGTATAAAATGAAAAAAAGAAAACACACACACATGCAAAACCACAAAAACAAATAAACAGAAAAAGAAATAGATAACTGAAGAAACTGTGCTGCAATCCTGAAGACATACAGTTCGAACTCACCAGCTGCTCTGCAGGAGAAGGATGGGTACTCTCCCGCAATTTACTGCCTCTGAAAAACAGCCTGAAGGGCAACTATGGGTCTGTTCAGACTATCTACAAAATAAAACTGCTCTAGGGTAGAGAGCTCTGGAAGCGTAGTGGATAAGGAACTGTACTTTCAATCCAAACGTTGTTATAGTTGTTGTTAGTACCATTGAATCGAATATGATTCTGAGCGACCCTATGAACAAAAGATCTGAACCCCGTCCTATCCTGTGCCATTCTCACAATCTCTAACATACTCAAGCTCATTGTTGCAGTCACTATGTCAATCCACCTGGTTGAGGGTCTTCCTCTCTTCACTGTCCCTCCAGCCTTCCAAGTATGCTGTCACTCTAAGGAATAACTTCGTCTAGCAATAGGTTCAACGTGTGTGCTTTTTCATCTTTGCCTCCAAGGAGCACTCTGGCTTTACTTTCTCCAGGACATATTAGTTCATTATTTTGGTAGTCCATGTGATATTCAACACTCTTCTCCAACATCACAGTTCAAAGATATTAATTCTTCTGTCACCCTTTTTCATTTTACAGTTCTCAGAGACATAACAAGTAATTGGAAAGACTATGTCCTGAATCAGGAGCGCCTTAGTCCTCAAAATGACATCTTTGCTCTTCAATAATTTGAGAATGTCCCTGACTACAGACTTTCTTAGTATGTCTCCTGATCTCCTGACTGCTTGTACCAAAGGATGATGGTTGTGGGTCCAAGTAAAATGAAATCATTTACAGTTTCAATCTTTTCTTTATTTAGCATGATACTGTCTATTGGTCCAGTGATGAGGATTTTTGTTTTCTTGACACTGAGATGCAATTTATATCGAATACTGCAGCATTTAACCTTCTACAACAAATGCTTAAAGTCCTCCTCACTTTCAGCAAACAAGATTGTGTTGTTCACAAACCATAGGTGATTGATGAGTCTTCCTTCAATTCTGATGCCACATTCTTTTATAGGATTCAGCCTCTCGAGTAATTTTCTCAGTATACAGACTAAATAGTTATGGAGAAAGGATACAACCTTGATACATACTTTTCTAATTCTAAACCATGGAATGTTCCCTTGCTCTATTCACACAATAGCCTCTTGCTATAGGTATAGATTTGGAACAAGTACAATTAAGTGATCTGGGATTCCCATTCTTCTCAAAATTAGCATAGTCACATATAGACATTCTTCTGGAATTCTCTGCTTTCAGACAGGATCCAGCTGACATCAACAATGATATCCCTGGTTCCACAGCATCTTCTAAATTCAGCTTAAAAGTCTGGCAGTTCCCTGTGTACATATTATTTGAGTTGTTTTTGAGTGATTTTCAGCAGTAATTTGCTTGTATGTAATATTAATGATATTGTTCAATAATTTCCACATTCTGTTGAATTACCACCAACTACTCTGGGAGAAAAATGGATAATCTCCTGATGCAATTTACAGCCTCTGAACACTCACTGAAGCGTCAGCTATGAGTGGATTCTAACTCGATCGCAATGAGAGAGAGACTACTGTAGGGGAAGGGGCACTGATTTTCTAATTAGGAAAACTCGATTCTAATTTTGTCACTGCTTTGAGCAATCACTTGATGTGGAGAGGGGAAAAAAATAGTACACAAATTAAAAAAATAATTCTGGAAAATGAGGGAGCAGTTAGTAAACAAACATGCATTATTTGCATAAAATTACCATATTCTCACTGTATTTCAGTTTCATAATTTGAAAAATGCTCCAATTGCTTCATTCTTTAAGTCAGATGAAATAGTAAGTAAGTAACATACTAAGTAAGACTGTTTTGGCAAGTGTAATGCATGCTAAGCAAATACTAGAATTATGATGTAAATCTTCATCATTATAAACCTGTCCTTAGACTTTTAGCTTGCTTTGAAGACAAATGTCATGCTGACCTCCACAGTATGTTAGCTACTTTCCCAACGGGCATGCTGACCTTTCTGCTACAGTTTCCTATTTCTTGGTCTATTGCATTTTCTGTTTATTGGTCCATGTCCTGCCTTGTCAGCAGTAATCAGCTTTCAGCTCTGTTTTCAAACTTCTAATTGTACTCACCTTCAACACCCCTCACTTTACTGTATGTCAACATCAATTATAAAATGTTCATTGAGCACCTATTGCATGTTTTATATAGCCTGCTAGTACCTGGATATGTGAAGATGATTAAAGCACAGTTCTTGAACTTAAGAAATGAACAGTCAAACTCAAGTGGTTATAGTAAGACTAGAAAGACAAGGAGAGTCATGAGGGGTATTTCAAGAGCCTGTCTAGAAATGGCTCATCTTCTACTTATATTCTATAGATAATTACCTACATTTGATCTGGATTTAGCAGTAAAACAAGGCTAGGGCACATAATCTTCTGATGTGTCCATGAAAAGACAAATGAAACAGAATGCACTGACCACTTAGCATTGTCTCTGCCAAATGATCCCTTCGTAAAATACAATATTGTTATGGTGTGTACATGTCACTGAGGAAGCAGAGAGGATGCAGTTATTAATTCTGCTGAAGGACTGGGGAAACCAACAGTAAAGTGGAACCTTGAAAAATGAATATAGTTTACTAGATGCAGAAAGTAGAGGAAGGGCATTTTTCAAAGAGAAATAGTGCGGGACAATTGTGGAGCCATTGAAATGCACCTGTTTTATGGGAGAACAATGCTTTACTGGTAAAACTGAATTCCATAGCTTCTTGGAAAATGGCAAAATGCAAGATTGAAAAAGATAAATGGGGGATCTTTGAATGCCAGGCTGGAATTTCAATTCCTTCTACTGTGCAATGGGAAGCCATTTTTTTTTTAAGCAAAAAACTTTGACATGCTTTGAAGATCCTTCCAATAGCAAAGTAGAGAGGAAATTGTACAGTGTGAGACTAATTAAGACATGAGTTCTATCGTGGTGTTCAAACCTAGCTGCACAATAATATTTTCTTGGGAGATCTTACAAATGCAGAGACACACACACTGCAGCAGACCAACTGAATCAGAATTGCTCCTGTGAGCAGTGCGCTTTTCAGATTTCCTTGAGTTCAATGAAGAGGTAGAACTGAGAGAGTAACTGAGCTGTACTAACTTATAATTGCTTGAAGGGCTACTCTACTGCATTTTAAAAAATAAAGATCAGCAAAAATGAGACCAGAAAATTTGAACTGATCAAATGATTCATTAAGTAGGATTTTTCTTGTGCAGCCTTTAATTTGGGGCTCGAATCATGGGGATGATTATTTTGCAAAGCACTTTGCCTACCAAACTGGGTGCAGGGGAAACGTCTCCAGTGCACCAGACGTAGTGTTTGGCACAGGCACATACTTCAAAGTCGTTCTCAATTGTTCCCTGTGTGTGCTATTACATATTACTAGATATAAGATTCAGCAACAGTATTCAAAAACCTTCTCAAGTCTCATTTGTTTTGCAATATCTTTTTCAATTATGTATAAAAGGCCTCCGAAAACAACCGTCAAATTATCCTGACATTTTATAGACTTTTTTTACACCAACCCAAACCAAGTTGTTTGACTCTACCAACTGCTCCTCAGGAGAAAGAAGGGACATTTCCTCCCATGTGACGTACAGTCTCTGAAAAGCCACAGGAGGCTCTGATTGATGGCAGTGAGTGTTACTGTTTTGTTGTCTACACATTCCCCCAGGGACTTTCTGGAGCAGTCATGGTTCAAATTCTCTACAATTCTCCAAGTTCTTGGATCATCCACCCCCTAGTTGACTTCCTTCTTTCCCTGGTTCACAGGACTGCTAGCCATCCCCCCACGGTGATCATGCTCAAGAAGGGGTGATGTGCATATTCCCTGTAAGACTGAGATCCTATAAACACAGAAGCTATGGTGGTTAGTGATAAGAAACTTGAGATTGGAGTATGTGCACTCAAAGCATTACCTGGATCCACAGAAATGGTGGAGAGAATACAATAACTAGAAGTAGGCTGAGCTTAGGCACATTCCTTTAGAATTACCCACTTAGCATATGTGCACAGGTGTGGATGGCCAGGGAACAGTTATCTTGAGAAGCAGGTAGTCCTGAGGACCCCTGTCTTGTTGATTTGATACCACATGGTGACTATAGCTCAGTGAAGAGACCAAGCTTTCTGAAACTCACAGATAGGAGTCCACGGGAATGTACTCTTATGCTTGCAGCTGATGCCTATTTGAACCTAGCCGTGGATGGCTGGAGGTGAGGTGACCAGAACCCCCACCAGATGAAAAGCAGATGATCTATGCTGTGTGCTAGGGCTGATTGCTGCAATCTGATAGCTTTCTCTAGGACTTTGCTTGTGGATACAAATGCTCAAAGTTTCCAAATCAGACTGAGAATTCCTCAGCAAAATGGAAATATTCGTTCCCTCAGAGTACTGGTTTGATAAGAATGTGAAAATCAGAAATTAGCTATCTAAAAGGGGGATATCAAAGCATGAGACATGATACAGCTGGCTTACATGCTTTCACAAATATAATTATTAGTTAGATGATTATAAGGGGGAAAGCCCATAATACACATGAAAGAAATATAACACATGAAAGATTATACAAAACACAATGTACATGCATGAAGCACAATGTATATGAACAAGAAAAATACTTTTTTTAAAAAAATCTGCATTGTAATCTCAAAGGCACACAGTTCAAATCCTCCAGCTACTCTGAGAGAGGGGAATGCACAATCTCCTCCTGTGAGATTCACTGCCTCTGGAAACCTACTTGAGAGTCAGCTATGACTTCCTGACTTGTTAGCACACACCAACAAACCAAAATGGGGTCTGAGTGCTTTCTTACCTTCTCTCCTTGGAAATCTCCAATATTTTGACTTGTATCTTTGTGTAGCTACTACTACCCCATTCTCCTGAATGTCCATCACAGCCTCCAAGCTTACTTACAGTTCTAAATAGTTCCATGCTTGTCCTTCGGATATCAAATATCACTTCTCAACAAATAGAACCACTTCGGATATCAAATATCACTTCTCAACAAATAGAACCACTTGTGACTAGATTGTAATCTTATTGTCTTCACAGTAATGTTTCTGAGGAGTTTATAGAGAGAATCACGGTGCTTCGCAACTTTTTAATAATTCATTTCTTTTGAGGTTCCACCATTCCAGAAAAAAAAACAAAAACGAAAACAACCGAAAACAAAACAACCAACCAACCAAACAAACCATAATCCAGGCTGTGTCCTGTGATGGTCCCCTTGGTGCTGGGATGCTGCCCTCTGCTGTGATGGTTGAGCAGGCTTCACCTCTTCGATGCCTGCTGAAGTCAGTCAAGTATCACATTCCTGTTCACCTGCTCCCCACAAAGCACAAGAAACCTGTCAAGCATTAGCAGACATCGCCAGTGCAGTGAATTAGCTAGCATGGCTTTTCTAGTTCAGTCTTTGTAACTCCCACCAAATGGCTGGGGTAGGGGTAGGGTGTATGCCTTCTAGTCAGAACTTACGCCATAGCTCACCCTCCAGCGGCTTTTCAGAGGCAGTACATAGCATACAAGAGATTGCCCATCCTTCTCCAGTGGAACAGCTTGCGGGTTTGAACAGTGTGCCTTTGAGATTGGAGCACAGCTTCTTACCACTAGGCCACCAGAACTTCCTAATGGTTGGGTTGCTGTTGCTGTTGTTAAGTGCCATCAAGTTGAGAACAGCTCATAGTAACTTTATAAACAATAGATCTGAACCTTGTCCTGCTCTGTGCCATTTTTACCAACTCTGACACACTTGAGCTAACTGCTGAAGTCACTGTCTTGTCTCTATTTGTCTTGTTGGGAGTCTTCCTCTTTTTCACTGATTTTCCATCTTTCCAAATCTGGTGTCCCTTTCCAAGAAATAGCTTCTCTTAGCAACAAGCGCAAAGTATGACAGACAAAGTTTCTCCATCTATGCCTCCAAGGACCATTCTTGCTACACTTTTTCAAGACATATATATTTGTACTTTTACCACTTCATGGAATATCCACTGCTTTTCTTCAATGCCATAACTCAAAGGCATCAATTCTTCTTCTGTCGCCCTAACTCATTGTTCAGCTCTTAAATGTACTGCAAGTGATTGAGAGATCATTGCCTGAGTCAGATGCCCTTGGGTCGTCAAACTGACATCAAGGACTGTGCAAATATGAAGTGTCTGTGGCTCACTAAGAGGATTGTGTAGCTTGTTAATAACATGGATAAGATAGATGACATACTTGTGGAGTTAAAAACCAAAAAACTTGCAAATTCACTGCTGTCAAGTTGGAGCTGACTCATAACTGACTTTCCAGTGATTTTCAAGAAGCTGTAAACTGCACAGAAGAAATCTCTGCATTGCTCCTGAAGAGCTGCTAGTGGATTTGAACCAGCCACGATGGCCTAGTGGAAAGGAAGTTATGCTACCAAGCCGAAGGTGGGTGATTTTCCTCTGTGGCCCTCGGTCAGGTTCTAATTGTCTTCCTGTCAAACATTCTTCTAGGTGGTATAGCACTGGTCTGTGCGTTGCTGTACAGAGGTAACTCGTGGTTGCTGTGATGCTGAAGACTGTGACAGTGATGTGCCAATCTTGGTAACGGGTAGCCATGGTGGACAGTGTTGGCTGGAGCTTCCTGACTAAATCAAGCCTGGAAGTAGGAGCAGCATCCACTTCTGAAATGGCTTGCCTCCAGAAACTCTATGTATGAACAGTGCTCAGGCTGTTCGTTCATAGGGTCACTATGAGTCGTCTACGACTCCACGGCATCAAACAACAACAACAACCTTTAAGTTATTAGTGCAACTTTACATGAACTACACCGCCAAAGCTACCATCTAATTGATAGGTGTGTGGGATGATTATATGAAATCGGTTAATTTTGCCCTCTCAGTACGCATAAAATGAGCCATGCAGAGGCAGAAAACAGGGATCAAGAAAGAAGAGCCAGGAGAGGAGAATGTGTCCTTTTGACCTGAGCTTTCTGTGCTCAGACAGGAAGCTAGCTAACAAGTGACAAAAATCAAGGGCAAGCAATGATAGCGGCAGAAGCAGGAGAACAGTAGACAGGTGTAAGATAGGTGGACTTCCAGACCCACAGACCAAGAAAACTGAATGCCTTTGTTCTAGAGGCTGGTTGGTAGAGTGGATGCTTCCAGACATTTGTTGGGGAGCTATGTTTGCCAGCCCACAAAACGAGAGTAGAGTGTGTTCTAGAGCGGGATTCTTAGTATCAAAGAAGGGTACTGCTGGGCATTTACATTGTAGTTGTTGCTATGTGCCATCAACTTATCTGTGACTCATAACAACCCAGTGTACAACAGCACTGAAGCTGCCTCTGTCCTGAGCCAGCCTCACTGATTCTAAGACACCTACCCTCATTACCCAGTTACTGTATCAATCCATCTCATCTGGAGTCTTCTTCTCCTGCACTGTCCCTCCACCCTTCTGAAAATGATATTGTTTTCCAAGGACTGGTTCCTCCTGGCCATGTACTCAAAGTATGTGAGACAGAGCTTCAAAATCATAGTCTCCAAGGAAAAATATGGTTTCACCCTCTCTAAGACAACCTATTTGTTTTCTTAGCAGTCCATAGTATGTTCAAGGCTCTTTTCCAGCACCACAACCCAAAGGCATTGTCATCCTTAGTCATTTTCCAGCTCTCTGATGCATAGCAAGTAACTGCAAAGACCATGGCTTGGATCAGGCACACCTGAGTATCTAGTCTGACATTGTTGCTTCTCAGTACTCTGGAGAGGTCCATGACAGCAGATTTTCCCAGTGCAATTTGTCTTTTGATTTCTTGATTTTTAATGTCAAGAATGTTGATTGTGGAGCAGAGCAAGTTGTAAGTGTTAATAACCCCAATATCTTCTTCATCTATCATGTGCTGCCAATTGGTCCTCCTCATTTTCAGCAAACAAGGTTGTGTCATCTACATATCATAGGTTGCTGATGAATTTTCCTCCAATTACCACATTCTTCCTCATAAACCTAGCCTCTCAAATGATCTGTTCTGCATATAGATTGAAAAGGTATGGAGATAGGACACATCCCTGATGCATTCCTTTCCTGATTTTGAACCATGCAGTATTTCCTTGCTCTGTTCTGAGGACTGCTTTGTCCTCCAAGTATAGGTTTCACATAAACATAATCAAGTGTCCTGGGATTCCTATTCTCCTTGATATTAGTCACAATTTGTTGTGATCCACACAGTCAAATGCCTTTGCATAGTCAATTAAACACAGATAGACACGGTACTCTTTGCTTTCAGCCAAGATCCCTCTAACATTGGTGATAATGTTTTTAATGGCACAACCTCATCTAAATCTAGTTTGTATTTCTGGTAGTTCACTCAATGTACTGTTTCAGTCATTTTTGGATAATCTTCAGCAGGATTTTGCTTGAGTGTGATATTAGTGATAATTCTTATAATATTTCAAGTCATCTTTTTAAAAGAATGGGAATAAATATGGATATCTTCCAATCAATTGGCTAAGTAGTTGTCCTCCAGATTTCTTGACACAACCTAGTGAGCACAATCAGGGGAGCATCTGTTTATTAAAATATGTCAATTGGTATTTCATCAATTCCTGGGGCCTTATTTATTGCCAAGGTCCTTCAGAGCAACCAGAATTTCCTCCTTCATCACCATTGCCTCTTGATCATACATTGTTTTTAGAAATTCTTCTGTGTCAGCCAATTCTTTTTGGTACAGTGACTCTATACTCCTTCCATCTTATTTAATGCTTCCTGGATCATTCAATATTCTGCCCATATCATCCTTAAGTATTGAACTGGAAGCTTGAATTTATTCTTCAGTTCCTTCAGCTTAAGAAATACCAAGCGAGTTTGGCCCTTTCGATTTTCCAACTCCAAATTCTTGCACATTTCATAATAATATTTTTATTTGTCTTCCCGAGCTGCCCTTTGAAATCTTCTATTCAGCTCTTTAACTTCTTGAATTCTTCCCTTTGCTTTGTTTTCTTGGTGCTCTAGTACAATACTCAGAGTCTCTTCTGACATTCATTTTGGTATTTTCTTTCTCTTCTGTCTTGGTAATGACATTTTACATTCTTCAGTAATGATATTCTTGATACCCTCCAGCAGCTTATCTGGTCTTTGTTCATTACTGTTCAAGGCCTCAAACCTGTTCCTGAGTTGGTTTTTAAATTCTGGTGGGATAGACACCAGATAAAATTTTTATTCCTATGAATTTGATTTAGCCTTCTGTAGCTTTACTTTGAACTTGCATATGAGTAGTTGATGGTATGTTCCACAATCAGCACCTGGCCTAGTTTTCACAGTTGATATTGAACTATTCCAACAATTCCTTCCACAAATGTAATCAGTCTGATTCCTGTGCATACCGTGATGTGAAATTCATGTGTGAAGCATGCATTTATGTTTCTTATAAAAAGCATTTCCAATGAATAAATAATTGATTGTGCAGAATTCTCTCATTCTATCTCCAGCTCCATTTCTGTCACCAAGTCCGTGTTTTCCAACTACTGATCCTTCTTCCCTGTTCCCAACTTTTGCATTCCAGTAACTCATTATTATTAATGCATATTAATAATATGATTGCGTTTTGCATCAATTTCTGACTGCAAAATGTGGTAGAAATAATCTATTTTCTCTTTTTTGGTTCTGATTTTTGGTGCATAAATTTGAATGATAGTGGTATTAATAGGTCTTCCTTTGTATGCATATGGGTATTTTCTAGTCACTCACAAAATCATTATATTTCAGTATGGATTTATAAACCACATTCTTAACTATGAAAGTGACCCCACTTTTTCTTACCTTTTCATCTCCAGCGTAGTAGATCATATGACCATCTGATTCAAAATGCCCCATACCAATTCATCTCATTTTGCCAATACCTAAAATCTCAATATTTATTCATTTCATTTCTTTCTTAATGATGCCAAGTTTTCTTGCATTCATGTTTTTCATATTCCACATTCTAATCATTAGTTTCTGCTTACAACAGTTCCTTCTCATTTGTATTTCCAAATTTGAGGGCTCAGCCTCAGTTGCCATACCTGTTAGTCTACTCTAAGTGTGCTCTATTGTATAGAGGGCTTTCAAAAGCCTGTTATATTTTAGAAGTGGATGGCCAAACCTTCTTCCTAGTCTGTCTTAATTTGAATGCTTAGCTTTAGAACAATATCTGGCAAGTAAGCATTTTCCTAAAAGGAGCAGATGAAAGACACTTCTCCTTACAGAAATAACCACTACATTCTATGTGTCTCCCTATCCCGCATATATGTCTTGTTCCTTCTCTTTCCCCACTACATCAGCATCCCTTGCACTACCTTGCCTACTCCATCCAGCACCTCTTCCCCTGCCCCCAGCCACCCCTTGATATGATGGCTTAGGCCGCTTATGTGCTGTGTAGCACCTCACACTGCTGTTGGTCTCACTCGCTGATGCCTATCTCACATTTAGGAGCAGAGTTAAGAAGCTTCTAATACTTCCCAAGCAGGCCAAGCAGGTAAAGGCCATGTGGCCGAGGGCCAAAAAGAGGCACGATTTTAGGCACTGCTGAAAAGAGACTGACCTGACCTGACTGAAGAACTGCATCTATGGTGTTCCTGATCCTAAAGTGTAACTCGTTACTTCCCTAATACACTCCATAATGATAACACAACCTGTGAGTCCTGTGTGGTCAGTTAAACCCACCAGAAAAGAAGTGAGTGTCATGAGAGAAATGGCAGGTGACAGAATTGATAAAAACGTTTGGAAAGGGAAAGAAGACATGTTTTACTCCATAGAAACTGGCCTTGGCTGTTGACCTTGGTGATTCTCCTTCAATACATGAAGTTAGAAGAAAAATAGATGGCAATGTCATCCTCATGACAGTGCCATTCTTACAGCATCTCAAGGTTCTTCACAGTTCCCAAGGCAGTGAAAATGAAGTAAAACCAAAATTACAGCTATATTTCTTTAAAATACCTCAACCTCCTTTGCACTGCTGTTCTCTATTTACTGTATTCACAAAGTATGGGGACTTAATGAACATGTTTTAAATAAAACATGGCAACTAAATTTCTTAAGTTTCCATCAGTGATCCCCATAGGACTGTATTTGCTTTATAAAAGCAATAGCTTTCATTTTTAAAAAAAAGGTACCAGATGTTGCTTAGACTGCAGAATTTTCAGCTATGTGTTAGTGTTCAATAGCTTGTGACCAGTTTGTCACTCTATTTGGCTTTTTTCCCCCTCTGGAGAGTGTTAAGAGGTGGGATGGAACTGCAGCTATTGTTACAGACCCAAAGCTCTGCAGTAACTCAGTGAGTGCTGCTGTATTCAAAGATTGCATATTGGCTGCAGAACTAGACTGCAAGCGAAGCTGCTGGAAATTTCAACTATAGTTATTCAATGTGATATTGGCCTTCAAATCTTGAGTCTTTTGAGAGAACATGAGTGGAATACAAATAGTTGACATCACACTCACATCTCTTGCAGTCTTTTAACACTGCTTTCAAAGCAGAAATTTCCACTTCACAGGAACGTGAAGCTGCCAAGTGTAAAGCCTGGTGTTTTCATTTGCATATCAGTCCCAGAATGCTCTTCTAGCCTCAGTTCCTCTGAGTTTGCACTTTTAGGTAGAATAAATAAAAGGTTGAGGTGTTTCTATGCCTTTCCAATTTTGTGTAATTTGTACCTATGATATGCAAATAAGAAAACTAAGATGTTTTCCCTTTGCCTTATGCTTTATGAGGCTTCAAGTTAAAAAGTGAAAGCTTGAACAGAAATGAGATTATACTCCTACATTGCCCCTTTAACGTAACCTCTGAATGCTTAGATTTTAATTACCACCAACTGGTTTTTATCTCTCCTTTTAGTCTAAAAGACCTGCACACACCATATTCAGAGATGAAGTAAACCAGAAAGGACGTCACTGATCTTCCAATCTAGGGCACCTCAGTCAGTGGGCTACCACCGTCAGCACACTCTGTGACCAGTTACTGCTGCCAGTCCTGCACTCTGTTAAGTGCCCTTATTGACATTTGCCTCCAATGACAGCTGAAACTAGAGTCAACAGGGACCATTTTTGCTGACACTGACTTTGGGACCATTAAGCACTTTTAACCGCCAACCCCCATCCCAGGAACATAGCATTTGAGACATGAAATGTTGACATTTTTAGCGAAATAAAGTGTACCCCTTTCTTGGCTTTGATAAGTTCTTTCCAGAGTTATAGAGAAATGTGGAAGCATAAATCCAGGTCTCTAATCCTTTACTTTGAGCTCATAATCACAGAAAGTGCCACCAACAGTCCAGTCACTGTTCAAGCCCTGGGATGCCGTGGTAACCAAGAAAGGCAGAGCTTTACTTTGAGAGAACTTACTCTCTAGCTGCAAGCACAGCTTTGTTTACAATAGTAACAAGTACTATGCTTGAGGAAGGATCTAAGTGAATGGCTTTTTTTCTCTTCGTCCCTCCAACTTTAAAGTTACTATTGTTACGTGCTGTAGATTCCATGACCAAGTCATAGCTGATGATCCAAGGCATTTTCAGAGGCTGTAATTTACAGACGAGGAGATTACCCATCGTCCTCTTATGGAGTAGTTGGAAGCTTGAACTATGTGCCTTTGGGTTGGTAACTCAACTCCTTACCGTTAGGCCACCTGGGCTCCCCAGCTTTCAAGTAGGAACAAGAAAATTTCCATCTATTAGTCTTCTCATGAACATCTAAAGAAAATATCCAGGTAGTAAAATACAAACCTAACAAATCAAACTTTAAGGAAAAAAATAAGGATTTTCAGGAAACTTATTATTGAATTAATTCTGTTTACTGAGCACTATTTCTCACACGTTATATATTTCATCATAAGGGATATTGATGGCTTAGTGGTAAGGAGTTGTACTGCCACACCAAAGGCATATGGTTTGAATCCACCAGCTGTTCTGCTGGAGAAAGCAAAAGAAATTCAAATATAGGTTAGCTAAAAATCTCTAACTTAAACCCTCTAAGATAAATCTCTAGAGGTTTCATAACATAGCAAGGGAGTTGTATGAATAAATGGACATTTAGAATGAGATAAAGTATAGTAAACCAGAGTGAATTAATAATAAACATAAAATCAATTATAAAATGTGATTTTTGAAGGATGAGGTCTATTATGGACCCCTCACTTTGCTGTGATATTTTCTTTTGGTTCAGATGGCATTGAAGTTCTTTCTGACCAGTAAAAAGCCATGTGACTTTGTCTAAACTTCATGCCAGAGAGTTGAGGCTAACCCACAGCTGACCCTTCACTGGATTTCTCAGGTAATAAACTAGCAACTGAAGGAAACTATTCATCCTCCTGAAGAGCCACTAGCAGATTCAAGCTACTAAATGTGTTCAGTCTGTGGACTGGCAGCACAACTGGCTACAGTCTACACCACCAGAGTTTTCTAGGGAAGCTGTAGATGGATTATAACAGCCTGGTATGTATGTTGTTGCTGTTAGGTGCCATCGAGTCAAGTATGACTCAAAGCAACTCTGTGAACAACAGATTTGAACACTTTCCTATCCTCTGTCATCCTCACCATCTCTGACAAGCTTGAGCCTATTGCTGAAGTCACTGTATGTGTATATATATAAAATGTTATCTAAGTCATAATATGTTATGATCCACATAGTCAAATGCTTTTGCATAGTCAATGAAACACAAATAAATATTGCTTTGGTATTCTTTGCTTTTAGTTTGGATCCGTTTGATAACAACAATGGTCTCTCCGGTGCCATAGCCACTCCTAAGTCTAACTTGAACTTGTGGCCATTCTCTGTCTGTGTATTTCTAGTGACTTCTATTAATCATCTTTTTGACCACCAGATAGCAGATGACCACCAGATGGCAGAAACTTCAGAACTAATCTTGTTATTTTGTTGTTACGTGCCTTCAAGTAGACTATGACTCATAGCAACCCTTTGAACAATAGCTCTTAACCTTCCTATCCTGAGCTAATCTCACTTTCTCTGACACATCTGCCCCAATTACCACAGTCACTGTGTCAAATCATCTCATCCAGAGTCTTCCTCTTCTGTACCAACCCTCCACCTTTCTAAGCACAATGTCCTTCTCCAAGGACTGGTCCCTCCTGGCAACATGTCCAAACTAGGTGAAGCTGAGATTAAAAATCCTTCCCTCCAAGAAACAATTCAGTTTCACCCTCTCCAGGGCAGACCTATTTGTTCTCCTGGTGGTCCATGGTATGTTCAATACTCTTCTCCAGCACTAGAACTCAAGGGTATTGATTCTTCTTGAAGTCTTGACACAGGCTTCTGTTGTCCTCAGGGACATGCATCCCTCTCTTATACATGATATTCTTGGTAATCCAGCAAAGTTAACAAAAGGAAACTCAAAGTTAGAGAGTCCCTTAGGCTTCATTGCATAGACCTTTTTAAATAAGTATACACGATTGCCTGCATTTTCACTTTTGCATGCTCACTTTCTTCTGGAGGTTAGTTTCCAGGTGATGATGGGGGATTCTAAGTGTTGTTTGGCTGGTTTAGTAAAGCATACACACTCTGATAACCATTGGCTGTTTCAGGTACCAGAGTCAAAAGGTCAAATGAAGTTGTTTGTCTCATACATAGAAATTAACATTTATCTATGACAGCACTAATCAAGGATCAATAGATTAATAAAATTAAGGATGGGGAGTGGTGGAGGTAATGAGGGCTTTGCAATTAATGGCTTTCAATTGCATCTTGGAAGATATGAATGGTTCATCAGGTTGAGAAAGGATAGTGTGTTCGAGTAGGACTATAAACTGGAAGAAACACCGTGAGCAAACCGCAACTTTGTGAGATTTGTCCATGGTCAATTTCTCCTTTCAATTCTGTTCTACAATCTATTATAGTAAATCAAATTGTCCGTATTCTTCAAGTAAATAACAGGAGACAGAGGAATGGCCTCTTTACATGATGGGATGTTTAAAGTTCTACATAACACCTCATTAGACCACTAACGAAGGGAGAAAGAGAGGCAACTGTCTCTCATAAAAATTACAGCCCTGCAAACCCAATGGGAGCTGCTAGGAGTCAGGATTGACTCAACAGCAGCGGATTTGCTGTGCCTTTTACAAGCACAGTCCCTGGAGTGAGGCTTCCTGGATTTAAGTTCTGACTTTGAATTGCGTGCATTAGCTTTGTGACTCTCTTTTCTATGTCTGCCTTCTCACCTTTTAAAAATGGCATAATACAGTAAAGATTAAATGCATTGATGACATAAAGTACTTACAAACCTTCCTAGCATACATTCAATTAATGATTATTGCTTGGACTATGGTGAAAATTGACAGCATCAAAAATAAGGGCTTTTGTCTCTTATTTTCAAAGGGTATATGATGCAGTCTACTTTCCTAAGGCCTGGCAGAAAATGGCACTATTTTGATGATGCATTTATTAGTGACATAGGAAATTCTTTCTATTTTAAAACTGCACTGCATTGATCTGGAGATCTTCATCCTTCCGGTGAGGGCTTAGAATTAGAATGCATTTTTTTTTCTCCTTCCTTATAAATTTTTTTTGAGTGGAGGGAGTTTTCTCATATTATTCATGTGTATATTCTTTTAAAAATATTTTATACAGACTTATTTACGAAGTTCAAATGCATTGTTTTTCACACCAGATCTTTCTCATTTCCTTCACCCCTCCCATCACATTGTGTGACCCCATGATTAACCACCCCAAACCCTACCCATCCTCACCCCTTTCCTTCCACCCTTTCCCCCTCCCTTGGATCTTCATAGTTTTCTCTAATAATGGTTTTATACTCTATTTATCCTTATGGGACTGACTTAGTTCACTCAGCATAATGGTCTCCAGGCCCTTTCAAGTTAGGTAGTAATTTATTAACTCATTACTCCTACATGCTGAATAGTATTCCATGGTTTTAATGTACCATACGTTTTCAATTGATTCTACTGTGGTTGGGTATCTGGGCTGGTTCCCTGTTCTTGCAATGGTGAATAACACTGCTAGGAACACTGGTATACAAGTTTCCATTTAAGCCTCAGATCTTATTTTCTTGGGGTATGTTCCAAGCAATGGAATAGCTGGGTAATATAGACTTTTTATGTTTAGCTTTTTGAGCCTTATTCATAGTTTTGTTCACTGCTCTCACCAAACTAAAGCTGTGCAAGATTTAGCCGTACCTTTGGTGGTGTAGTCTGAAGGAATTGCACTGCTAACCCAAAGTTTCCACGGGAGAAAAATGGAAAATTTCCTCCTGTACAAATTATAGCCTCAGAAAACCCACTTCAGGGGCAGCTGTGATTCATTTCAGACTTAATGGCAATGAATAATGAGAGTTCCCACCCATATTTATTTACACTAAGATGTCTGGCATAGATTTGAGGACAAGTCAATTACATCTCAGCAATAAGGAAATAAAAATTCTTACCACTGGACCAATAGGCAACATCATAATAGATGGAGAAATGATTGAAACTGTCAACTGATTCCTCTTACTTGGATCCACAATCAATACATTTGATGCCAGCAGTCAAATCAGGAGATGTATTGTACTGGGAAATTGTAGCCAGGGACCTCTTCAAATTATTGAGAAGCAATGATGTTAGTTCGAGGACTAAGGTGTACCTGATCCAGGCCATGGTCTTTTCAATAACTTACTACACATCTGGGAGCTAGACAATGAATGAGGATAACAAAAGAATAGATGATTGTGAACTGCAGTGTTGAAGAAGAGAATGGAATATCCTTTGGATTGCCAGGAGAACAAGCAGGTATGTCTTAGAGAAGGTGCAGCCAGATGGTGAGATGATGATGAGACTAAGATGATAGTTGCTAGGAGTGGCTATTTCTTGGGGAGGGCCATCATACTTGAGAAGGTGGAAGGGCAGCAAAAAATAGAGGAGGACCTCAACCAGATGGATTGGCACAGTGACTGAAAGAAACAATGGGCTCAAGCATGTCAGAGATTGTGAGGAAGGCATAGGATAGGACAACATTCAGATCTTTTGTTCAGTAAGTCACTATACTCGATTCGGTGACACTTAACAACTACAACAGCAATCAGAGCAGTGTAGAAAATCTTCCTGGGCTGGCCTTTTCCTCTCTCCAGCCAAGAGTTTCTCACTCATGCTCCTACTTCATTCCTTTGCTCACAGCTCCCATCCTCCCTCCTAGAATCCTTTCAACCCAAGCTTTTGCAAAATCATTCCCCTCAGCATCACCATCCAAGGATTGGTTGCTTATGAAAATACTAACATTTTAACACAGTTGCCTTTCTCCATGATATGCCATTTCCACTTGACTGAAATGAATATACTGCCAAAACTAGATTGACAGTAACTTACATCACACCTTAAAGTTTAAAATACATGTCGCTCCTTTTTCTTCAGTTGTTTTTTATGAACTCATATTATCTAACAAAAGACTACAAATTACTATTTTTAAGAGTAACAAAATTCACTGTTGCCAACAGTAATTTCCCTCTCAGCACAGGACAGCTGAAAACCTGATAAGCTGGATTTCCTTACTAAATTTCCTATTCTCTACACTGCTTGTCACTGACCATTGGCTTACTTCTAGTAAATATTAGCATAATCATCATTTTCTCTACAAAATTAACGATCTAAGCCAACTTAAAGATGATTCAAAATCAATATATAATTTTGAGGAGATTGAAATTTATCCTTTTATAAGGATTTTAGCTTTATTTATATAAGAAAGATTGTTTGGTTATGAAAATAAGAGACATACACAACTATCTGTCTTCACCCTACAAAGCCACACTGTGATCCTACAGCTCCAGTCTATCTGGAGAGACAACTTTGCCTTTTTGCTTTTCAGAAAGCCAAACAGTTTCTTTTCCTTGAAATGGTGAATGCTGTCTCACTGAGAAATTGTTACTGTTTCCACAAGATGAGTTTTGAAGAAGGAGCTTCTTTGAAACAGTGATGAATCACACAGCAAGTAAGAAAAATGATTAAATGACTCAAAACAAACTTGGGGGAAAAATCCTTTTTAAGCCTAGTTGTTCTCGAGGGTTTGAAAATATGTTTTGTTGAACAAATAAACAGCCTCAGCATTTAATGTTCTTCGATTTTCTAAACATGACTGTAAGCATTTACCATAACAGTTCTCCCAAGAAGACAATGACCCTCACTATTGGTCTGTGAAGTGAAAGTTGTCTGTCTGTCTCTCTCTTACACACACTCACACACACTGAAACATTAGTCAAAGCTCTCCAGGGCAAGCACATGCCTCTAAAGCCACTAGCTTCCTGACACTTGACTTCTAATGACTTGACAGGCTCACTTCCTCACCTTTTGGGTCATCCTTTCATCAGCCCTCTGGTGCAGGATTTCTCTGGCAATTGTGTCTCCCAGTCTTGATGCAGAATTACAGTCAAGTTAAGTGTTTCAGCAATGGCTTAATCAACCTATGGAATAACACACACTTGAGACAAGGCAGCCACCCAAACACATGAGCAACAAAACCCTATACACTTGAGATAAACAACAAAAACCAACAACTCAGGACAGGGCACCAAGAGCCATATCTTAGGGAGAATTCTGGTGTGAGGTCAAAAAAGTACACAGCAAATGTTTCCCCTAGTAAAATAGGTCCACACCCTATTGCACTGAGCAATTATTTTCTGTGAAAGTGCTTTCTAGACAGAATTTTTTTAATTATTCCTACTGTTTTTCATGTAATCATATATAATTTGTACATGTAATTTGTGTTTTATACACTCATTTGTGTACATTATATTCTATATAATTAATAACTATTGCTCTATGCCTATTCTCACCCCATCTTTTTAAGCCTCCATTAAACCTTTTCCATTGCTTCACTTTCCCTATTCCCACTAACGTTTGCTATCCCAGTGATTTTTATCTCTTCCCATTTGGCTCACCTCCTTCTCTCCTTTCCCTTTAGAACTATTAAAAATATCTTCCTACTTTTGCAATGGTGGCCTTATGCAATATTCGTCCTTACGTGACTGAGATATTTCACTCAGCAAAAATGCTCTCTAGTCTCTTTTAAGTTATATACTATTTTATGAAATCTTTGATCCTTGGTACTTCCTCATATTCCATAGTGTGAATATACCAGTTTCTCAACTCTATAGTTTGTTGATGGGTGTTGGGGCTACTGCCATTTCCTTGCTATTGTGAATAACAATGCTATGAATATAGGTGTATGTCTCAGCTCTGATTTCTTTGAGGTATATTTAACAGTGGAATGGCTGGGCCGTATGTGACTTCTATTTTCAGCTTTTTGAGGAAAAGCCGAATTGCTTTCTCTAGTGATTGTACCAATTTACAATCATATCAGCAGTGCATGAGAGTTCAAACCTTTTTACATCCTCTCCAACATCTATTGTTTGCATGTTTGTTGAGCTTTGCTACTGTTGCTGGGGTGAGGTGGTATCTCATTGTGGTTTTGATCTGTATCTCTGATTGCTGGTGATTTTGAACACTTCCTCAAGTGTTTCTTGGCCATCTAAATGTCCTTCTCTATGAAGAGTCTTTTCATGTCTTTTGCCCACTTTGTAATTGAACTCTCAGTCTTTTCTTGTGGAAGTCCTATAGTATTTAGTAAACTTTGATTATGAGACCCATATCTGAAATGTCATTGTCAAAAATTTTTTCCAGATCTGTGGGCTTGCATTTTACTCTACTGGAGAACATTTTTGACTCATGCAGGTATTTGTTTTTAAGAAAGTTCCATTCACTAATCTTATCCAGATCGTGCGTTTTTGCCTGTCTTTGCAGTCTACTTATTCTGTAGGCCAGGGCTACTAAAATGGATCCTTTTTCTTTTTTAAAATAGTTCTTATTGATTTTCATATAATAATACCTTTACAGTATGTTTCATTCATATAAATTCTTTATACAATTTTCCATTTACATTGTGTCATACAATCATTCATATACATTCTATTTTATGGTATTTTTATACTAGTTTATTTACAAAATTCAAATACATTATTCTTCACACCAGAGCCTTCCCATTTCCTTCAACTCACATCAATCAAATTGTATAAACCCACAATTAATCCCCCACCCCGCACATCCTCACCCCTCTCTGCTTCCAACCTCTCTGCCCTCCTTGAATCCTCATACTCATTTTATAATAATGTTTTTATACAATATTTGTCCTTGTAGGACTGAGTTAGTTCACTCAGTATAATGCTCTCTAGTTCCTCCCAAGTTAGGTAGTAATTCACAAAATCATTGCTCCTGTGTGCTGTGTAGTATTCCATTGAGTGAATGTACCATAATTTCTCAATCTATTTGATTGTGGTTGGGCATCTGGGCTATTTCCATGTTCTTGGAATGGTAAATACTGCTGCTATGAACACTGATTTAGAAATCTTGATTCTTTAAAAAGGAGCAGTCCCCCATCTCATGTTCTTGTTGTTATGTGCCGTCAAATAGTTTGCGACTCATAGCGACCCTATGTACAACAGCTCTAAACCCTGCCCTATCTTGTGCCAATCACATTACCTCTGACACACCCATCTGATTACTCCAGTCACTGAATCAATCCACCTCATAGAGGGTCTTCCCCTCCTGCGCTGTCCCTCCACCCTCTCAAGCATGATGTCCCTCTCCAAGGACCTGTCTGTCCCTCCTTACAACATGTCCAAAGTATGTCAGACGAAGCCCCAGAATTCTTGTCTCCAAGGAGCAGCCTGGTTTAACTGTCTCCGGCCTGAATTTGTTTGTTTTCTTGGCAGTCCAGGGTACATTCAATACTCTTCTCCAGCACCACAGCTCAAAGGCATCAATTTTCATTCTGTCCTCCCTAGTCATTGTCCAACTCTCTGATGCATAACAAGTGATTGCAAAGACCATGGCCTGTATCAGGCGCACCTTAGTCTCCAGAGAGACACCGTTGCTCTTAAGTACTTTACAGAGGTCCCTAACAGCAGACTTTCCTATAGCAATACGTTTTTTTTATTTCCTGACTGCTGGTGCCAAGAGTGTTGACCATGGAGCTTAGCAAACTGAAACTGTGAACAATCTCAATCTCTTCGCCATCCATCCTGATGCTGCCAATTGGCCCAGTGGTGAGAATCTTTGTCTTCTTAACACTGAGCCTCAGTACATACTGAAGGCTGCAGTCCTTGACCCTCTGCAGCAAGTGCATGAGGTCCTCCTCAGTTTCAGCAAAGCAGGGTTGTGTCAATTGCGTAATGCAGATTGTTAATAGATCTTCCACCAATCCTGATGCCACACTTCTCCTCATAGAGCCCAGCCTCTCAGATAATCTGTTCTGCATACAGGTTGAAAAGGTTTGGAGAGGGAGCTCTGGTGGCCTAGTGGCAAGAAGCTGTACTGCAATCCCAAAGGTACACGGTTTGCGTCCACCAGATGCTCTGCCGGAGAAGGAGGGAAAATTTCCCTCCTGTACCAGTCAGATCTGATTTGACGGTACATGAACAATAAATAATTTAAAAAAAAAAGAAAAGGTTTGGAGATAGGACACATCCCTGGTGTACTCCCTTCCCAATTTTGAACCATGCCTTGTTTCCTTGCTCTGTTCTGACTACTGCCTCTTGGTCCAAGTATAGGTTTCGTATTAGCACAATTAAATGTTCTGGGATTCCCATTCTTCTCAGAGTCAGCCACAGTTTGCTATGATCCACACAGTCAAACGCCTTTGCAAAATCAATGAAACACAGATATACATTTTTCTGGTATTCCCTGCTTTCAGCTAAGATCCATCTGGATTGAGGCTTTCTTTTGCTTTTCAAGGAGAGGAGCAAACGGGGGGGGGGGGGAAGGGGTTTGTGCGGGGAGAAGGGTGCAACAATGAATGAATGGAATTCCAAAATCTCTGTAGATGTTCATTGAAATGAAAAATAAACAACCTAAATTAAAAAAAAAAAAGACAAAGATTCTCACCCTGGACCAATTGGCAGCTTTAGGATGGATGGTGAAGAGATTGAGATTGTTAACAACTTTAGTTTGCTTGACTCCACAGTAGACACTCTTGGCACCAGCAGCCAGGAAATAAGAAAATGTATTGCAATGGGAAAGACTGCTGTTAGGGACCTCTCCAGGATACTGAAGAGCAATGGTGTCACTCTGGAGACTAAGATGTGTCTGATACAGGCTATGGTCTTTGTAATCACTTGTTATGCATCAGAGAGCTGGACAATGACTAGGGAAGATGGAAGTAGAATTTATGCCTTTGAGCTGTGGTGCTGAAGAAGAGTATTGAATGTTCTCTGGACTGCCAAGAAAACAAACAGATTCATGCTGGAGAGGGCTAAACCAGGCTGCTCCTTGGAGACAAGAATTCTGGGGCTTTGTCTGACATACTTTGGACATGTTGTAAGGAGGTGACAGGTCCTTGGAGAAGGACATCATGCTTGAGAGGGTGGAGGGACGACGTAGAAGGGGAAGACCCTCTATGAGGTGAATTGATTCAGTGACTGGGGTAATCAGATGGGTGTGTCAGAGGCAGTGTGATTGGCACAGGATAGAGCAGGGTTTAGGGCTGTTGTACATAGGATCGCTATGAGTCACAAGTAACTTGAGGGCACATAAGAACAACAACATTGCTCTATCCACACTCTAACCTCATCTTTTCTGGTCCCTGCTGAATCTTTCCTGTAAGTCTTGAGTTTGCCCTTCAGATTCTCTCTTTCGTATTTTCCATCTGACTCTCTGCCCTGAGCGTATGAGCTGAAATGAACTGACTATGATTCCCTCTGGATTCTAGTTGGGTTTTGCCAGCGGGGATCCCCAACAGGAGATAAGAGAAGGGTTTGGGAGTAAAACTATATCAGTGAGTCTCAATCTTTGGCATATACCAGAATTTCTTTTTTAACTTTTTTCTCACTCATATACATTATATTTCACATATTCCTTCATTCACATTGTATTTCATACTTAATTCCCATACATTGTGTCTTATAAATTCAATCACTAATAATCTATGCCAACTATTATCCTTCTTTTTCAGATCTCATTGAATCTTTCCTAATTCCTTCACTCCTTCCCTTCACACATCAAACTCTGTGACCCCATGACTTTTCCTTCAACCCCCTGCACTCTCTTTTCTGACCCCATCTTTGGATATTTAAAAACCCTAGGTCTCTGATTCAGTCATTTTGGGGTGATATTTGATGTTGTTGTTACATGTCATCAAGTTGCTTGTACAACAGCTTTGAACCCTGCTCTATCCTGAGTTAATTACACTGTCTCAGACACATGTACCACCATTACCCCAGTTACTGTATCAATCCATGTCATTCAGGGCATTCCTCTTTTGTTCTGTCCCTCTATTCTTTTAAGCATGATGTTCCTCTCCAAGGATTTGTCCCTCCTTGCAACATGCCCAAAGTAAGTTAGATGAAGTTTAAATACTTGTCTCCAAGGAGAAGCCTGGTTTCACCCTCTCTAGCATGAACATTTGCTCTCCTAGCAGTCAACGGTATATTCAACACCCTTCTCTAGCACCACAACTCAAAGGCATCAATTCCTCTATTGTCCTCAATCATTGTCCAGCTCTCCGATGCATAGCAAGTAATTGTAAAGACCATGGCCTGGATCAGGTGTTCCTTAATCTCTAGACTGATGTTATCGCTCCACAGTACTCTGGAGAGGTTTCTGACAACAGATTTTCCCAATGCAAATTATCTTTATATTTCCTGGATGCTGGTACTAAGAGTGTAGATTTTGGAGCCAAACAAGCTGAAGCTGTTAACAATGGCAATATCTTCTCCATGTATCATGGCCAATTGGCCCAGTGGTGAGAATCTTTTTTCCCTGCCTTCTTGATGTTAAGATTTGATGATATGTTGCTGTTGCTGTGTATGATAGAGTTGGAACTGACCCATAGCTGACCCTCCAGTGGGTTTTCAGAGCCTATTAATTGCATGGGAGGAGGTTGCTTATCTTTCTTCCACAGAGTATCTGGTGGCCTCAAATAATGGGCCTTCAGGTTGCAGCACAGCTTCTTGTCACTACGCCACCAGGGCTCCCCACTTGGTTGTTGTTGTTGTTGTTTGGTGCCGTCGAGTCGTAGACAACTCATAGTGACCCTATGAACGAACAGCCTGAGCACTGTTTGCACATAGAGTTTCCGGAGGCAAGCCATTTAGAAAGTGGATGCCACTCCTGCTTCCAGGCTTGATTTAGTTGGGAAGCTCCAGCCAACACTGTCCACCATGGGTACCCATTACCACGATCGGCACATCACTGTCACAGGCTTCAGCATCACAGCAACCACGAGTTACCTCTGTACAGCAACGCACAGACCAGTGCTATACCACCTAGAAGAATGTTTGACAGGAAAACAATCTGAACTTGGCCGAGGGCCGCAGGCCTGAGGGCCTTTTGGGCTTAAGGCCGCCTCCTGGTTCAAACCCTAGGCCCAGGCTGGCTAGCCTCGCTCCCGGGGACAGGGCAAATCTGCACATAACAAACACATGACCGGAAAAACAGTAGACTCCAAAAGCTTGCCAAGATCCCTGCATTCACACCACCATGCTCCTTCTGGCAAGGAGAACTTCCCCCCACTTGATGGTATTCATTTTTAAATTCCCAAGTGAAGTTAATATTGCTAATTATGGGACCACACATCAGTAATCACTGATTTATAGATTTTTTTTCTTTCCTTTGTCCTTTGCCCCCCCCACCCCCAACTATTCAGGCTTACCTTATCCCAGAATCACTGCCACACTCTTTTTTTTTTAATTTTTTTTTCTATAATTATATTTTATTAATTTTCATAAACATTTACAGAGATTTTGGG
>NW_006399806.1:5239011-5255839 GCF_000299155.1 Elephantulus edwardii | reverse complement strand
TGGGTGTGCATATATCTGCTTGGATGTCAGCTATGGTCTCTTCAGGGTATATTCCCAGTAGTGGAATTGCTGGGTCAAATGGTATCTCTATTTACTGCCACACTCTTGAAGCTCACCTTTTTGTTGTTGCCAGGTGTCATTGAGTCAAGTATGACCCATAGTGATCCTATGAACAACAGATCTGAGCTCTGTCTTATTCTGTGCCAACCTCACACTTCCTGATACACTAGAGCCCATTGTGGTAGTCATTGTGTCAATCCAGCTGCTTGGGGGTCTTCCTCTTCTTTGTGGACCCTCTCCCCTTTCAAGTATGGTACCCCTCTGAAAAGAATAGCCTCTCCCAGCAAAATGTCCAAAGTATGCGAAGCTAAGCTTCTTCATCTTTGTCTCCAACAAGCATTCTCACTGCACTTTCTCCAAAACATATTTTTTTTGTTTGTTCTTTTCACAGTCCATGCAGTGTTCAGTACTCTTCCCTATCACTATAGGCATCAATTCTCCTTCTGTCACCCTTAGTCATTGTCCAGCTCTGATACTTAGCAAGTGATCAAAAAGACTATGGCCTAAATCAGACTCACATTTGTTTTCAAACTGAAATCATTGCTTCTCAATACTTTGAAGATGGGCGAAGAGATTGAGATTGTTCACAGCTTCAGTTTGCTCGGCTCCACCGTCAACACTCTTGGCACCAGCAGTCAGGAAATCCAAAAACGTATTGCAATGGGAAAGTCTGCTGTTAGGGACCTCTCTAAAGTACTCAAGAGCAACGGTGTCTCTCTGGAGACTAAGGTGTGCCTGATACAGGCTATGATCTTTGCAATCACTTGTTATGAATCAGAGATTTGGACAATGACTAGGGAGGACAGAAGGAGAATTGATGCCTTTGAGCTGTGGTGCTGGAGAATAGTATTGAATATACCCTGGACTGCCAAGAAAACAAACAAATTAATCCTGGAGAGGATTAAACCAAGCAACTCCTTGGAAGCAAGGATTCTGGGGCTTCGTCTGACATACTTTGGGCATGTTGCAAGGAGGGACGGGTCCTTGGAGAGGGACATTATGCTTGGGAGGGTGGAGGGACGGCGCAGGAGAGGAAGACCCTCTATGAGATGGATTGATTCAGTAACTGGGGTAATCGGGATGGGTGTGTCAGAGGCAGTGTGATTGGCACAGGATAGAGCAGGGTTTAGGGCTGTTGTACATAGGATCGCTCTGAGTCGCAAATGACTCGATGGCACACAACAACAACAACAACCTGATTGCAGAGTTTGCAGAAAAATGTGGCACATGCCTGCTTATTTCCTGTCTGCTAGTACCAAGGATGTTAATTGCTGATCCAAGTAAGTTGATGTTGTCAGTTTCAATCTTTTCTCCATTATCATAATGTTGCCTATTGTTTCAATGGTAAGGAATTTTGTTTTCTTGATGTTAAAATATAATCCATGTTGAGTCCATTTTTGGTATTCTGCAACGAGTTTTTCAAATCTTCTTCACTTTCCCCAAGCAAGGTTGTGCCATCTATATAACATAGGTTATTGATAAGTCTTTCTCCAATCTTGATGCCACATTTTTCGTCATAGAGTCCAGCTTCTTGAATAACTTGTTCAGCATATAGATTGAATAGGTATGGAAAGAGACTACAACCATAACACACTCCTTTCTTAATTTTAAATCGTATAATGTCCCCTTGTTCTGTTTGCGCAATAGTCTCTTAGTCTAGATATAGATTTTTGCATGTGCACAATTAAATGCTCTGGGATTCCCATTCTTCTCAATGTTAGCCAGCACTTTTTATGATCTGCACAGTTAAATGTCTTTGCATAGTCAATAAAGCATGAATAGACATTCTTCTGGTATTCTCTACTTTCAACCAGGATCCATATGACATCAACAATGATATCCCTGATATATGGCCTCTTTTAAATCCTGCTTGAACTTCTGGCATTTCCCTATCTATGTACTCTTCTATCTGTTTTTTATGATCTTCAGCAGTATTTTGCTTGCATGTGGTATTATTGACATTGTTTGATAGTTTCCACATTCTGTTGGATAACCTTTCTTGGAAATGGGAACAAATATGGTCCTTTTCCAATTCTTTAGCCAGAAAGCAATCCTCCAAATTTCCTAGCATAGTTTAGTAAGTACATCCAGGGCTGTATCTGTTAATTGAAACAAATCAATTGGCACCCACTGATTCTCAGGATCTTATCTTTTGTCAATGCCTTCAGTGCACCCTCAACTTTCTCTTTCATTTCCATTGGCTCTTGCTCATATGGTACTTCCTGAAATTTTAATTAGTGTTATTCTAGGGAGCTCTGGTGGCTTAGTGGTAAGGAGTTGCCTGACAGTACAAAGATACTTGCTTCAAATTCACCAGCTTCTCTGTGGGAGGAAGGTGGACATATTTTTCCCCATAAGATTTACTGCCTCTGACCCACCAGAGGGTCAACTGTAGGTCATTTCAGACTGGACAGTACACAATAACAGTGCTACTCTAACAAAGATACCACAAATGAATGGATTTAATATCCTAATCTATGATGCCAACTCTAGTGGAACATGTTCTCTATTGGAACTCTTTAGAAAACATTGGAAATCTATTTAGAAAAAAGAAGATCTTGTTTCCTTCACCATCTAGAATCACTATATTCCTTGGAGATCTCCATGTGTGTGACCTTGAGGTTCCCAGCACAGGGGCCTGGGGCCAAAGGACCAGCTCCTCTTCTGGCCCTACTATCTTGGTAATGCTGAGGGCTCTTTCTCTGGTAGCTTCTGCTCTCCTTTTATGTCTTGTTAAAGGATTATAGATGTTAAAGGCCACACCTCATGAAAATTCTCTTTTCATCAGACCAGGGATGTGATCTAATTGTGTTTCACCCCTCAGAGGCCCCTTACAAAGGGGTGAGTGAGTACATCTCAGATCTCACCATGTGGAATGACTATGCTATGAATCCTAATCCTCTAATCTTGCCTCACTAACACCACAGTGGTTCAAATGTACTCTCTCACTCTGGTTGTGGAGTAGAAAAAAACTCATAGCAGACTCTTCAGCAGGCTTTCAGAGGGAGGAGGTCATCCATCTTTCTCACTTTGGTGGATTGGAAGGGCCAGAGAGGTACCACATTTGGTTTAGCAGTACAATTCCCTACCAACTACACCACCAGAGAGCAGGACCATTTCCTCATTTGCAATTTACAATCTAGGGAAACTGCTAGAGGGTTAGCTATAAATTGGTTCCACTTTAAGGACAATGAGTTTGAGTCTTAAGATAAAGAGCAGACTCCTTACATTAAGACTTTACCTTTACTGGCATAAATACGCTAAATTATTCACAGTTCTCTGAATACAATCATTCCTGACAGGTGACATTCCTCTGTCTTTGGAAAGATCTCTTCTAAGAATCTCACCTCTCCATTCATCAGACTTAGCATACTACATACACCCTTCTGGGATCCCCTGACATTCTGGGATCCAAGACTCTGAGGAACACTACTTGACAAGGACAAGGCTGTGCCAAATATTGATGGACAGGTCTCTCAGGTCTGTATCCCTGGGGCTCAGTATTACGATACTTTTCTTCCACCACAATTTGTTGAATAATGAATGAAGTGGGAATTTTAGTAAAACCTCTAAGGTTTGAAGAAAAACTCATTTTCTAGCTAGCCTGCAATAAACCTGAAAAATCAAAGAAGCATAACAATATATTCCCTGGTTAATTGATATTTCAGTGATATAATAATGTCACAGGAGTAATAAAAATTAAAGAGAAGTAGATAAACTCAACTTACTCCCTTACTTTGGAAATTCTCAATAATGAGCTGTCAAGAATTAAAATAGATATATTGCACTCAGAATTAAATTAACCTAACTTACAAAGAAATTCTGTGATATGATTTCTTGCCTTTTCTTTTTTTTATGTTATAAAGGTCTATTAAAAAACAAGTTTATAACTAACAATACTTTCCTGAAGTTTATGATAGAGAGTTCTTCTGGTGGTCTAGAGGATGGAGAGTTTTTTTGTCAATCCAAAGGCGGAGTAACAGTATTGTAGCCAGCCTACATTTTAAAAGTAATCATCAAGAAAATCCAGGATGCTGGTTTGTTGTTGTTGTTTTTTTAATTAATTTCAGTGAACATTTTACAGAGAGTTTGGAATTCCATTCACTCACACCACCCACACCACCCCCAGTTCGCTCTTCTCCTTGAAAAACAAAAGAAAAACTCCTTCATTGGTATACAACCCCCCCACCCCCACCGCACCCCTACCCTCACTCTGAGTATACTCCACTCTATAACCCTCATTCTGAACTCTTACGATAATTATAATGCCTTAAAATATATTACTTTTAAACTGTTCTCTCCCTCATTGACTTCAATGCAGTATACATAATTTACCCAGTTTTTCTCAGTCTTACTCCAACCCTGACGTCAGTCTCATTCTACAACAGTGGCACCATACAGTATTTGTCCTTTTGTGACTGAGATATTTCACTCAGCATAATGTCCTCCAGGGTCACCCAATTTGAATAATAATCCATGAGTTCCTTGTTTTCCAATACAGCACAGTATTCCATTGTGTGAATATACAAGAGCTTCTGTATCTATTCATTTGTTGATGGGCACTTGGGTTGTGTAATGACATGTCAGATAAGGGACTTATATCTAGAATTTATAAAATACTTGAGCACCACAACAAGATAAAGGTAAATAATTCAGTTGAAAAATTGGCACAGGATATTAACAGACACTTCACCAAAGAAGACATTCAGATGGCCAATAAGCACATGAAGAAATGTTCAAAATCCCTAGCTCTGAGAGAGATGCAAATCAAGACAACCATGAGATATCATCTCATCCCAGTAAGAAGAGCAAAATTTAACAGAACAGCAAGCAGCAAATGCTGGTGAGGTTGTGGAGACACTGGAACCGTTATTCACTGTTGGTGGGAGTGTAAAATGGTGCAGCCACTGCGGAAAGCGGTATGGCGTTTTCTCAAAAAGTTGCAATTAGAGATACCATTTGACCCAGCAATACCACTACTGGGAATATACCCCAAAGAGACCATAACCAACATCCAAGCTGATATATGCACACCCATGTTTATCACGGCTTTGTTCACAATTGCAGGATGCTTCTTAAATTTGAAGTCTTCTTTCAGTGGTAAGAAGCTGCGCTACAATCACGAAGGCACAGGATATGAAGCCACCAGCTGCTCAGTGGAAGAAGGATGAGTGATTTCCTCCAGTGTGATTGATTGCCTCTGAACATCTGCTGAAAGGTCAGCTATGAGTCAGTTCCAGTTCAACAACACCGAGAAAACCCAACAACAACAACCACCAACTCCTTTTAAGCTACAATAGCAAAATAGGGATCTAGGTTTTTCTGGGCTAGCAAATAATGAGGTATAAATAGGGAAAACACAAAGAGAGATATCTAGGGACCGACAGCCCATGACTTCTCCAACAAAGCAGAAAGTGATTTTAAAGGGTCTGGAGGTGAGGAAAGGATATCATATTTATTTATAGAGATTGTGGGGTGTGCCTTTTAGCTGTGGTGCTGGAGAGGAATGTTGAATATATCATGGACTGTTAGGAAAATAAACAATATATCAGGAAGAACTCAGCTATTGCATTAGTAGGAATATGTTGTTGTTGTTATGCGCCGTCAAGTCACCTGTGACTCATTAAAGACCCTATGGACAACAGCTCTAAACTCTGCTCTATCCCTTGGAAATCTTATTGTCTCTGACTCACCTGTCCCTATTACCCCAGTGACTGAATCAATCCATCTCATCAAGAGTTTTCCTCTCCTGCACTGTCTCTCCATCCTCCCAAGCATGATGTCCCTCTCCAAGGACTGGTCCTTCCTTGCAACATGTCCAAAGTATGTCAGAAGAAGCTTCAGAATTCTTGCCTCCAAGAAGCAGCCTGGCTTAACCCTCTCCAGGATGAACTTGTTTGTTCTCCTAGCAGTCCGCGGTATATTCAACACTCTTCTCCAGCACCACAGCTGAAAGGCATCAACTCTCCTTCTATCATCCCTAGTTAATGTCCAGCTCTCTAATGCATAGCAAGTAATTGCAAAGACCATGACCTGCATCAGGCACACGTCAGTCTCCAGACTGACATCATTGCTCTTCAGTACTTTGGAGAGATCTCTGTCAGCAGACTTTCACATTGCAATCTCAAGGAAAATAGAACTGAGAAACAGAGATTTGTATACCAATGTTCATGGCAGCATTATCAATAAGTATGCTAGTAATTTCTAAAATCCATCTCCAGCCCCAAATCTTCTCTAAGACCCCTGACTCATTAATTCAATTATTTATTTGACTTTTCCACTAAGGCAGGCAAATCTAAGGCATACAAAATACAAATATGTTTCTTGCAGGCCATTCATCTTACAATATGTCCCATTTCAGTTAATGGTAAACCTATTAGGCCTTTTGCTCACTTTCAAAACAACCAACCAACCAACCATAAACTTTCATGCTGTCCTTTAGCTAATAAGCTATCACTAGCAGATCTTTTTCATGGTATTGGATTACTCTCCCCCTCTTTCCTACCGCTAATGTAGTCTTCTAAACCACCATCATCTCTTGCTTGCATTGTTGTTTGTTGCACTCCTCTGACCAGCAAGAAAGCGCCAGGTGACCGAACGAACTAGTCAAGACTTTAGTTAGCAAGAAGGGGAGAGAGTCCTCCTTACAGCTTATATTAAACAGTTTCCATCACATAAGGAAAATAAAATATTACGAAGCACAATGAGATTTACAGAGTACATCCTGTTTGTTACAATGACCCTTCTCTTTTTTATGCGTACATTTTAATTAGTAATTTTGAGTCAGTTAGAGAATGTATTCTCTGAAACATTACATACACGCAGTACCTATGAGGCATAATGTTCTGACCTAGTGGGAATATGTTCACATTCATTCACTAACCTATACCTTTGTTCTGTTGAACAATTCAACATTTGCTTAGCAATGTTTTCCTTATTTATTTTTACAATATACTTATAAGCGAGTTTTCTCTTTAATAAAGTTTTCTCTGGCTACATTCTCTTGATCCAAGCAACCCATAATTTAGTTAGCTTAACTTTTACATTATTACATCAGTAACCCACCTGTCGTTTTTCTCTTAACATCTTCTCCATCTTTCATTAGACTGTACTTAACAAGAATAGAGTTGAAAAGCCATGTCGTTTCTTACAATTCTATAGAACTTTTCTGCATCAGCCAAATTAGGTTATGCTTACAGAAGTAGAAATGGGAATCTTAATCAATGTCACTGGTTTCAATTTCCTTCTCAGGGTATATATTCAATGTGGGTTATTGAAGTTTTGCTCAACATAGTCAATCAGAGGACCGGGGTTCTGCTTTGACATATACCTCCATCATCATTAAAATAATGACAAAGGAGTGCAGAAATATCAGTGATATTTAAAGATGCTAGTTCTGCCTGGCTCCCAGGTGTGACAGTGGTCTGGAGCAGCCTGATTCTACAGAGGTTTGATCTTGTTTTCAGGTGAGACATAGATGCAGTGTTTAGTAGCCATTGGGAGTGAATTGATTGTATTCCATTCCCTATTTAAAAAGACATAGGGTCAGCAGTATGAGCTGGCTTCCTGGTGGGGCAGTGTTCTGGAGCAGCTTGATTTTCTATGAACTTGGAGAAACGACGAAAGTGATACAATTTGTTCAGGTCTTTCGTTCATGGGATCACTATGAGTCGTCTACGACTCAGTGGCACTTAACACTAACAACAACTACTGCCTGAGCTAACACATCATCTTTCAACTCTTATTTTATTGATAAAGCAAGATATCCTATTGCACAACAAACCACTACAAAAATCTAAGTGGAATGTAACAAAAGCGTTAAAAATTTTTTTGTGGAGTTAAATGGATCTAGCTTAGACTTGACTCAGTCTTCTCTATGTTTTTCCATCTTATTCTTGGACTCAGAATGAGAATTGAAGCATGTTTTTCTAGAGGTCACGACAGAAGTTCAAGAAGGAAAACACATGTTGTGTTCCTTCGAGTCAGTACCGACCTATAGCTGACCTTTCCATGAGTTTTCAGAGGCAATTAATCACATGGGAGGAGATTACCCATGTATCTCCCCCAGAGCAGCTGGTGGAGTTGAACTGTTTGCCTTTGGGATTACAGCAGAGCTTCTTACCATTAGACCACTGCTATTGTTGTTGTTAAGTGTCATCAAGTCAAGTCCTTTGTATTTCAACATTGGTCAGGCCCTGACTGAGTCTCCAGTTTGGAGTCTCATGTGTAAAGCAGATGGATTCTGGAGGGTAGGTTCTCTTGATTTAGTTGAAAGTCCAGTATAAAATGGTCATTTTTTTTTATTTCATTAACTAGGCCACTAGAGCTCCCTAAAAACACAAGCAAAGCCCTTTTTGGATATTTACTTCCATTTATTGTTCAAAGCAATTTATATCATCAAAAGAACTATAGTCAAATGTACTACTCAAATGTACTAACATACAATATGGATGTTAGTGCAAAGACAAAGTGAAGAACTAGGATACAGAATTTAATTTGCCACTTCTTATTACATTTAATTTAAAGAAAAAGATAATCCTGTGTTCCTAGAAGGAAAATTAAAAATGCGTGTACAACATCACTGAAGACTTATTTTTTAGTTGTAAAAGCAATGTATTTCAGTGGCAAGTGAGTATCAATAAAATATAACTCCTGCAAACTCTCTGGGGAGCTCTGGTGGCCTAATGCCAAGAAGCTTCTTGAAATCTTGAGGCCATGTGATTTGAGTTCACCAGCTCTTCTGTGGGAGAAAGGTGGACAATCTCCTCCTGTGTGATTAACAGTCTGAAAAAACACCAAAGGGTCTGCTATGGGTCGGTTTCAACTTGATGGTACACAACAACTACTAATCACTCATCCCTAAATTTCTTGTTGTCCAGTCACACTTAAGTGAGCTCTTACTTCAGGACCTTTGAATTTACTATTTACTCTGTGTGGACTATTATTTACCTAAATAACTTGTTCTGTAATATCTTTTGAAATTTTACTTTAGAAGCCCATCCTTTAAAGTCAGTATCCCTTCCCTGTTTTTGTTTACCTATATCTGTAATATTTGTTTACTTCCCCACACAATATAAATTTACTTATTTGTCTGTTCCCCTTACTATAAATTCTACAAAGACAAGGCATTTGCTTGACTTTGTTTACTATTCTATTCCTAGCCTCTATAACTATATTTAAATATATAGACATATACATGTTAGAACTTACTGCTGAACAAATGCATAAATATCCTACAATTTGATATTATATTTTTGTCATAAAAAGCCAAGTATTGACTGTCTTCCAAAGTTGACTAAAGAATTCGGATGCCTCTTAAGCCCATCTTAATTTACGTACCCCATGCAGGCTGGATGTAGACAGGGTCGTGGTACTAGGGACGTTGTAGCTAATGTAAGATGGAACTTGGGTGAAAGCTGGGAATACCAGAAGAATGCCTATCTTTGTTTCATTGATTATGCAAAGGTATTTGACTGTGTGGATCATAACAAACTGTGGCTGACTCTGAGAGGAACGGGAATCCCAGAACACTTGATCGTGCTAATGTGAAACCTATACATGGACCAAGAGGTAGTCGTCAGAACAGCAAGGAAACACTGCATGGTCCAAAATTGGGAAGGGTGTACACCAGGGATGTATCCTATCTCCATACGTTTTCAATCTTTGTGCAGAGCAGATTATCCGGAAGGTTGGGGCTCTATGAGGAGAAATGCATCAGACTGGAGGAAGACTCATCAACAGTCTTTGTTATACAGATGACAAAACCCTGCTTGATAAAACTGAAGAAGACCTGAAGCGCTTGCTATGGAAGATCAGGGACTGCATTCTTCAGTTTGGATTGAGGCTCAATATCAAGAAAACAAAGATTCTCACCACTCAGCTGATTGGCAGCATCATGATGCATGGTGAAGAGATTGAGATTATTCACAGTTTTGCTTGGCTCCACAGTCAACACTTTTGGCACCAGCAGCCAGGAAATTAAACGATGTATTGAAATGGGAAAGTCTGTGGTTAGAGACCTCTCTAAAGTACTGAAGTGTGATGATGGATGTCAGTCTGGAGACTAAGGTGCGCCTGATACATGGCGTGGTCTTTGCAATCACTTGCTATGCCTCAGAGAGCTGCACAATGACTATGGATGGAAGGAGAATTGATGCCTTTGAGCATCAATGTGGTGTTGGAGAAGAGTATTGAATATACCATGCTTCTAAGAGAATGAACAAGTTTGTCCTGGAGAGGGTGAAGCCAGGCTGCTCCTTAGAGGCAAGGATTCTGAAGCTTCATCTGACATAGTTTGGACATGTTGCAAAGAGGGACCAGTCTTTGGAATGGGACGTCATGCTTGGGAGGGCGGAGGGACAGCACAGGAGAGGAAGACCCTCCTCGATGAGAAGGATTGACTCAGTGACTGGGGTAATGTGGGTAGTTGTGTCAGAGACAGTGAGATTGGCACAGGTTAGGCCTTTTGTACATGGGGTCACTATGAGTCACAGATAAATCGATGGTACAGAACAACAACAACAATAACACCACCACTTTGAGCAGCTGATATTTGTGTGAAAATATGCTCTTTACCAAGCAATATCTTTTGGCAAAGCCATATTTATAGAGCAAATGGAGCAAACTAAGAAGAGCTTGTTTTTTTTTTCATTATATGTCATTTTGTCTTAACTGGGGATAACCCTTTCCAACATCAAGAAACATTTCACAATGTCTAAGGGTTATTCTTTTTATTATCATTACTAAAGAGGGATGCTTTTGGAATATAGTAGATAATGAGTAGGGACTTTGATAAATATGTTATAATAAACAAGATAGTTCTCTACAAGAAAGAATCTTCAATTTCAAAATATCAATAGCTTTGAAGTTGAGAAACTTTTCTCTAAGGGAAATGAAGTTGATCTGACCATAGGAATTCTGAAATTTGCTTCAGTTAAATGATGTTTCATAGCCTATCAATGCTAGAGAATACATACTACAAAGGCCAGAATCAAGATGTTACCAGCCATTCATATATTCCAATCACTGTGTGGAGTTTTAGGATAGAAGGTTTTCCACAAATATTAGATCAATGAATAATGACAAAAAGTATATGAATTCTTTTAAAACCCAATACCAAGCTTATGATTAAGCTCTATCATGCTTTCTCTGTTCTGTTTTAGATCAAATTTAGACCTATAGTCTTCACAGTTCTGTGGTTTTTAATATGTTTCCAACAAGAAAAGAAAGTTAGATTCACCTAGTCTTGTGCAAAGGCTCTTAGATTTCATGAAAATGTCTACTGATGATTATATTTATTCATATGGATAAAGCAAGTAAGAGTTTCAGTTCCTGTAGAACATGATGAACTTTAGGAATTGAAATTCAGAGAATTCTTTTTCATTTGCTGTAAAATTCACTTTTGGTAAATGGTTAATAAAAATATTTTAATTAGTATATTTACTAATTTGGCCCAGGCGCTTTCTCCACAGGAGGCTTCAGATGAGCTACTGCAAGCTTCATTTCTAAGCAATGCTAATTTGTTTATAATTTCTTGTCAGAGATTTATGTTACACTCAAGTGTCTTCATTTTGGTGTCTTGGTAGCCAGGGAAAAGTAATTCGTAAAATAAAAAATAACAAAATCCTTCATTTTTATTTATTTAATAACAAAGATAACCTGGTGTACATGTAGATTTTTAACCAAGGTGGGAAGATTTTTAATAAAGTGAGGTTTTCAATCTATAGCCAAAGTGATATATGTCTATGCACTACAGAAAACTTTCCCAGAGGGCCCAGAAACTGATTTTTTTTTAAAAAAAAGAAAACAACCACAAAATCAAGGATTTAATAGAATTCTGTCAAATTTGGAGAAAACTACTAATTCTCTCCTTTCCATTCCTTTTCCTAGCCCTTTCATTTCCATTCACCTCAGAGTTCAAGCCTAACTTGTTGAAGACATTATTTTCTTCCGTCTTTCTTATTTCATATACTCCACATCCAATCTTTCAAACAGATCCTGAAACTCTCTACTTCATATTTCCTCCACAACTGCCTCTTCCATCACCATCACCATCACCATCACCTCTCTCCTGAATTTACTAGTTTGTTTAGCTGGTCTATCAGATTATACTCTTCATTCCCTACTCAATTTTATACACAGTGAGTGGCCTTTTTAAAAGTTTATTTTTATTTTTGTGTACCATTGAATCGAATCCAACTGGCAAAGGAGGAAATTGCCCCTCCTTTTCCAGCAGAGGATCTGGTGGATTTGAACTGCACAACTTTAGAATTGCAGCCGTTTGCCACTAAGCCACCAGAGTTCCCTAGTGAGTGATCTTTTAATATTTTAAATTATGTTATTTTGTAAAGTGCTCTGAGCATTTTAGAAAAGATTCGAGATACTAACTCTTTCTAGTGACTTATAAGACTTTTTAGAAATTGGCTTTATATATCTTTTCAACCTTTTCATTTCATTCCACTGGGTCTCTTGGCCATTCCCTCCTAACCCTCTCCCCTTTCCTTATGCCAGCCCTAGCTTAATCCTGTCTCCGGGTTTTTGTAGTTGCTGTTTCCTTTGGATGGAACACTATTCTTCAAGGCATTTCCACTCATTATTTTCTCATTTCCTTTTGGTTTCTGTTCAAATACCACCTCCTTAGGGAGTTTGACTTGACTTTCTAATTTGCTTTGTTTTTCATATATTACATACATGAAAGTATACATATTTTGTTTTTTGTTTTGTTTTGTTTCTCTTTGGAATAAAAATTCCACGAATATTGTCTTGATCATTGTTTCTGGTATTTACCATTCTTGGATTACATAGTGGAGACAGACCACACTTTCAGAGAAACTTTCCTTTCAATTGATTGGCTGCTCAGATCTAATTATAATCTGGTCAAACTAGCGTATAACATTAATGATCCCACTTATTCATATATGAATTATGCTCGTTTACTACTAATTAATCAAATAAAATTATCAGAATGTTTAATGATGATATCAAAGTTCATGCTTAGTGTAAGTGAGAAAAAGTTTGGAAAAAAATTTGGGATTTAAAAAATTTATTTTATATTGGCTAGCATAGAAAAAATCACATACATTGTGTTCCATACTGTACACTGCATTCCACATATTTCTCATCCATATTGTGCTTCATATGATTATCCATATACATGGTGTTTTATAAAATCCATCACCATCGATCTATGCTTACCCTATCCCTTCAGGTCCCTATTGGATCTTTCCTAATTTTTCCACTGCCTCTCTTGCTCACTAAACTCTGTAATCTCAGCAATTTACCTCTTTTCCCATGTTCCAGGCCCCCTGCACTGCCCCTTTTCCTTTTGGACTTTTACACACATCTCACTAGTTATCCTTCTATATTTACAATAATGGTCTTATGCGTTATTTGTCATTATTATTATGAGATTGAGTTAGTTTACTCAGAATAATACTCTCTAGCCTCTCATGTTATATAATATCTTATAAAATCCTTGTTATTTAGTGCTGCAGAGTATTCCATTGTGTGAATGTAATATAATTTCTCAATTTCACTGTTAAGAAAATTCTCATAAATATATGTGTGTGTGGGGGGGGGTGTTGTTTTTTTTTTTTTTAATGTTTCAATAAAGAAGTGTTGTTGGTCCCAGTTTGTCTCTTATGAATTTTGTGGTTTGGGGCTTTAATTACAAGTTTCTTATCCACTTTAAGATGACTTTTGTGTATGGTGTGAGATGTCGATCCTGTTTCAGCTTTCTGTGGGTAGCATTCCAGTTTTGCCAGCACCATTTGTGGAAGAGGTTGTCATTTCCCCATTTAATAGATTTTATTTTCTTGTCGAGTATCAGTTGACCATAGATAGGTGGCTCTGTTTCTGGGTTCTCAATTCTGTTGCACTGATCTATATGCCTGTCATTGTACCAGTACCATGCTCTTTGGTTACTACCACTGTGTTGTAGATTTTCAGGTAAGGGAGTGAGATTGTATAACCACTCTGGAAGCAGTTTGGCACTTCCTCAACAGCTGAACATAGAAATTCCATATGTCCCAGATATTCCATTGCTTGGAATATACCCGAAGAAAATCAGAACTGAAGCTCAAATGGAAATTTGTACATCAATGTTCATAGCAGCATTATTCACCATCGCAAGAACATAAAAATAGCACAAATGTCCAACTACAATCAAACGGATTGAGAAGTTGTGGTACATTGATACAATGGAATACTATGCAGCATGCAGGAACAATCATTTTGTAAATTATTACCCACCTTGAGAGGGACTAGAGAGCATTATGCTGAGTGAATTAACTCAGTCGCCCAAGGACAAATACTGTATAAAACCGTCATAGCAGAATGAGTATGAGGATCCAACGGGGTGGGGGGGGGGGGGGCGGCGAGCAGGGTGGAGATAGAGAGGTGAGGATGAGAGGAAGGGTGTTAATTATAGGATTGCACAATTCGATGGGTGGGTGAGGTGAAGGAAATGGGAAGGATCTTTGGTGAAAAACAATATATTTAAACTTTGTAAATTAATCAGGGAAATATAAAAAAAATAAAAATGTAAGAAAAAGAGTGGTGTTAGATTTTGTTTAAAATCTTTTCTGCTTCAAGTGACAGAATAATGTGAAGCTTGTTCTTTGACTTGTTAATGCTGTGAATTAAGTTGATTGTTTTTTTAATGTTGAACCATCTTTGTATACCTCCTTTGAATATCACTTGGTTAAGATTCTTTTTTTTATTTATAACTTTGGACTCTATTAACCAGGATTTTGTTAAGAATTTTTGCACCTATATTCATGAGAAATATAGGTGTGTTTGATCCAGGATATGGTCTTCATAATTATTAGTATGTATAGAGAGCTGGGAAATTACCAAAGATTACAGATTAATTGATAACAATGAGTGGTGGTGCTGGAGAAGAGTCTTGAACGTACCAGGACTGCCAAAAGACCTAACAGATACATTCTGGAGAAGATGAAACCAAACTGCTTCTTAAAGGCAAGGATTTTAAGAATCTGTCTCACACTCTTTGGGCATGTTGTGAAGGTATCATGCTTGAAAGGGTGGAGGAATAGAGCAGGAGAGGAAGATGCTGAATGAGATGGATTGACACAGCATCTGGGGTAATGAGGGTTGATGTGTCAAAGACAGTGATATTGGCTCAGGATAGAACAAAGTTCAGAACTATTGTGATAGGGTCTCCAGGACTTGTAGTTGACTCAATGGTATACAACAACACTTAACAGCATTTGTCTGCATTGTGTTTTGTTGTGCATGTTTTTGGTTTTTTAATGTCTTTGTCTTGTTTTGATATTGGTGCTATGCATATTCAATAGAATGACTCTGGAAAAGTGTCTTCTTTTCCCATTTTTAAAATAAGTTAAGTAGAATTGGTAATAATTTATCTTTGAACATTTGGTAGAATTCAACTATAAAGCCATTTGGGCCAGGACTTATTTTTTTAGAGGAGAGGGAGACTTTTTATGACGTGCTCAGTTTCTTCTTCTGTGATGAATCTGTTCAAATGTTCTACATCTGTCAGTGTCATTCTAGGTAGGGTGTAAATTTCTAGAAACTTACCCATATCCTCTAGGCTGTTACGTTTACCAGCATATACCTTTTCATAATATTCCATTATTATTGTCTAATTGCAGCTGGTTATGTTGTGATGTCACCTATTTCATTTATTAATTTAGTTATTTGTGTTTTGTCTTTCTTTTCATAAGTTTGCCAATGATTTGTCTATTTTATTGCCTCTAAGAACCATCTCCTCGTTTTGCTGTTCTTATTTTCCTATTTTCAGTTCTTGTCTTTATAATTGCCTTTCTTGTAGAGACTGTGTGTATAGACTGTGCTTTTTCTATTTGAAGAAAGTGTTGAATTAGATTATTAATTTTGCTTCTTTCTTCCTTTTTAATATGCTGTCCTATACCTAGAAAATGTCCCCTGAGGATTGCCTTACCTGTATCCCAAAGGTTCTGATTTGCTATATTTTCATTTTTTAATATAAAATACACTTATCTTTGGAATGATGACATTTAAATAGTCTCCATGCACAAATAATGAATTGGGATGAAGGCATACTACAGAATAAAAGGTTTATCATGATATTTTCAAAAATTCCTGATATCCGCTGATTTAACAAGTGTTAAATAAAACATTAACTCCAAGACCTAAACTAGAGCTATTAGTGAAATAAAAGTGTAAAGTCTCCTTTATCCTACATTCTCTTACAAATAAACAGTGAACCAAACAAAGTTATTTTATTATATAGTATAAAAATTATTTTTTAGCACAGCTTTTACTTCATTTCTTCCCCTCCTTTCTTTTTTATTATTGGTTTGCTTACAAAGTTCTTATACTTATTTCACACTATTCTTCATTCATACTGTGTTTTATATAATCATTCTCATGTATTATGTTTTATAAAATTAATCGCTGTTGGACCTTGCCCATTATTACTTTGACATTTTACCTGGATCCTCCCCATTTCCCCCCCTCTCTCTTCACCCACCAAACTATGCAACCTTGTAGTTTTGTCCCTATTCATCCTTACCCCTTCACTTCAACCCTTTTCCCCTCTGAGTTCCCATGCATGTTTTACTAGTTTTCCTTCTATTTTTACAATAATGGTCTCATGAAGTATTTGTCCTTAAGAGACTGAGTTCATTCAACATTTTAATTTTTTTAGGTACTTTTAATTTATTTTTATTTCTTCTATAACACAAAGGAGATGTGGTGGCCTATTGGCAAGAAGCTATGCTGCAAACATGAAGGTCTACAGTTT
>NW_006399806.1:5236679-5238911 GCF_000299155.1 Elephantulus edwardii | reverse complement strand
GTTATGGTTGGTTCCAACTTGGTACTTGATGGTGCACAACCCAATAATCAATAACCCAATAGTAAAAAAAAAATTAAAAAAAATAACCCAATAGTATTTTAGCAGGGTGTTATTTAGTGTTATTTAGTGATTTAGTCTCCATGTGGGTGATTGTATATCCTTTATTTTCTTGTCCTTTATTTCTAGTTTTATGGCTTTGTGGTCAGAAAAGATACTTTCTATTATTTTAATTTTTTAAAAAATTTTGTTGAGGCTTGCTTTGTGTTCTAATATATGATAGCTTCTGGAGATTGTACCATGTGTACTTGAAAATAAAGTAAATTTACTTTTAGTTGGAGGCAGTACACTGAATACATCCACAAAGTCAAGCTGTCTAATTATGTAATGTAGCTCTTCTACATCCTTGTTATTGAGTTGGGCTATCTTATGATGAGAATAGTGTGTTAAAGTCTAGTTCCATTATTGTGGTGCTATTCAGTTATTATTCCAGTCTGCTAACCATTGCTGTATATATTTTTCAGGTCCATCATTTGGTGTGTAGATTTTAACCAAGTTTATGTCTTCTTGACCTATTGTGCCTTTTACTATTATATAGTGCCCTTCCTTGTCTTTTATGGTGTTTTCATTCTGAAGTCTATTTTATTAGAGATTTGTACTGCAACTCCTGCTTTTTTGTGGATACCATTTGGTTAGTATATTTTTTTCCCAGCCTTTGATTTTTAGTCTTTTTGCTCATTTCTTATTTGTGTTTCATGTAGTCAACATACTAATGGGCTTTGTATTTCCATTCATTCTTCTACTTTTCTCTTAATTGGTGCATTTAAGCTATTAGTGTGATTATTAACAGGCCAGATTATATCACTGCCATTTTGCTGTTGTTTTCTTTTTTTTTAATCTTTTTAATCTTTCCTGTTGTTTTTGGTTACTATGGTCCATCTACTTTTCTTTGATGTCTCTGTGTGAAGGACTTCCTTTAGCATTTCTTGTAGAGTTGGTCTTTCCCCCCTGCAAAGTCCTTAAGTTCCTGCTTTTCTGCAAATGACCTAATTTGTCCTCAAATGTGATGGACCTTTTTGCTGGGTACAAGATCCTCAGCTGGCAGTTATTTTCTTTCAACCTTCTCCACAATCCCATCACATGATTTCTGCTAGGAAATCAGAACTTAATCTATTTAGTTTCCCTTTGTAGGTTTTTTTTTTTTTCTTGAGCTGCTTTTAGTATTCTATTCCTGTCTTTGATTTGGGGGATTTGATTATGATATGTCTTGATTTTTTGGATGGTCTAGTTTGAAGTTCACTGAGCTTCTTGAATGTGGATTTCCTTGTTATTTATGATACTTGAAAAACTTTTTTCTTGTACTTCTTCCACAATTTTCTCAGGGCTTTTCATGTTTCTTTGTGTTTTGGAATTCCAATCCAATTTATGCTGTTCCTCTTGATGTTCTCCCACATGACTGTTATGCCTTCCTTCCATTTTATCTCTGTTTTTCTTTCTTTCTTTTAATTCTAACAAGTTCACACTCAGATACTGTTTTCCAGCTTTGTGAAACTATGTTCCATCTTTTATATTCTGCTTTTCTGTCCTTCCAGAATGTTGGAAACTTCAGATATTTGGTCTTGATATTTTGCATTGCTATTCTATGCATTTCTGTTATTTCCAGTAGTATGTTGGTTGTACCTTCTCAGTCTGTGATGATTTTTAAAATTTTTGTATGTCTTTATGGTTTCAATTTTTTCTTCTATCTTTTATAAAATCTTCAGAAGTTGTTCCTGTTTCTCTATTTTGTTATATTTCTCCTAGTTCCTTGTGTCTGGAATATTCACTTTATTTTTGGCTTCCATTCTTTCTTCCATCATTTGTGTCTTCTTTAGTAGCTGTTTATATAACTCCACATCAATACTCTGGTTTATAAGAGAATATCTGTTTTTTTCACAATGTTTGAGGCTTCCCACTGCTTTCTTGACATCATAGAAAGTTTGTCTTAGTATGTGTTAGGCCATTTTTATTATGTCTGTGTAAGTTGTTGATAGATTTTTATCTTTATGAAGTTATTGATTAGATGAAGCTTTAAAAGATCCCTACAATGAGAGAGGGCCACTTGCTCTACTAGAAGTCCTTTCTGTGCCTTTCCTTTCTTTCAAGTCCTATGAGAATCTCACTTAAGTGTGGCTTACCTTTATTATTGTCCTCAGTGATCTATAGCATGACCATGTTCCCCAACTGATATGTTTT
>NW_006399806.1:5220066-5235332 GCF_000299155.1 Elephantulus edwardii | reverse complement strand
TGCAGTCCTTAACCTTCTGTAGCAAGCACTTCAGGTCCTCCTCAGTTTCAGCAAGCAGGGTTGAGTCGTCTGCATAATGCAGATTGTTGACGAGACTACCACCAATCCTGATTTATAAACCTATTTTTGTTGTGTGCTCTTGAGCTAGAAATGACCCATATTTGACATTTCAGTACAGTTTCAGAGGCAGGTAATATCACAGGATGGGATTGCCTATTTTCCCCCCCAAGGAAAAGCTAGCACCCCAACTACTTACCACTAAGCTACCTGAGATCCCTAATGTTTTTATAAACCTGGTTCTCATTGTGACATTAAGAAAATAAAACAAATACAAATAAATTCTCCTGACATTTGTATAACACTCAACGAAATAGGACCATTGCTATCTCACCTCTTCTATTGAAAAAGTACTTTTCCAGCAAGTACATTCCACCCACCGCCTCTATTTAATCACAACTTCTTCCCTTTACAGTATTTTATACCATCTGATTCCAACTCCCACCATTCTCAGTCTCTGAGAACCAAGGAGAAGAATCTGGCCAGATGAAAAGACAAATGGTCATGAAGCACTATTCAGACCTCTCAGCTTCTTCCTCCACATTGGTGTCTTATTTCCCCCCCTCACTTAGCAGTTTGACTTTCTCTTCACTTCTAGTCTGCTTGTCAGGAAGCACGGCAGTCGATAGCTACTGATTTTACATCCTACTATCCAAATAACCAAGAGAAAAGTCCTAATTTCTTTTCATGGCCAAGCTCAGGTCTTGTGCTCCCCTATCAATATTTAAGCATGGCTACCTTGTATGGTACTGTTATGTGGAAATTTGGGTTGTAACCTTGTGGATGGTCTAGCATCCAGAGCTGGTTTCTTATTCAACAGCGAGTAGCCACTTGTGGCTATTTGCATTTGCATGTAGATGAAAATAAAATACGATTTAAATTTTCTCAGTCACATTAATCACATTTCAAATGTTCAAAAGCCACATAAGTGGTGAGAATATTTGACAGCACTGATATTGCACATTTCCATTATCACAGAAAATTCTATTAGGCATCTTTATTCTTAATGAAGAGGCTCTCTCCAGAAATGGATTGGAAGTGGGAATAGACATTGGGATCAAGGTTTGTGGCCAGATAGGTCAGTTAGTGTCTTCTATATCTTCTCTGCAATACTTCTTAAAACTCTTCTAAACGTTCCTCCCTCATCCTGGCTCTCAGAATGTCTCAGCCCTGTTGTTGTTGTTGTTATGTTCTGTCAAGTCGCTTGTGACTCATAGCAACCCTAAGTACAAGTGCCCTAAACCCTGTTCTATACTGTGCCGACTTCACTGTCTCTGACACATCTACTCTCATTACCTCAATCGATCCATCTCATTGAGGGTCTTCCTCTCCTGTGCTGTCCTTCCACTCTCCCAAACATGATGTCCCTCTCCAAGGACTGGTCCCTCCTTGCAACATGCCCAAAGTATGTCAGAATCCTTCAGAATCCTTGCCTCTAAGGAGCAGCCCAGTTTTACCCTCTCCAGGACGAACCTGTTTATTCTCCTCGCAGTCCATAGTATAGTCAACACTCTTTTCCAACACCACAGCTCAAAGTATAAATTCTCTTTCATCATCCCTAGTCACTGTCCAGCTCTCTGATGAATAGCATGCAATTGCAAAGACTATGACCTATATCAGGCACACCTTAGTCTCCATCCTGATGTTGTTGTTCTTCAGTACTCTGGAGAGATCCCTACAGCTGACTTTCCCAATGCAATTCATCTCTTGGTCCTGACTGCTGGTACCAAGAGCGTTGACTGTGGAACCAAACAACTAAAACTATTAACAATCTCAATCTCTTAACCGTTACCATTCATATTGATTGGTATGAATCAGTATGCCAGAATGCCAATTGGCCCAATGGTGAGAATCTTTTCTTGATGTTGAACTTCAATTCATATTGAAAGCTGCAGTCCTTGACCTTCCATAGCAAGCACTTCAGGACCTCCTCAGTTTCAAAAGCAGGGTTGTGTCATCTGCATAAAGCACATTGTTGATGAATCTTCCTCCAATCCTGATGCCACACTCCTCCTCATACAGCCCAGTGTCCCAGATGATCTGATCCACATATAGATTGAAAAGGTATGGAGACAGAATACATCTGTTAACATATTTTGCAGAATTTTTCTCTCAAATCTCTTATGTACCTATCCCAATTAATAAAACCTCTGGCTGCCATATTTGCTATGACAAAAATCTTAGAGAAATTATCTTTGAGAAATTACCTCTCTGAACCATACTTTTAACATTCAAATCATCACCAACTTTTGTCAGTTTAACATTTGTACCATTGTTCAATGTCATTTTTTAAAATGTTTTTATTATTATTAATTTTAATACAAATTTGTAGGGACTTTGGATTTCCACTTATTAATTGTTGTACTTTTCTACCTCCCCACCACAGTACACTCTTCTCTTTGGAAAGTAAAAGAAAATTTTTTTTCATTGTTTTACACTCCCTCCCTCCAGGACCACTCCACTATGCAGCCTTCCTTTTGGATTCCTATCATGTCAATGTCTTTTTTTAAAGCTGCTTTGTTTGTGTGCTTTACTATTTCTAGAACCATTTAAAGATGTAGCATATGGTGCAGAAGAAAGATATTTAAGCTATATTGAAGGCATTGACAAAAAATAAAGCTCTAGGAATTGATAAAATACCAGTTGAGATGCATCAACAAACAGATGCAGCCTAGAATACCCACTCATCTATGCCAAACAATTTGAAAGATACCTATCTGGCCAAGTTACTGGAAAAGATCCAGATTTGTGGCCTTTCCAAAAGCAGGGATCCAATAATATGTAGAAATTATTGAACAGTAGTATTCATATCACATGCATGTAAAACCTTTCTAAAGATAATGATAAATAGCTGGAGCAGTACATTGACAAAGAACTGCCAGAAATTCAAGTTGGATTCAGAAGATGTAAGAAAGCAAGTGATATTATTACTGATGTCCGATTGATCTTGGCTAAAAGCAAAAAAAAAAATCAGAAGAATGTTTACTTGTGTTTTATTGACAATAACAAAAAGAATCTGCAGAAGACATTAGTCTTTAGAAAATAATTAATTATGGATAACATTGAGAAGAATGAGAATTTCAGATACTTAATTTTGCCCATGTGGAACTTACATAGACCAAGGACCAATTATTTGAACAGAACAAAGGGATGTCTCAATGTTTAAAATTAGGAAAAGTGTGTTTAAAGATTTTATACTTTTATCATATGTACTGTACTCAATTTGTGTCCTGAATTAATATTCTGGGATTATATAAAAAGTAATGTGGTATCAGGAATTGAGGAAGATTTATCAACAACTTGTTAAACATGTGTAGCCCAAAGGACTTTAATCACTAAAAGAGGGCTCTGTTACCTGGTCCTTGAGAGTTATGTGGCTAACTCAAAGGTTACACTTCTCTGACGGTTCAAATCCACCACTTCATTCTTGGGAAAATGATGAACAATCTTCTCCTATAAGATTTATAGATTTTAAAAAAATCCACTGGAGTGTCAGCTATGAGTCTGTATAGAAATGACTTTGACCTTTTTTAAAAGATCAAAGTCTACAGTCTTCAATTTATCTAAACACAAATGACAATAAAACCTCTCACATCTGGACCAATAAACAACATTATGATAAATGGAGAAATAAAAGATATTGTCAAGAATTTAAATTCACTTGGATACACAATTAACAACTATGGAATCAGCAGTTAAGAAAATAAAGGATATATAAGAAAACTAGAGAGTAAATTAAAAAGAAGGCTTTCAAGAAGTTAACAGTAATTAACAGTAATTGCTAGGGCAGGTATAAATACAGCAGAGTTTGTGAAAATAGTGCATGAACTGGTGGGTTTCTCTTCTTTTGTACATAGAGTTGCTATGAATTACAACCTGACAGCACCTAACAACAATACAACTTTCATCCTAATGTCACACTTTCTATATCTTCTGTAACACCACTCTGTCATATCTAATTAATATTTTTGTACCTCACCTCCATTTAGAGTCTGGCTCTATCATTCTACATTGTTTTTTTTTTTGTTGGGTTTTTTTTCCCCACAAATGTAATAGATCCTTCATGATATTATTTATGTACCATTAGCCAGAGTGATAAATGTAGGAATCAAGTCTGCTTCATTCATCTCTGAATCTGTTGTGTACTGAACACTTAATTAAATAGCCTTCAGTAAATGTGAAGCTTATATTGTGTCACTATGAATCAAGAGCTACTTGACTGCAGCTGGTTAAGTATTTACTAAATTTTAGGAACACGTATTTTCTTTTTTATGCTTTGTGAACTCTTTTCCTTTGTGGTCATGGGTGTCCTTTAAATTATCTTTTCAAGGTTTCAGCTCCATCACTGTAAAGCTGATTTTCATTCAACACGCAGGCTGTCACTCCTTTTGTGAGAGACACGAACACACTGTCTTCTATCAAAATTGGCTGCATCATCTTGCTTTCTTATATTTCCCTGAATATTATTGAATATCTCCTTCCTTTAATATATTGTGTCTATGTCACTCTTTCATTAAGATACTGAGATCTTTGAATTCTCTTACACTTTCTTGCAGTCTTAGTGCATGTGAATGGCCTCCCTTAGAGTTGGTGGATCACTGCCTGCCTACACAACCCATCCTTCCTCTGAATTCTCGTTTTCATTCTTAGTATTTCACCCTTAAACCTCTCGGAAGTCACATCATTCATATTTCTACTCCCATGCCTCTTGCACACTACATATTCATGAAACTTGTAAATGCAGAGTTGTTTTAATGGAAGGAACCATAGAATGTTTTGCTATCTGTAAAGAGACAGGTTCAGAGAGTGGCAGATATGTCACTAAACCCAAGAAAACCTCTAGCTTTCTGTCTGGAGCTCTGTAGTGTTTTACAGAACCAACTATGCCCTCAAGCCACTCATGGTTTCTTCTCCTCTATGTTAAAAGACTAAACTTTGCTCACCATCCATACAAAACTATTGTCAGGCCATTGACAAATTTTTCAGTTACTACTTACTGTTTCTCTATTTTACCCTCTCATTTAAGTCATTTGACTTTATTCTCCAATTTATACCCCACATTTACCTTTACATTTTTGCTGGGGAATTTGTGTTCTTTCCATTGATCTCTTTTAGAAAATTTTTCTCCAATTTTACTTTCTGTTGTGGATTTACATGTGTGCTTTAAACCTCAATACATACTCGATAATGGTGTTTTAATATATTTTGTAGTTGAATGGAGGGAAAAAAAGGAAACAAGTTTTTCCCATATTAAGAGCAGCTAAATTCCCTTTGATTTCAGAAATCAATAGAGCACTGATTTACCTGGATATTCATTTGATGTGCTCTCAGAGGCTTATTTTTCCCCCCTTAAGCCACTGGTAATTTCACCCTATTAAAATGTTCACTTCAGTAAATGAGCATCTGGTTTCCTCACATGACTCTAACCTCCTGCTCCTTCTTGACTGTGTGTGATTTGGAGACTCACAGGTTGAGGCTGGTTAAAAAGGGAAGGAGTGCTGGGGTCATACGAAGTAAAGGAAATATCATTAACACTAGAAGAGTATGAATTTATAAAATGGAATCCACCAAAGAGATCAATTAGAGAATATAATTCGGGGACTTTAGCTTTTAAATGAGACTGAAATATGAATTGAATTCATGAGTATTTTTAACATTTGGTACTTGGTCACTAAAGTTGGCAACCATTAACTAAAAATTGTAGCATTATTATAAAGTCAAATGATTTTTTAAGAAAATGAACATTTTTTGGCTCATAACTTGTAGTATTTGTATATTAACCTTTATGATAGTCTTATTTCCACTCTCTTCTAATATGATCCGCTAAAGAATTTTTAAAGATCTCTATAGAAATGAAATTTCTTCCAAATTATAGAAATAATTTGTAAAATTCAGAGATGTAACTTGAACACAGTTCCAAAGTAAGTAGTTTGTCACTATACATTGTTTTATGACTGACTATATTATCTGGGGGCTATAATAGAGTGCTATGTTAAGTTTTGAAGGCATGTATTGTCTGTAACTTGATCTTTTAAAACACCAGAATTTGATAGAATGTCAATAAAACTACTGTGTAATAAATATATTCTCTTTTCCAGCATATTTGATCTGGATGGTCCGTAAAGAAAATTGTGTTTCCTAAGATTACTGGCATGAATATTAATTTATGAATTTTAATTTGTTACTCAACAAGAGGATCATAGGAGAATATGAGCAATTTGGACATCTGTTGAGTTATTGAGTATAAATGGACACATGCACATTTCAGGAATTAAAATAAAATGTTTAATGTATTCGCATTAAAATATATACAGGATTGTTATGATTTTTTTTTACATAAGAAATTCACAATTATCTGAATTAACAGACAGACACAGGATTATTTGATCCTTCTCCCATCCCTTTATGTCACTCTGACACACATTAGACAGTATTTCTAATGATACAATTAACTCTTGCCACAGAATACATATGTTTATACTCTAATTCCCCAAACCACCTAAAGCTATTAAACTAAATGAAGTGATGCTTTCAACAAAACACTGCAGCTGGTGTCCTGTTTCTGAGAGGATGACAATAGGGACTAAACTATAAGCAATACCACATATCCTTGCAGCTTGAAAAGCTCTCTTTATTGCCTATGCCTTCTTTATAAATCCTACAATCAAGTGCTGGAGGAATATAGCCTCTACACTGGTCCTCCTGATTTGATAATTCTGAATGACTTAGTTGGAATGTCTGTCTAAATAGGAAAAGATGTAAGAATGGGCAGGCTAAAGAGAAATAAGTCTGTAATATTGATTTCAGTATTCTGAAATCAAGGGAGGAGAGAAGTGAAGTGGCCAATAAAAGGAACGTCAGTGGAGAAGAAAACCATATGTCTACAAGTTGATTCTGATTTATGAAGATCCCATGTATGCCAGAGTACACCCTCCATACGATTTTAATGATTGAGTTTTCAGAAGATCTCCAGGCTTTTCATCCGAGGTGTCTCTGGGTGAATTCAACCCTCAAACTTTCCAGTTAATAGTTGAGTATGTTGCTTTTGTAATACCATGGGAAAAATACATTCATTCAAAGGTCTGAAGAGAAACAAAGCAGCCACAACAAAAGCCATAAGACTTGTCTGTTGCATAATGTTTGGGAGGAGGAGAGGGCCTCTCACCAGGACAGATCACTTAGTTCCAGATAAGTGCAAGTGTCCCAACGGCCTTTTTGGGCATACTGGCTCGAGAAAGCATGCCCCCCTGGGAAGATGGCTGCCACATCCATTGAGCTGGGAGTAATCCATACAAGGCTGAAGTTCTCCTATCCAATCCGCATGTCCCACGTCTGCAAGCCCACCCTATTCTGTCTTCCTGTTTACTTTTTGTAGATAAGTGCGCTGCAGCCCCCAATAAAGTTGAGCTGGATTGACTTTCTGAATGGCTCCCAGAGTGCTGTGTCTCCGTTGTGCTTAACCCCATCAAGATGTTGCTGTTCATTGCTGGCAAACAAACAACAACCTATGGCACCCGAACAGGGATGGACCTGATGTAGGCCTATTGGGTGAGTACCTTCTGTGCTCACTCTCATTAGGGTTTTGGGTGAGTATTTTCTGTGTTCACCCCAGTCAGAGATCAGGTGAGCACCTCTTTCCATGCTCACTCCCATCAAGGAATAGGGACCTGATGTAGGCTTAGGGACCTGATATAGGTGTAGGGGACCTGACATAGGCTTAGGGACTTCGCACAGGTGGAAGGGACCCGGCATAGGTCTATCTTATCGTGTAAGCACTCCCTTGGTTTAGCAAGGGTAATTCAAGTAATTCTTTCTTCTTCTTTCTTCTCTCTTCCTTCCATGCTTGTCCATCAGGAAGCAGGGAACCTGATGCAAGTCCATCTTATTGGGCAAGTGCTCCACTGATTTAGCATGGATAATTCAGCAAGTAATTTAACAGATTCTCAAGCAAAGTGTTTAATGTCTTTGTTAGAATGTAGGGAGGTCAAACTTACACAATCTCAAGCTTCCTCCTTTTGGATGTCAGTTGTTAATATTGTTCCTTTGGATTACTGCCACTCACGTCTTCAATGTGCAAACCTGGGGCCCATCAGAGTAGTAAGAGAAGACTTTCACTCTGTGACCTACAATGCCCCTTTCCTGAAGGAAGTAGCTAAGAGGATGTGGTGCCCCCTCTCCTAATGAATCAGCGTGAAATCTATCTCAGAGGGGAATGACAGGGAATGGCAAAGGACATGATGACAAAGGAGATCAATCAGAACTGGTTTTGACAAAGGCTGCAGCACCAATGGAAGAAATGCACCATCAGCTGTTTAAACCCCACTCCCTGCTAACAAAAGAGAAAGTGTTATGTTGGGGAATCTGAAAACAGCCCTAAAGAATTTAGAGAAAATGATTGCACCACGTCTACTTTAGTCTCCCAAGAAATGAGGACAACAAAGAAAGCAGGTGGGGACAATAAAGAGGCAATGAAGAAACAGGAAATTCTTGGGCTGAGGTGTTGTATGATCAGTGAGATGTTGGGTGGAACTCTGAGGTATTTGTGTGTTCTGTTGGTGTGTGCCCAACACCTGAGCATCCTTTACCCAAGGTACTGTGTGATCAGTGTGATGCTAGCTCTGAGGCACATGTGTTTCTTGTTGTCGTATATTCTACAACTGAACATCTTTTACAGTGAGATCCATGTGCTGGGAGAGAATTAAAAGAACTTAGGACAGCTTTTAGAGATGATGGAGCTCGCTCTCCATGGGCAAAGGCACAGTTTAATTTTTTTAAGCCTTAATTTAAACACCCCTCAAGATTGGAAAGATATGATGAGAGCAGTCCTCCCAGGATCTTTACATGTTTAGGGGATGGCCTTGTAAAGAGATGAGTGTGACCAACAAGGAGGCAGAAACAACGTTCTTCCTAGTGAGTCATCAATAGCCTTGGAAGGATTCATTAGATCAAGTATGGAAAAGGCCTGATCCTTTACTAACCACTGGGAGAGGTTTTGCTTGTATTTATTTTCCCACAGCACAAACTACATCTGGTGTGGGTTCCTGCTCGTCATGTCCAATTCCAGCCCGCCTGCTGAGAAGATGCATCGATTAAGCATCCACGACAAGAAGATGAGACAGAGGAAAAGAAAGTCGAAGCCCCAGATACCACAGATACCTGTGACCTGAGACGTGCTGATGGCACTCAACCAACAGGCTCTTGACCTTAACCCTGGGAGTGGTACACCCAGTGCTCCTGTGTTTCTAACACTGCTTATCACTGCTTTGACAATCAATAGTGCCACAACAGGAGAAGCTAATCAGGGTTTGTGAGCTTTTGTTTATTTGCCCACCTTTCTTATACGGGGCTCTCTTCTCTATTCTATATTTATCTCCTAATCCAATCTGGAAATCAAGTTATGGCAATTCTAACCTTTTATATTATCTCAGTTGTCTTTACAAGAGCAGCTGTAGACCTCTTCACAAGATAGAATGCCAAATAGCTGTACTGAATAATCTTTCTACCCTTACTGTCATTGGATCGTCCTCTTCCCAAGAAACACCGGAGGCTCTACACCAGAGACTTTCCCCTCTTTGAATTCATTTAAAGACAAAGGGAGGAGATATTGGGGAATGTTGGAGAGGAAGGGAGGGCCTCTCACCAGGACAGATCATCTAGCTCTGGATAAGTGTAAGCCTCCCAGTGGCCTTTAATACAATGTAGAGAAAGCTCTCCTGTGTTTGGCCTTACTGCTTGAGAGAGTTCGCCCCTAGGAAGATGGCTGCCACATCTGTTGAGCTAGGAGTAGTCTGCATCAGGCTGAGGTTTTCCTATCTAATCTGCCTATCTCATGTCTGCAAGCTCACTCTATCCTGTCTTCCTGCTTACTTGCTTGTATATAAGTGAGCTGCAGCTCCCAGTAAAGTTGAGCTGGATTGACTCTCTGAATGACTCCCAGAGTGGTATGTCTCCATCACGCTTAACCCCATCAGGGTGTTGCTGTTCATTGCTGGCGAATGGACAGCAACACTTGTCTTGATGGAAGGCATAGTAAATGGTTGAAGAAGGGAACAGAGTTTGTGCTCTTTCAGCCCTATAAAAGGAAGCCCTCAGCAATCACCCAATCTGAACACCTCACATAGTTGGATACATTTGTAAAAGTATGTTTGCAACATTGTAAAGATTTTGAAACTCCTATTGAGTACCAGATAATGGAGTAAATTTGTTTAAAAGCAATATTTATTTTCACGGTGATTAGAAATATATTGCATTTACTATAGAAAATGCTATGGGAGGAAAAAGCTGCATGTTACCTATATGACCAAAAAACTAAAAATAAAATAAAATCTACTTATGAAAGTGTTCTGCTTTATAAGAACATATTCAATGAAAGGCATTATCCCAGGTGAGTGAGACATGCAGAAATGTGATGTTATTAGAGTTTGTTCTGAATTGCAATTTGTATAGGAAATTTTTTTTTCCTTTGATGGTGTTGAAAGAGATTTAATGGCTATGAGCTGGAAGTGCAATAGAGAACAGATAACCAAAGGAGAAATTTTAACTTAAAATACTCAAGAAAGAGAGTAAGAAATTGAGTGCATATGTCTGCTTATATTTCAGCTACTAAATAAAATGCAAATAGAACTTTAACCAAAACCCATCGTGGTTACTAGAGGCTGAAAGACTTCTTAAAATTGGGTCAAATACTCACATTTTTTAATATTTACAGCTACGATGTGAGCTGAACAAGCTGGTAATGCACATTTTTATTATGGAGCAGGAAACTGATGAGAATGTCTGCATGGGTTATTTCTGATTTGCTCTGGGATTTCAGACAGTATTTAATATTACCTTCACTTCCTAAATAACATGCATTCAAAGACTCTACGAACTTTGATAAATGGAAGGGCTTCAGGCCTTTTGTTCATAGGGCCGCTATGAGTCATGCTCGACTTAAAGGCAATCAAAAACAACAACAACAACTCCATGAGGTAAAAACATTAGACTTCAAGGGAGAATTCATTCTGGAATTAAGCATTGGGCTCTTCATCTTCACTGAACACTGGTCTTTTGTTTCAAAGAGATTAGAAGGAATGGGCCAGGAAAATAATTGAGAAGTGGGACCTTGAGTGAACCAGACTTAGATATCCAACTATACATAGGTCACTCTTGTGACCTAGGAACTTGATCAGTTCTTGTCACATATCTCTCACCTAAAATGGTTATTGTCATTAGACCTCTAAACTCACAGAATAAATCGACTGTCCTTTTTTTCTTTTTCTTTCAAGGCAGGGAGAAAAATGCGTTTCTCTTTTTTGGAGACTGAGCAATCTTGATTTCAGTGTTGTTCTCTTAAGAACCTTGCTTTGGAGAATGATGCATCACTTCCTATGCCTGGACTCAGTCTCTTTTAAAGTAGACTTCCAGAAGCCATGGAGGAAAAATTACTATAAATATCAATAACGACTAAAACAAAACTAGTTTTCTTGTGGGGAACTGGGGTTGGAGTCCTCCTCCTACAATTTGTACTGTGGCTTTTAGAATAAGCTCCACAGATCTAGACAGAAAAGATACTTCAAAGCTGATTTCATTTGCTTCAGAATCAGGGATTCTGAACACCAAGTGAATACATGAACAGAGATTGATATCATTAAAACTTGACTCTTTTATTAAGATACAACATTTTTTAAGTTATAAATAAAATGCCTTTGAGACCAATATCAACAGAAAACATAAAAAAGCTGAGAACACAACATTGAAGAGAGAGAACAGAAAATCAAGATACCTCACAGAAATAAGCCTAGCTTCAAGAGTTCAAATACATGATTAAACAGCATCCTTCTTAGCAAATATTTCATCCAATTTTCAGTTATATTAACACTTCATTGATATTTTTAAAAAAGTTTCTATTGTTCAAATGTTGAGAAAGCTCATGTGGTCCCCACACTACTCATGAAAGAATTTCATTTTGTAGAAGAATTTTGGGAAATGAAAAAAACAATCTGTGAAAATTTATAATTTGTCTCTTGTGGATCATGATAATAAATCTTCCAAGCACCTTGTTTTGGAGACATATGCTGAATGCATTAGCATTCACTGGAAAATGCATAAAAGGAAACAAAGACTTAATTTCCAAAACACCTATGTGATTATAACTTGGTTTGAGAGATAGTAATCATTGTATACATAGATAAGCATGTAGTGCATGTCACAAGGGAAAAAGTTAAGTGTTTGACTTTTTTTATACTGTAGATTTATTCTCTTCCAATCAAATTTCACACATAAAGATTTTTTTGTTGTTGAATATATTAAGAGCTATCTGTAAGAGAGTAAGAACTATAATGGTTTACCCATTCAAAGTGAGTGTCAACAAATTAAATTCATCTTTGGAATTATCAAAGACATCATTAATGTATTAGCTCATCCATTATTTTGATCAAGTAACCATATTTTAGCTTTGGGTTACCTAGTTATTTGGATAAACCATATATATATTCATGTTTAGGAATTTACATTACTAAAATTTGGCCTTAGACCTTGGACACTTGTAGAAAATGCAATCTTCTATCTTTGAATATAGAAGGTAATAATGATACTTCTTTCTACTTTACATGACAGTAATACAGCTAGGTTGAAACCTAGCAACCAGTTGCATTCATTGTACTGCAGGCTAGTAGTAAGTTTGATTGTTAGCTAGTGACAAAGGGTATCTTACCACACTCTCCCTAAAATAAAGGTTCCTTCAGACATATTTTGAATATATGCACATTCTTTTATCGAGGTGGTTTTGAACTACAGATACAATCACATCGCTCATGGTGATCCAGTTGGATGTCAGTGAAAGATGGGATTTTGCCTCCCTTCCTGGTAGGCTGAACACTTATGACCTAGGACAAAAAGCATATTTCCCGTTAGAAACCTCTTAAAGTTTCACTCAAACAGGTGCAAATTTCTTGCTCCCTTTAAGACACCTTGTGCTTTTTATTTTTTTTTAAATTGTGATTGATTAAAGTTTACAAACAAATGGGTATTTCATTCAACCATTCATATATATTTTAATTACATTAATTTAGATCTATACAATGCAGCAGTCCTATTTTCCCACATTATCCCTGTAACTCTGATTTCCATTAATCCTTCATAACTCTGTCTTCATTTTATTTAATGATAGTGTGCTCAGCATTCTTATTGGTTATTGTCTTCCTCTTTAACCATATGTGCCTTTTACCTACTAATGTTTACTCTCTTCCCCTCTCTTCTCATCCGAAACAACCATCCAAGGAGGACTCTATCAGTGTGTAAATCTTTCTTTGGTTTTTCAGAACTGCAATCTTATGCTATTTTGTCCTTCTGACTGATTAATTTTAGTTACCATGAGGACCTTTGATGCACCCATGTTAGACAGTGTTTCATGATCTCTTTTCAATCCTTCTGTTATTATAAATAATGCTAAAATGAGTAGAGGTGTGCAGATGTTTGGTTGTGTCACATCTTCTATTCCTCTTTCTCTTTTTTTAAAATTATTTTATTGGGAAAAACATATTGAGGGTACAAGGAGGTGAGGGTTGGGGGCAGAAGGGTGAGGATGGGCAGGGATGCAGTTGCAGAGCTGCACAACACATCTTCTATTTCCTTAGCATGTATAACTAGTAGTGGGCTGGGTCAAATGGTAATTCTATTCCTAATTTTCTAGGGAACGTAAAAATGTTGTCCACAGTGAATGCTCCATTTTACATTACTGTCAGCAGGATATTAGGGATATTAGAACTGAAATCCTAGTGGTAAGAACCTAGTTTCAGTCCCAAAGACACATGGTTTGACTCCACCAGCTCCTTCATAGGAGGATGGGTAATCTCCTCCTGTGAGTCTGAAAACCCACTGAAGGGCCAGGTGTGGGTCGGTTCTGACTTGAGGGCACACCACAACAACAATACAGTGACACTATCTGTTGTTTGTGGTTTTATTGAATTTATTTTTATTTGCATCTCTTGATAGCTAATGATCTTAAACACTTATTCTTATGTGTGTTGGCCATCTGTCTGTCTTCCTCGGTGAAGCATCTTCCTGTACTCTGCCCATTTTTTAAAAATTTGGTTTGTTTGGTTTTATTCTTGTTGAGGTATTGAGAGTTTCTTTATATTTTAGAGATTAGTCTCTAGGCAGATAGATCTTTGCCAATATTTTCTTAAGTCTTTGAGGATTTGCCAAACACTGTGGACTCTCCTTCATGAAATTCCTTGCCATCAGGTTGGAATCAAACCTGTCCCTCCAGTGAGTTTCCAAGGCTTTAAATTGGATATGATGAGAATGTCTATCTTTTTCCTGAAAGGCTGATGGTGGATTGGAACCACCAGAGAGGTTGACAGTGCATTTCACTATGGAGTAGGCTGTCAGAGCCCCTTTCCATTAGCATATACCTCTTTAAAAGAAAACTAAGCAAAAAACAAAAAACAAAACAGTGGTGGTTTCCATTGATACCAACAGAAATACCACTTGCCCTAAGATGACCTCAAGAATCACAGCAGATATTTATAGATATGTATCTTCTTTGTGACAGATGCTCTCTCAAATACTATTGTGAAAATTCTTTCCATGAAAGCATGTGAGTGAGTGTGTTATTCCCTCTATAGAGAGGACCCTGTGTAAAGGTGTGGACATACTATGCTGCTAGAGTTAAAGTCTCAGCTGAAGTGAAAAGTTGTGTCTTAATGAAGAGGAACAGTGGCCATGCATCAATGAAAATACATTTATGTTTTTAAATATGAAAATATAATGCCGTTCAGGGTCTACAAACACATTTGTGTATTATAATATGAATAACAGTACAGCATTTTTCAAATTATTAATAATATTCTTAATTTCTTATTTTAATACATTTAAACAAGATCTCTGAAAACAGTAAGTTTCATTTGAACTTAAGTGCTCTTTCCTGTGGTGGTCCTCACAGGAGTCAAATATGAGTCATCTCATGGACAAATGGTGTGTGTATCATCAAATTGGATCTGACAGGTACAGGAGGAGATTGCCCCTCCTTCTCCTGCAGAGCATCTGGTGGATTCGAAACTGTGTACCTCTGGGATTGCAGTGCAGCTTCTTAACGCTAGACCACCAGAGTTCTGAAGGTGAGGAAAACTAAACCAAATCCACAGTCAAAATATGACTTTGAGTTCATCCCACCTGAATTTCAGAATCATCTCAGGAACAGGTTTGAGGCCTTGAACACTAATGAG
>NW_006399806.1:5189054-5218451 GCF_000299155.1 Elephantulus edwardii | reverse complement strand
TTGATGCCTTTGAGCTGTGGTGCTGGAGAAGAGTATTGAATGTACCCTGGACTGCCAAGAAAACAAACAGATTCACGCTGGAGAGGGTTAAACCAAGCTACTCCTTGGAGGCAAGTATTCTGGGGCTTCGTCTGACATACTTTGGACATGTTGTAAGGAGGGACAGGTCCTTGGGCAGGGACATCATGCTTGGGAGGGTGGAGGGACAGCACAGAAGGGGAAGACCCTCTATGTGGTGGATTGATTCTGTGACTCGGGTAAATGGGATGGGTGTGTCAGAGGCAGTGCAATTGGCACAGGATAGAGCAGGGTTTAGGGCTGTTGTACATAGGGTTGCTATGAGCCGAAAACGACTTGATGAAACATAACAACATGGACAAATATTTGGTAAAATTAAACATTTGTGTCCACTTTTACAGCACAACTGGTATAACTGCTTTTTAAGGAATTTTTTGTCTTTTGGTTTTTGTCATATTTTCTTTTAGACTGTATACTCTATCATGGCACCATCAAACAGTTTTATAGCACCTAACAGTTATGGAATTTACATGGCCACTAATTTATTTACCTTCAATAAATTTTGTCACACAATAGAGAAAACATAAGTATAAGTCATAAATTAGAGAAGTGACATTTTGAAAGAGTTTGCTCTGGGGCCTGAACTTTGTCTTTTAACAAGTCCATAGCCTTTCTAATGTGCCTACTATTTCCTTTCATAGGGAGCCGTGATAGTGCATCATTATTAACTAAACATTTGGCACTTAGTGTACACAATGTCAAAAGAAAAAGAACAAAGTCAGAAAGGTAACAACTGAACTCAAAGACATCAGGTTGGAACTGACTTATAGCAGACCTTTCAGCAGGTTTTGGGAGGCTATTAATCTTATGCGAGATTGCCCATCTTTCTCCTAAGAAGCTGCTGGTGGATTTGAACCACCAGATGGGTGCTGCCTTTGACTTACTAGTGCAACTTGCTGTGGACTACTGAGGTGTTCAGAATCCTTGCAAATTGGCTTTTCTAGCCATTGTGTTAGCCCCCACTGGGAGTATGATCTCCAGCTACCTTAACTGCAGATACATGGTCTTGCTAATCATCCATAGCTGTGGGACCATATAAAAGAATAGTTCCCATATTATGAGAGACAATGGTAATGAGACTGTGAAGACAACTGTGAGAAACTGTGACAGATGGTGAAGAGATTGTGGCACTGCTGTGACAATGTGTAACCAGTGTTTGCTTGCCAGGTGATTGTAGGAAAAGCTGACTTGTAACTATTCTGAGATAAAACTCATTGTTAAAAGTTAACCCTAGAGATAAAAGCCATAGTTAAAGATTTTACTTGCTGGATGATTAAAGAAACCAGAGGCTTCTTGCATATGTGCTATTGAACTGACACTGGACTTTCACTGATTGAGGAATTGTGCCTTGTTAATCTGGTTTGGAACTGCTGGACGAAACCTGGACTTGTATTGTGAGATATTCTTTGTCTCCCTCACTCTCTAACCTAATTTCTCAAATAAACCATGAAACAGTGACTAAACTCTATGAATAGTACAATGGACATTGGGCCCATTGATTACAGTAGGCTGGGAGTGGTGGTGGCATGTTTGACCTTGCAGCTATTTGTATGGTACCATGGATACTGTTGATGGGGAAAGTCCCCCTTTATGAATTGGGTAAAAGTCAGACTCAGGCACACCTACCCTACTCCTTTTACAACTATGCTTCCAGCAAGTTCCTGTAGGGGGCAAAAATCCAATCAAAAAGCTCTTCAAACAAACCACAAAAAATACATAAAAATCCCACCAGAGGCCAAACATATATGTCAACTGTACAGTATATGTGAAAATAAATGCACAAATACACCAAGTATTTGTTGATGGGATGATTAATATTTGACCCCAACCAAAGTTACCACAGAAAAGTATAATAAGCTTCTGTTTTATTTATTTTTTATGTGTCTGTTCGGGTGCTGTCAAATCAATTTCAACTCATCGTGGCTCTATGTGACAGAGAAGAAATACACCATAAGTGTTTTCTTGGCTGCAATCTTTATGGAAGCAGCCTACCAGTTCTTTCTCCCATAGAGGGATTGGGTGAGTTCAGTTGTTAAATTTTTCTGTTTCAAAGGTGTATGTGAGTTGGAGTGCAAGCCTGATAAATGCTTTGCTTGGTATACTTTGGTGCCAGATGAGTTCAAGTTCATTGCTGTGGAATTGAAACCAACTCATGAAAGACACTTTTCTAGGTTTCTGAGGCTGTAAAACACATAGAGGAGATTGTTCACCTTTCTCCTATGGATTTTCTGGTGGATTTAAACTAGCAGAAGGGCCCAGGCTTTGGGTTAGCAATGAAAATCCCTATGGACTACGGTACCTGGGTTAGATGAGTTAGAGGAAAATCAAGCTTTAGCTTATACATAACTTTGCACGGTATTGCCACAATCCTTTATTTTCAATTGGGTTATTAGCATTCATCTTCACATTACCTCTTTAAAAGCATTTTTTAAAAATTGTTCTATTATTATTAACTTTAATGAAAATTTACAGAGACTTTGGATTTCCATTCATTCAGTGTTGCACTTTAAAATAAACAAAAACATCTATCAGGAGTATATTCCTAGTGTCTTCCTTCAATGGCTGAGGTCTCTTCAATGAACACATTTAAATATACTGTTCCCCAGTAGTTCCAGTGAGGCAAAGACTAAATCCGCTGCATTTGTTTAATGTTCAATCAGATGAGGAGCTGGGCTCTGCTAACAGAGTTCCAGTGGAGAAACTATAGTTCCATGTGCAGCAGAGTTTCAAAAGAATGCTTTGTGAACAGAGTATAAAATCTCTCTCTGTCTCATTGCCACCGAGTCAGAGCTGACTCACTGCTGACACTCCCTAAAAGAGTTCATGAGACAAAGGTTCAAAGCTATTTAATATCAGTACAACTCATCCAAAGGTGAGTTTTAGAGCTAGTTTTACTGTTACCATTTTTTTCTCTCCTAAAATTCTATGGCTTTTACATTCTGTTCATACAACGCCACACACTACTTTCTATACATTTTGTCTATTAAGTGGAGAATAAAAACATTGAGGGGAAGGACAATAATGATTACCACTAATATTGTACTCTCTAGGTACTTTTTTATAGTTAACAAAACACAGATACACATATTTTTTGTATTCTTTGCTTGCAGCCAAGAACCATCTGGCATCAGCAACAATATTGCTCCTTCCACAGCCTTTTCTAAATCCAGACTGAATTTCTTAACAGTTCCCTGATAGTATATTGTTCCAGCCATTTTCATATCATCTTCAGGATGATTTCACTTTCATGTGATATTAATGATTTTGTTCCATAATTTCCACATTTTGGTGGGTCACTTTTTTTGAGAATGGAGAAAACATGAATCTCTTTCAGTCTATATTTTTCTAGTCTATTTTTGAAGAGAATAACAGAAAGAAGGTTATCTGTGTTTTATTAACTATGCAAAGGCATCTGACTGCAAGGATCATAACAAAGTATAGATAACACTGAGAAGAATGGGGGTCTTGGAACACTTAGTTAATTGTATTCAATATTAAATCCAATAAATTTATGGCTCAGGTTGGGTACTTACAAGGAATTAAAAATAAAATTACTTTAAAAATTGTTATTTTTTTTTCCTTAAAGGCTATGTCACAAATTCTTAATATGTCTGTTTGGAAATAACCAGTATATTTATTACAGAAGAAATCAGTTGACAAGTAAATACTTCTTGGTTCTCTTGTTATTCTGTAGAAGTCAAAGTTATCTCTACCTTACAACCACTTGCATTTTTCATAAGACAACATTTCCTTTTCAAGTATGTAAAAGCATTTTGTAAGTTAAAACAAAATTTTTTTTATTAAAAAAAGAGAATAGATTGAACAGGGAAAATCTGCCATCAAGAATCTCTCTAAAATACTAAAAAAAAAACCCCAACAATGTCAGTTTGAAGACTAAAGTGTACCTGATTCAAGGCATGGTCTTTCTAATGACTTACTATGCATCTGAAAGTTGAACGAGGAATAAAGATGACAGAAGAAGAATCAATGTCTTTGAGTAGTGGTATTCGGGAAGAATACAAAATATATCCTATAGACCGGCAAAAGAACAAGTATGTCTGTCTTGCAGGAAGCTCCATCAGGGTGCTCCTTGGAGATAAGAATAGTCAAACCTCTTCTTACACACTAGCATGTTATCAGAAAGGTCTAGTCCTGAGAAAAAGACATCATGCTGGAAAAGCTATAGGGTCAGAGAAAGAGAGTAAGACTCTCGAGAAGATAGATTAATCCAATGACTGTAACAATGGACTCTAGCATGTGAGAGATTGTGGGGGTGATGCAGTGCAGGGCAAGGTTCAGATCTGCTTTTATAGGGCTGCTATAAGATGTAGTGAACTTCATGGCATCTAAAAACAACAACATACTAGATACCAAGGTCTGTGGTTAAGTGACTTTAAGTGCATTAACCTGTCATCAATAACACTGTTGTTGTTGTTAGGTGCCGTCAAGCCATAGACGACTCATAGTGACCCTAAGAATGAAAGGCCTGAGCACTGTCAGCAATACTATGAGAGAAATATTTTTTTTGCTATTAAGTTCAATGAACATCTACAGAGATTCTGAAATTGAGAAATATTTTTTTAACCTTTCTTTTGTTGTTAGTTGTTGTTGAGTAGGTCTTCCATTCATAGTGTTGACCCCATGCACAACAGAACTATGCGTGACCTACTCCTGCACCATCCCATGATCCATTGCACACTGAACCACCGTGATTATATGGTTTGCATTGGTTGATTTTGGATATAGAAAGTCTTCCTAGTAAGTCTAACCTAGAAAGCGCTGCTAAAACTTGGTCAGTATCATAGTAACTTCCACTGATGGATGGATCCATGAGATGGTTTGACAGGGAAATGGACTCAGTCTCCCATACAGAAGACAAGAATTCTACTATTGCATTATATCTGCCTTTAGACATTTCTTCGAAGACACAGAAGGTGGAAGATTTGGTTACTTGCCAAGGATACCTAGCCAGCAAGTACTAGGGTCAGAATTTGATTACCTGTGCCCTGGCTCATTCCCTCTTCATGATGTATTTTGTTTGTATAGATCAGTAGTATGTCAGGGAGATAGCAGGAACTGACTAAGCAGCAGGGTGAAGATTGTGGGAGATGCTGCAGATGCATTAACAAGTGGGAATGGCTTCACGGCCCTCCTCCTTGCATCCTTTCAATCTGAACCTCCAACAGGTATAGGCAGCAGCACATAACAAACAACGAAATAAACCAGATACAAGAACAAAGTGATCTGTGCTAAGGTCTAGTTTTCACCCTTTCACAGTTGGGAAATAATATTTAAAGTACTAAACAGAACAAAGTGATCAGTGCTAAGGTCTAGTTTTCACCCTTTCACAGTTGGGAAATAATATTTAAAGTACTAAAGGCAGAGTAACTGTGGCATTTGCCTGTCCCTGTACTCACTGAACCACCACTGTACTCAACCCTTCCCTTATAGGTGAGGAAAGAAAGAGGTTAACTTCTTTGCCACTGGACACAATAACACAATAGAGAATAAAACAGGTGGCTTTTTTGGGGGTGTGTGTGAAAAAGTTAGTAGTCAAAACAATGGATTAAGAGGGTATTACACTTTTGGGTGTAAAATAGTCCTGCCTGTGAGGTCATAGTGCACAAGGTGTCTGGGCTGCTATTGCAAATGTTGGCAGTTCAAACCCACCAGCTGCTCTGAGGAAGAAAGACAGATAGTCTCTTTGCATAAAGTAACCCAAGGGAAGGTTTCTATCTTTTGGAATTGACTTGGAGGTAGTCTTGTTATCTTTGATGAGAGTGTCTCAGAAAATAGTGGGGGCTGGTCTCTATTATCTTTACCATGAATTTTTCCAATATAAATGAGTTGCTTTTGTCTTAGACAACCAGTATATTGGCTAGACTCAGAGGATGGGATGGGGATACAGATTTCTAAGTAGCTGAACACATGATCAATATTCTGTGTTTGAAGAAGTCCGTTATCAAAGTCTAATAATTGGCCTTGACTGGCACTCGCAAGATCAGCATTCTGGGGCTTTGCTTTCTCATTTGATGGCAAACAAAAGTATGTGCTTTGGGATGAGAGCTAAACTCCAGGCAGTTTTTCTAACTGGTCTCCTGATTGTTCAGGGATTTTCTCTGTGTTTTATATTAGGCAACATGAGCACAGTATATATGTTTTTTGCTGATAAGAGAGAGAAAAATGAATTGACCAACGCTTTTCCCAAACAAGACAGGAAAGCTCCATTTGAACAAAGTGGAAATTGCATTGCTTTCATAGCTGATCACAGGACTGATGTGCAAAGCCTTCCGACCATGTAATAGTCTTAGGCTCAGGTACACAGTTTTTAAAAGAGGAAGAAAGCAAGTTTCATTTACAGAAGTATGAAAAGTAAAAGAAAAATGAAAAGCCTTTATCTGGAAAGCAAACTGGCTGATTATGGGTTATCTGGCCACCTTTAAAGGGAAAGAACCATAGAGTTAATTACAGCAACTGAAGGATACTTAGTAATAAGCACCCTCATAGCACTATGGTTCACAGCTATAGGCACCCACACTAAAGTAACAATCCACTGAGGGCCAGTAAGCCATGTCTTGTTACCTATGGGTGCAAACAGAAATCTCTATCACCTGGAGAACCAGCTGGAACCAGGGAGAGTTGACTTCTACTGCATGGGAAATGTGCCAGTTGGTAGGCTATCGACCACTATGCAAAATCAAAGAGGCTCAGTTTTGCAAATTACCACATCATGAAAAAATATTTAACTACAGTAACTTGCTTTGTTGCCTATAAACCACTGAATGAATCATTGCCATAAAGCTATTACACTAATAAAACAATACCGGGCAGAAGAGCTATCTGCTGACTCGGAATCTTGTTTATTGGGAATATAAAAAAAGGTTGTTAAGACCTTGTAACAGTTCTCAGATTAATGGCTGACATAGGAACACAAGATCATATTTCAGGAAAAATGCATTGTATAAACTTGAATCATCAAAGAGTTTATTAAATATTCTACTCAACTTGGAAAGCAGGCAGTATGTAGGCTACACAAATTTTATCTTAAAGCAAAAATAAAAGGCGCTTTCTATTTTCACTTCTGTTTTAGCTTCTTTGTCATGCTGATCAACTTTCAAAAAAAAAAAAGTACAAAAACCAAAAGTCTTTTAACGGATAGTAGTGAATGAATCTGAAACCTACATGACTGTAAACTAAAATTATTTTCAGAAGGGACGGCATTCTTTTCCACCTGGGTAATCACCTGGCCTTCAGAGACTAACGCAACAAAAACTGAGAGTTTTAGTACAAGGACTGAGAGCAACTCATAAGATAAGACACAGGACTCAATAACGAAGATACAAATGACAAACAGCTCGGCCACGTTACGGTGAGAGCTAACTTCCAAGGTAACGAAAGACTGAGATTACAGATAATGTTCACAAACTCTCATAAACTTTAAAACGCAATCGTCACATGGGTGGACATTCATTTCTGGTTAAGGTTTGCAATTAGTACCCTGGGGTCACAGGGGAGTATATTTAGGTGCTGTCCTAATTTTATGGAATTAAATACCACTGCTATCAAGTCAGATCTGACCCCTAAGAGCCTGTAGGACAGAATACTGATGCCTGTAGTGTTTCTGAGGCTGAATACCTTTATACAAGCAAGCTGCCTTGATTTTCGCTTTGTAAAGTAGCTGTTAGGTTCGAACCACCCAGCAACTAGCTAGCAGATGAATTTTTTTGACCACTACACTGCCAGTGCTCCTTACGAAACTAAATAGTTAAATAATTTGGTAGCACTTTGGAGAACCAATGAATGTATATTTAGTCCGTGTATTGTACAAAACCTAATGGAAGTGTAGCCATCTAAGTATCAGTATCATTCACGATGTTGGAGTTCCTAGGAAACCCAAATGAGTATGTGCTCAGCCGCTAACTGAAAGGTTGGGGTTTGAATCCACTGAAAAGCACCTCAGAAGAAAGTTCTGCCAACCTACTTCCACAAAATCAGCCACTGACCACCTGGGAGAGCATTGCACAGACACATGATGAAGTCACCACCAGCTGAAAATGACTTGGAGGCAACTGGTTGGTGGGTTGATGCAGGTGATCTTCTCCTGCCTCAAAAATATCATATCCAAAGCTTGTTTGCTAAGCCTTGGAAAGAAGATCCGATGTGCAGCTAGACTTAAAAATGAAAGGATATGTACACATACAGTACTGAAGTGAAGAGCCCATTTAACGGTGTCATCAGGGCTGCAAGGAAGGCAGAATGAGAAAGCCAGCTCATGCTCTCAAGTATCTCATCGACATCTAACTATCGTTTTCAGCCTTGAGATGATGCTGTATGCAGTATTCCCATGAGGTTGGAAGCACAGGTGTCACTATCCCATTAGCTGGGCAGATGAACTAATTTACAAGTAGCTTATCAACATCAGCCACTCCAGATATCTTCATTCTTTCATGTTTATGTATTGCTTCAAGCACTAGTCTGTTTTTAATATTTATATAATTTCATTAAGATAAAGGGTTTTGGTAGAAAAGATAGACTGTGAGAGTTTAAGAATACTGTATAATTTCAAAATTGCCTAGAAAGTAAAAATTGCAGGGTATTGTGGGCTCATGTGGAACCTATACCTGGACCAGGAGGCTGTTGGGCGAACAGAATGGAACAATGCATGGTTTGAAACTGAGAAGTGAGTGCATCAGGGTTGTATTATCTCTCCATACCTATTCAATATGTATGCTGAGAAAATTATCTGAGAAGTTGGACTCTATGAAGAGGAATGTGGCATCAGGATTGGAGGGAGACTCACCAATAACCTGCATTATACAGATAACACAGCCTTGCTTGCTGAAAGTGAGGAGTACTTGAAGCACTTGTTGCAGAATATCAAGGAATACAACCTTCAGTAAGAATTGCATCTCAATGTCAAGAAAACAAAGATTCTTATACTGAACCTACAGGCAGCATCATGATGGGTGGAGAGAAGATTGAAACTGTCAACAGCTTCATTTTAGTTGGATCCACAATTAACACTCTTGGTACCAGCAGTCAGGAAATAAGGAGACACATTGCACTGGGAAAATCTGCAGTTAGGGACCTCTCCTAATTATTGAGGAGTAGTGATGCCAGTTTGAGGACTAATGAGTGTCTGATTTAGGCCATAGTCTTTCTGCTTACTTGCTACGAATCTGAGAGCAGGACAATGAATAAGGACGACAGAAAAAGAATTGACACTTTCGAGCTATGTTGTTGGAGAAAAGCACTGAACAGCCCATGGATGGCCAAGAGAACAAATATACATGTTTTGGAGAGGATGCAGCCAGAGGGATCTTTGGAGGCAAGAATGATGAGGCTTCACCTCCCATACTTTGGCCATGTTGCGAGAAGGGGCTATTCCCTGAAGAGGAACATGATGCTGGGAAGGATGGAGGGTCGGCAAAGAAGAGGAAGACCCTCAACCAGGTGGATTGACATGGTAACTGCTGCAATGTGTCAGGAAGTGTGAGAGTGGCACCGGATAGAACAGGGTTCAGGTCTTTTTATCATAGTGTCATTATGAGTTGTACTCAACTCAATGGCACCTAACAACAACAACAACAACAATTGTGGGCTTGATTAGATGTGGAACTCTAAGTCCTAAATGGTTTTCAGGTGGCAGGTCCTTGGCTGCCTCTGCAGGAGCAGGAGAACCAAAGACTCACATCTACTGTTTTCTACCCGCATGCTGCTTCTGCTCCATGGCCCTATCTCTAAGTAGGAGAAAACAGGAAGGGCTGGAAGAGAACTGACTCAGAGCACCTCTCAAAGATGGCAAAGAAGAAGCGAGTTTCTCTTCACACCCTAGAAATGCAGTTTCCAAATCCTAGAAATAATATTTCCAATACCTACGGGACTTTTGAATGGTCCATTATAATAATTGGCCTAAAAACTCAATGAATTTTGCCAATGTAGAAACTCCTTGAAAATTACTCGGTGGTTTGGGGTTGTGTGTGTGTGTGTGTGTGTGTGTGTGTGTGTGTGTGTGTGTGTGTGTTTCTGTCTCAAGTTGCTAATTCAGCAAAGCTAGTTTCAATGGCAGCTGTGTAAATATGAAAAAACAAGAAAAGACTGGTTATTTTGTCTGAAATTGAAGCCCAATATTTTACGATCTTTTTATCTCCAAGATCTTAAACTATAGGGATTAATTTTTTAGGGATTAAGTTTTGAATATAAACTTCTCTATTAAAATAGAAAGAACTCTCTAATGTCAGTTCTGAGCCTTCTTGACATTTCAGTTTTCCTGAAGACAGGAAAGGTCCAAGATCCTAAAAGAGTCTAACCCCATTGTCCAGTACAGTAGTCATTAGCTATGTGTGTCTATTTACAAAACAATTAATTCTACAATGAAATAGACTTAAAAACTCAGTTCCTCATTTGCATGACTCATATCAAGAATGGAATAGCCACATGAGACTGATGGTCACCATCCTCGATAGAGTAGGCACGGAACACTCTCGTCACTGCACAAAGTCGGTGACAGTGCTGGTAGTTATTCAGTGTCCTGGTAAAACCAAGCACTTTGCAATTTCTCCATCATTGGAGGAGGTACGGAGAAAACTAGCTTCAATCTTTCTCTTTCTGCTTTTAGACATATCCAAGAGGTCAAATGATGAAAGACAGTATAAACACATTTAAAACATCATCTCATCCCTAGAGAATATTGCATTCCTTCAGCCTCCATTATCAAAGGAAGAAGGGGATTGAAATATAAGTATATTCTAGTTGTCAACACAATATATATTCTTTGAAAATGTGCCTTTTTAAAAATCACTATTAAAAGTGTCTATCTATTCTAAGAGTTACAGAATAATTATTAGGAAGCAGTGAAACAGAAAAAGCTCCAACAACTTTGACGGTGCCTAGAAACTTTTGGGGACAGGAATTAGGAAGATGGGAACAATTTGCTGCACAGTGAAGAATGCTGGAACTGCTCTATGCCGGCAGAAGTAGCCTGTGGAAAGAGCAGGGATCTCAGTTTCATGAAGGGATCTGTAATTTCCGGGCTTCTACTCCTTAAATGCTGAGCACTGATACATTTGCAGGGAATCACACAGGCCTGATTAGTGTGACAAGTTCCAGTCACTCCCTTACGGGTACTCATCTCTCCTAGAAACTCATTTCACATCTCATCAGTTACAACCAGGAGCCAGGGAAACAAGTTTCTTATTCATCTGAGATAAAAATATAGGTATAGAACTAATGGAATAAAGGATTAAGATCTTTCCCTAAACACTGTGAGCTCAAGAAACCTTATTTCTGCAAATGGAACAAGATTTCTGCTGTTTTCTACAGGGCACTTGATGAGTGATAGCTGTGGCACATTCCAAAGGTATCTTAGGCATGCAGGGGAAATATGACAGGAGTGTTTGTTCCAGGGACTACGTTACGGATGGGGTGATTCATGTTGTTTTGTCCCTTTGGCACTTGGCAGAAGGGTTTTTAATAAAGCTCTACAGAGTGCTAGAAGTAAAACAATTATGACACGTGTTTTAAAGAACAGCTTCAAAAGATGCTAACATTTTAGAACTGCCCATGTTGTGACAGGGAAGAGAGCAAGGGCTTTTCCTTCTGAACATTGATTGTGAACAGAATTTTATAGATAACCTCCATTGTGTAGAGAGAGGAGATGGAAAATAAGTGAAGACAAAAAACCATTCCGGAGTTCTTCACAGTTAACTGCCAACTAGGAAAGTCCTTCTGGTGTTTATGTAATGCTGCTGTTTTCACAACAAGCAGTTAAAAGAATTATCAAGTCAAGCTGAAAGAAAGCATTCTGAAAATTCAGCAAAGCCCTAGATGTAAACAGTACTTCTTGGTTATTACTAAGCACAGTTCTTAAGTCTTCCTAGAGATTCTGAGGTCATTTTAACAGCAATCTGGTTATTGTGTTCTGCATTTAATCCTAGTGTATGTTTAGACATTTAAAAAAAATCTGATTTTTAGAAGCCATGGGCAATATTTCATGGACGGTTCCTATAGGTCATAATAGGTCATACAGAAATAAAATATAGTGAGCATAGATTATTACATTCTTTGGATATGGGACAATAGTTTTTTTCCCATATAAAAATTGAAATGAGAAAGTGGAGAGTAAAAATAAATTAAAAAATGTTTAATTATATGAGTGGAAAGAGAGGTAATATAATTAATATTATAAAATAAAATGTTCATGAATGTTTGAATGGAAAAAATCAATATGCTTTGTAAACTTTCATCCAACAACAAATCAAACAAACTGTAGGGTGGAGTAAAAATTTCTAAGCCCCAAATATATGTCCTATGTAGGTCTAAAATAGTATGTTTTCCCATGCTAAGATAAACACAGCTATTGTGGCCTACAACTTCCTCTATTTCTCAAGTTGAAAATATCAGTTGTGACGTACCTGTTTTAATTTAGGCCAGAATCTATTTCCAACTTCTTATTATTTTGTTTCTAAGCTAAAAAGAAAATCTACTTTTAGAAACCTGGAGTTTCATTTAGGAACACTGGGGAAATTTGTTTCAAGAGACCTCTTTATAAAAAAAAAAAAAGAGAGAGAGAGACCTCTTTATAAGTGCTAAGGGCAAGGATGTCATTTTGAGAACTCTAATCAGAATGACCCAAACCATATTTTCAAATGCTTGTGAAAAGTGGATAATAATAAAGGAAGACCAAAGACCTGTGCCTTTGAATTGCAGTATTGCTTAAGAACATTGAATATCTCATGGATGGCCAACAGAACAAACACATATGTTCTACAATAAGTGTAATCAGAGTGCTCCTTAGAGGCAAGGCTGATGAGACTTATTTCACATACTTTTGACATGTTGCCAGGTAGGGTCAGTCCCTGGAAAAGGACATCATCATTAGAAAAGTAAAGGGCCAGTGAAGGAGAGGATGTCTCCCAAAGAGAAGTGACACAGTGACTGCATCAATGACCTGAAGCATAGCCAAGATTGTCAACCTGGCATTGGCTGAGGCAGAGTTTTACATTGCCTCCAGTGTTTACTATGAAACAGAGATGACTTGATACTACCTAACAACGTCTATTCCTTCCACAATCCCTCTGTTAGTTTATGATATGTGGTGGCTTATATGTTGCTATGATACTGCTGTGGTTTAAATTTCAGCAGGTTCACTAAAAGATCAAAGGCTTTCCTTTCTGAACATTATTTGTGAACAGAATTTTATAGAGAACCTCCATTGTGTAGAGAGAGAAGATGAGAACTAAGTGAAGAAGACAGTAACCTTTCCAGAGGTTTTCACAGCTGTCAGGGAAGGGAAGTCCTTCTGGTGTTTGCTTAACGCTGCTGTTTTCACAACAAGCAATTAAAAGGTACTTCACAATGAAAAATACCTGGTGATCTACTTCAAAAAAGCAACCAGTGAGAACCATGGATCACAAGGATCCAGCCCCACTGTGTACAGATCACTACAAGTGGGAGGCAAATAAACATCAATCAACAACAATATTTTCCTTTTTTTTTGTTTTGGTTTTTGAAAACTGACAGAAAGGCACTGAAGGACGTGTTCCTGTTTATTTCTTATCTTAGTTTATATTTTAAAAATATATTTCTGTATCATGTTTTGCCATTTCATATGCATTCTTTTGCTTAATTCTCAGGACAAGTATTGAGGGGGGTGCTGGGTTTGTTTGGGGTTTTTGAAAATATAATTTCTTGGTCCCATTTTTCGGATGGGAAAACTGAGCCTCTAATCGTCAGTGACAAATGTATTCTTTCATAAGCAACAAGTAATAGAGTTGATGTCAGCCTCAGGCTTTCCGTATTATATTGTATATTCTTTATTAATGTTAAATAAAACTCTAGTATGGCCTCCTGGGGTTGAGCCGTCAATGTAAAGGCACATGGTTTGAGTTCACCAGCTGCTCCAAGGGAAAAAGACAGGGAACCTCCTCCAGTGTACTTTACTGCCTCTGAAAACTCACCAGAGGGTTAGCTATGAGTCACTTCTGACTCGATAGCATATAACACAACAATAATAATTTTTCTTAAGAAAAAGGAAGGAGCATTAGTACTGGTGCAAGAAGCATAGAGTTGCAGTGGTTAAATACTCACTCGCTAACTAAAAAGTCAGCAGAAATTCACTGGGAATATGCTAGGTAGTCTGCTTCCTTAAAGATTACTGTTATGCCTCATCAAGTTGAAACCAACCCATAGCTGACCCTCCAGCAGGTTTTGAGAAGCTGATAATTTCATAGGAGGTGACTGCCTATCTTTATCTTGTGGAGTAGCTAGTGGATTTGAACATCATGCCTTGGGATTGCAGTACAACTTCTTGTCCCTAGGCCATCAGGACTCCCTTAAAAATTACAGCCTTGGAAACGCGCATGAAACAGTTTTATTACACTGTACAGAATAACTAAATGTAGTCATCCACTATATGGCAATGCTGTTTCCCCCTAGTATAGTTTTGTGATAGCACAATCCTACTATTCTGTTTTGCTATCCAAAAGGCTGAGCATCTTCAGTGGTTGGAACTTTTCATCTATTCCCCAAAAGCCACTCTGAAGGAGAAAAGTAGCAAGTTTCAGTTCATTAAAATGACTTAAAATGAAAATGTCATCAAGATTATAGCCTCTAAGAAGTGGAATAGCTGGTTCATATGGAATTCCTATGTTCAGCTTTTTGAGGAATCGCCAAACTACCTTCTAGAATGGTTGCACCATTTTACATTCCCAACAACAATGTATAAGAGTTCCTTTCTCACCACATCCTCTCCAATATCTATTACTTGCTACCCTGTTAAACTTTGCTACTCTTACTGGAGTGAGATGGTATCTCCTTGTGGTTTTGATTTGCATCTCTCTTATTGCCAGTGATTTGGAGCATTTCTTCATGTGTCTATTTACCATTCAAATATCTTCCTCTGTGAAAATTCTTTCCATAGTAATTCCATATAACCCAGCTATTCCACTACTTGGAATATACCCTGAGAACATTAGAATTGAGGCACAAACTGAGATTTGTACGTCAATATTCATAGCAGGATTATTCACCATCACAAGAACATGGAAACAGCCCAAATGTCCAACCACAAATGAATGGATTGAGAAATTATGGTACAGTCACATTATGGAATACTATGCAGCACACAGGAACAATAACTTTGTAAATTATTACCTAACTTGGAAGGGACTGGAGACCGTTATGCTGCATGAATTAACACAGTCCCACATGGATAAATATTGTATAAAACTGTTATTGTAGATTGAGTGTAAGGATCCAGGAGGGGTGGGAAAGGCTGGAAGCAGAGGGATGTGGATGTGTGTGTGCGTGCGTGCGTGCGTGTGTGTGTGTGTGTAAATTAATTATTGGGTTGTACAATTTGATGGATGGGAGGGGTGAGGGAAATGGAAAGAATTTCTTTGAATTTGTATTCGAGTTTTGTAAATAAACTAGTAGAGAAAAAAAAATTACAGCCTCAGGGACCTGAAAGAGAGCTGCTGTTAGAAATGGCTGTATCATACATTTGGTTATATATTCTAGCCAGGCTATTATTGACTCCCATGACATATTGTAAGACTTATAAAGAGGAATTCCTTTTTAACATGAATTTAAGGCATGAATCTTGGTAAACCCAGCAGAGGTAGAAACTGGGCTCCCAGTGATCTTCTACTAGCTGTGGGGCCCTTGTGCAATGAACAACCCGAACCACCATCTGGAAGAAGCCCTGCATCCTAGACTTGCATCACTGATACAGTTACAAAAGGATAACATATGACATACCTCGTGAAACTTTTTGACGGTTTTCCCTGATTTGCAAGTGCACTTTCTCCAGTGGATAGTTCCACAGCCACAGTTGCCTCCACAGCGCTTCACGAGGAGACAACGTGGAAAGAAGACCACATTGGCTACCTTCAGCTCCTCTCTTAGGTTGACTGAGTAGTTCCTGGGAGTGCAACTGTACCGCTTGGTGTCCTCCACGAGCCCGTCCAGGTTAGCTGCAAGCAAACACAAAGGTGATCAGATTCTGTGAGGACAATAATAACCGAGGGATTCAGTTAGACCTTCGAATCTCAGTCACTACCTCAATCAAGTAAACTGGAAAATCTGTTGTGTGTGTTTTCATTTTTGTTTTTTTCTCATTTGATTCCATTTGTCTAGCAGGGGAGGACAAAAAGAAGAAAAGAAAAGGAGTATCTTGATCCGAACCTGTATCTTGGCTCAAATTTCTTTATATCTTGATTCAAAGGTCTAAAAAACCCAAAAAAACTATGAGAAAAGAATAACCAACTTAAAATAATTGTAGTTTCGTATTTTCTTCTGTTTCTAAATAGCTCCTTGATTCAAAGTAATTTTTAAGAATTTATCCTTTCCTTTTTTACTGGTTTGTATACAATAATTCATTTACATTGTGTTTCATTCATGTACATTGTGTTTTATACAATCTTTCATTTGCATTGTGTTTCATACTCTTATTCACGTTCCTTGTATTATTCAAAGTCATTTTTAAGAGATAATTTAAATTGTATTAGGCAATCATTAGGGGTTAACAATCTATTTACTTGGTAATGAATTGTATAAGCAAACATGAGGAAGAAAAACTGTCCTGGCTTCTTAATTCAAAGAAATGTCAAAGAGAGTGACACTCTGCTGTTGAGTGAGGTGTGTATCTGTGCATTGGGTGTGAGAAGGCAGTGAGGTACAGTGGTTAAGGGCTCTAGCTCTGCGGTAAAGCCACAGTCGGCTTCCCATCAGGACTCTGCCTCTTTTGAATTGCAAGATTATCTCCTACTTTGAATGATTTTTAACCAGCAAACTGTAAACAACATCACTTCACCCATTTCATGGCAATAGCTAATGAACTAACTCTAGTATACCTAACACTCAATTGATGCTGGTTATTGTTCTTTACCAGGATAATTTTCATTATTTCCCCATATCCTCCATTTAAAACCAGGTATGTACTTCCGGAAATTTATCTTTTTAAAAAAATATTTATTATTATTATTATTTCTGTGTGTACTGTCTAATCGGATCTGACTGGTACAGGAAGCAATTGTTCCTCCCTCTTCAGCAGAGCATCTGGTGGATTTGAACCGTGCATCTCTGGGTTTGCAGTGCAGCTTCTTGCCACTAGGTCACCAGAGCTCGCCCAGAAATTACTCTTTTCTGGTCATTACTCTATATTTGTAATTCTTAAGTGGGTTTGGTTTATGAGGCTTCTGTGAATTAAGAACAAGAGTCTAAAGATTCAACGCTGAGTTGTTAATACTTAGACCCTCTCCTACCATCATTGTGAGTATTGTAACTTGCAGTGATCCTAAAAGATGGAGTAGAATTGTCATATAGGGTTTCCACAGCCATAAATCATTATAGAAGTAGACTGCTGTATCTTTCTTCTGCAGAGTGTTTAGCAAGTTTGAAGTACTAAATTTCCAGTTGGCAGCTGAATTCTTAAATTATTGCATTTACACTCACTTATTGCTGCTGAGTATTGCTCAGCTTGACTTATTACCATGGAGTTGTAACTCACAGCTGACTCCCCAGCAGGATTTCAGAGGCTGTAAATGGCATGGGAGGAGATTGTCCATCTACTTCCTTCGAAGCAGCTGGTAGATTCAAATCACGTGCCTTTTAGTTGGTAGAATAACTCCCTACCCACCAGGTCACCAGAGCTCCCTTACCTGCACCAGCAGGCCCCATCTCATAAACAGTTACATGGGGAAAAAAACATTCATTTACTCATTCATTCATTTGGAATTCAAATCCTATGATTTGTGAGCATATAAATAAATACCTTTTCACAAGAATGCAGCTGTTGTTGTGTACTGTCAAATCGCCAGTGACTCATAGTGATCCTATGCACAACAGCTCTGAAGCCTGCCTTGTCCTGAGCCAATCTCACGGACTCTGACACACCAACCCCCATTGCCCCAGTCACTATCAATCCATCTCATCCGGAATCTTACTCTCCTGCACTGTCCCTCCACTCTTCCGAGTATAATGTCCTTCTCAAGGAGCATTAATTTTATCTGCACATGTTCCAGCCACCACTTCTTTGTGTACTTCCCTTGTGCACCCGCTAGGCCACTATAGGGAGATTCTAGTCCCAAAAAGATATCTTAGTTTTAGACAAAGACTTCTTGCAGGGTGGTTAAAAGGTACTTTTCAGGAGGAGAGGTCACAGCCAAGGACTCAATACATCTGAGAAAAATGTAAAAAAAAAAAGTTTTATGTGCCATCAAGCCAGAACCAACTTATAGCTGATCCTCCAGTGTGTTTGCAGAGGCTGTAAATTGCATGGAAGAGATTGTCCATCTTTCTCCTATAGAGCAGCTAGTGAACTTGAACCTTGTACCTTTAGGTTGGTAGCACAATCCATTACCAACTAGGTTACCAGAGGTCCCCCCACCAAATAAATAGACATAAATTGAGGGCAAGGAGTTCATTTGATCTAAGAGAGTCAGATAATATCATCGATGCCAAGTAAAGCAACTTTATCAGCCAAATAAAAGAAAAACATGATCACATAGCCTTGAATCATATATTCTTTGAGCATGAAGCTAAATGTCCAGACCATACATATGGGTGAGTATCCCTTCCTATGTGCAATGATACTCTCTGATTCTCAAGAACATGGATTTATTTCCAAATGCTACATGCCGAGTCCAGGACACATGAGCTGAACAAATGCGAAATAATCATTGTGCAAAATGTATTGCTATTTCCCCCCTCCTTCTTTTGTAAAGACATGACATAAGTTTAGCTATATTCAGTCTAGATTTAAATTGAATGAACTCTGTCTTGGGAAAGGAACAATTTTATTGCCGCTAAAGCTCTGAAAATAACTGCAAGCAAAGCAGGAAGGATTACATAAATGGATTAAGAAGTGGGGCAATCATCCATTACAAGTGTCACCTTGAGATAAATACTGATGCTGGCCTGGGTGATGCGAGGCTGCAGGCAGGGCTGATGCAGAGGGCCAAGTCTTCTGCCTGTGAAAGTGGAGAGCTATTTGTCTAACATCAAGGAATAAAAAAAAAATTGCTCTTTGCCAGGAGGGGTTGTAATATGTGGGAAGGAAGGACCAGTACTGAGGGGCCTCTCACACTTAGCTATGCCGCACCCTTTTCAGGTAGAGCTTTGGCAGCCCCTAAGCAAGATGCTGCACTGCAGTCCCAAAGGCATGTGGTTCAAGTCCACCAGCTGTTCCACGGAAGAAGAATACCTCCTCCCTTGACATTAATTGCTTCTGAACAACCCCCCCTACCAGAGGAAGAGCAATGAGTCGGTTCAACTCAGAGGTACATAACAACTATTTAACCAAGGAATCTCTGGTGGACTGTTGTTGTGTATGGTAGAATTGGGACGCATAGCTGACCCTTCGGTGGGTTTTCAGAGGCAGTTAATCACACGAGAAGAGATTGCCCAGCCTTCTCTCTCAGAGCAGCTGGTGGCCTCGAACTGCATGCCTTGAGGATTACAGTGTTGCTTCTTGTCACTGGGCCACCTGAGCTAGTGGTAAGGAATTGTGCTGCCTTCTAACCCAAAGGTTGTTGTTGTTGATTGCCATGGAGTCGAGCACAACTCATAGTGACCCTATGAACAAAAAGCCTGAAGCCTTTCTGTAACTACCATCATTTCTCAAAGTTCATAGCGTTTGCATAGGCATATTGTTTAGGAAGTGAATGACAGCTGCTTCTCAGAAGAAAGATGGTCAGTCTTCTCCTGTGCAATTAATGGCCTCTGAAAAGCTGCTAGCGGGTCAGCTCTGAGTCTGTTCTGACTAGAGAGCATATAACAACAGCAACAATACCTATATAAGGTGAGCAGTAAGTCTTCAATTATCATTGAAGTCCTCTTCCTACCCATTTTCACTCTGATAGTCTTTGCCACCACCAGAACAAGGGCTTGAAGAGTAAATTAGCAGAGGAAGAGGGGCCATCTTTGTGATGCTGAAACAGGCTCCCCTGGAAACACCCTGCTGGAGGAGGGATGTGGCGAATGGCCACATTCTTTCTTCCAGACATATTTCAGCTAAAGGACAGCATCCCTACACTTTAGAATTTAGCTAAACTGTCTACAAGGATAAGCCATAGGCGCCTTGAAATGAAACGCCTCATGTTATGTAACTGTTGTAGTGACTAGTGCTAGTGACTTCTGCTTCTTACCAGCCATGAAGAGATTTACACTGCTGTCAATGTTGGGTTTTTTTTGCTTTTTTTTTAATGCATCAGTTGACTGATGTGACTAAAAACTATGGCCCAGTGTGACTGCAGTAGAATCCAGCTGCCCCACTTATCTGGGGATTGAAACCATAAAGGCACTCAATTTAGAACTAGAACTAAAAGCTTCTTCTGACTGGATGCAAATAACTTCAAAGCATGATTGCAGCTTCTCTGCAGGGGATATTGAGTTTCCAGTCAAAGACGACTGATTAGGCAGCTTGACGGAGCAGGGAGCCAGGCACACGGCTGAGCTGAGTGGCAATTAATGCTCCTGGTGCCTGGGTTGGAAATGGGGTTGGTGGAGTCTTTTGGGAGGAAGGCAGGCTTTGCTGTGCAAACCCAGGTAGAGGGGCTGCCCTTTTGCATTCCAGTGTCTAAAGTTATCACAAGAGCAGCAAGGATGCTATCAACTTAATTCCTAGGTCTACTGTTGTTGCTAGGTGCTGTCGAGTTACTATGACTCATAGCAGCCCTGTCAACAACAGATCGGAACGTTGTCCTGTCCTTTGCCAACTTCATGATCTCTGTCATGCTCGGATTCACTGTTGCGATCACCGTGTCAATCCATCTTGCTGAAGATCTTCTTCTCTTTTCTTGACCCTTTACCTTTCCCAGCATGATTTCTTTTTTTCAAGGACTGACCGCTCCTGACAATATGTTTAACATATATGAGATGAAATCTCACCACCTTTGCCTCTCATGAACATAACTGATTGTACTTCTTATAAGTGAGATGTGTTTATGTGTTTTGGTTTTGGGGTGATTTTTTTTCAATGCAAAATATTCTTAGCGAATACAAAATACCCTTTGTCAATACCCTTCACTAGAAGCACCATTCAAAGGCATCACTTCTTCTTCAGACTTCCTTATTCATGTCCCATGTACATGAAGCAACTGAAAATACCATGGCTTGGATCAGGTACACACACCCTTATTTTTATACAGATATTCTTGCTCTTCAGCACTCTTAGGGGGGCCTTGACAACTGATTTTTCTCAATTCTATATGTATTTCAATTTCTGGCCTGTATCTACCATGGATATAAAAGAAACTCATCTCACTCTGGTATATACATTATATATCTTCTTTAGCTGGCCTTCTGAATATAAACCTTGATTTTTCATGGGTCTTCACCATCAGGTAAGCTGTTTTGAGCTATATACTAACAGTAGGCTGAAAAGATGGAGAAAGATATGCTTTTCCAAATGACTTCCTTTAGACATCAATTCAGCATTGGTTGGGATCATGCAATAGGGGAACTTCCCAGAATCAAAGCACAGCCAGTCTCAGAAGTCCCTCAGACTGTGCTATGGTTCCCAAGATTTGAGTACTGGGACAGGAAGACGTAAAGCAATGGTGCATTGGTGAATGCAAAAAACCCCAGAGTAAGTCCAAATCTGCAAATCTTTAGGTGATTCAGATTCCTGTTATTGTTAGGTGTCGTCCAATGAAGTACAACTCATAGTGACTTTATGAACAACAGATCTGAACCCAGTCCTATCCTGTGCCATCTTCACAGTATCTGACACATTCAAACCAACTGCTGCAGTCATCACATCAATCTACCTGGCTGAGGATCATTCTCTCATTTGTAGTTCCTCCAGCTTCCCAAGTATGAGGATGTTCTTCAAGGAACAGTCTCTCTTAGTAACGGACACAAAGTATGTGAAATGAAGCTTCATCATCTTTGCCTTCAAGAAGCACTCTGGCTTCACATTCTCTAAGACACATCTGTTCTTTTGGTCATCCATGGGATGTTCGGTACTCTTTTCCAACACCAGATTTCAAAGGCATCAATTCTTATGTCATACTTATTCATTGTCTAGATCTCAGCAGAATAGCAAACGACTGAAAAGATTATGGCTGCCAGGGACCACTCCAAATTACTGAAGAGCAATGATGTTAGTATGAGGACAAAGATGCACCTTTGTCAAGGTCAGACTCATGGCACCTGCAAAATCTAGAAGTGCAACTGTCCCACAGGTTTTTTTGGCTGTGATCTAAGTAGCAATAGATTGCTAGACATTTTCTTCCTTGTTTCTAATGAGCAGTTTTGAACTGCCAAACTTTAGGTTAGCTGTTTAATAGTTACCAGTGCCAGTGAGGGACCTTGTTCAATTTTTTATGGGTAAGAGTTTATATGCATGTGGGAGGAAGGAGCATTGGCCTGGCCCTTTTTACCTTAGTCCTCTGTATTACTAAATGCCACAGATTATAGAAAGTTTCACATGCATCCAATTGCCTTCAATCTTCAGAAATGCTATGAATTACATAACATCACTACCTTTCATTTTATGTATGAGGAAATCTAAGCTTTGATAAATTAAAAAAACAAAAACTTGTCCATAAACACACATATAGTCAGTGGTAGAGTCAAGTTTTGAATCTAGGCTTTTTCTTGCCTTTTGTCATTAAAAGCCTTAGTCTTAAAAAGCACAGAAAAAACCACTTCCTCAACAACATTGTCTTCTCACCTGAGGACCACTAAGTAGCTATGTCATAAGCTGTCGACAATTTTTAAGATTCACCAATTACATTTTGACCTGAGCATGTATCTATGAACACATTTACCTATGCGAAAGTACACTATATCTCCCCAAATAAGCCAGCCTACAGAACCTATTTTTTTTCCCTTTGACATTGAGTAATATATTATTTTTCATCCTTTTCACGAGGACTAAAAGAGCTCTGGTGGGCCAGTCTATAGGGAGTTATGCTGTGAACCCAAAGACCACGTCTCTGGCTGTTCAAATCTGCCAATGGCTCGTCGTTGTTGTTGTTGTTGTTAAGTGCCGTCGAGTCACAGGTGACTCATAGCGACCCTATGAAAGAGAGTCCTCGATGCTTGGGTGCCTTTCATCCTCTCTCCAGGTTCATAGGGTTTCCGGAGGCAAGCTGTTATGAAGTGGATGTCACTCCTCCTTCTAAGCTTGTTTTAATCAGGGAGCTCCACCCCACTCTCTGTCCTCACTGGGTTGCCAACCATTAACATATTTGACACATCAGTGTCACAGTGTTCAGCCTCACAGCAACCACAAGTGACTGCGGTACGGCAACTTGTACACCAGGGCTATATGACCTAGAGGAATGTCTGAAAAAAAACAATGAAAGATTGGCATAAGGGCCACAGGCCCAAGGGCCCTTTTGGGCTTGAAACCCCCTGCTGCCTTAAATCCTAGGCCAAGCCTGGCTTGCCTGGCTCCTGGAGGCATAGTATTCTTTCACATCCAAAAACTGCCATTACACCCGCGCACACAGCACCATGCTCTCTCTGGCAACCAGGTCATAGCAGCCCTAGGCAGAGCAAACCTGGGAGAACATGGCCATCATCTCTCCCCTCTTTCTCTTTTGGACTTGAAGCCCCCTGCTGCCTTAAACCCTAGGCCAAGCCTGGCTTGCCTGGCTCCTGGAGGCAGAGTAGTCCTTCACATCCAAAAACTGCCACAACACCCACACACAGAGCACCATGCTCTCTCTCTGTGGCTCAGAGGGAGGAAAAATGGGCTGTCTTCTCCTGTGTGACTTATAGTGTCAGGTATCAGCTATGAGTCAGTTCCAACTCAAGACAACAGGTGTTGTGGAGAGGGAACGTTTGACAACATGGGGTCTTCAATTTGCCCTCATTTCTCCTTGAATCTCATTTTGTCCTCTTCTAGCTGTTTGTTGTCGGTCACAAAATCCAGTCAGAGGCTTATGTGAATGAATGCTTCTGTAAGAACAAATGTGCAGAGTCCTAGAGATTCTCGCACTATGACAGATAAAGCCAGTATCCTAATTCACACACTTGATAAGCCACACGTGAATGGTGGACAGTTTAAGGAAAGATGTTTAAAGTCTTTCTAAATTGACAATTTCAATTGCATAATCCCACAAAGTATTGTGAAAGAAATAATCCCATAATGTTGAACTGTTTTCCCCATGCAAGTTTACTTCACTGCTTGTTTTATTCAACAGGAAGACGTTTTCTGCAGGTCAGTCAGTCTCTGAAGATACTGGCCAGCCTTCCTTGTACTGTTCTTTCATAATTTTTAACTCTGTTGTATATGTCACCAGAGTTATTCTCTTGCTATTCCTCAATATGCTTCTTCTTGCTGTTTGTCATTGACTTGAAACTAACCCATAACTAGCTGACCTGACCCTCCAGTGTGTCTTCATAGTCAGAAGATCACTTGGGGGGAGAATGTCCATCTTTCTTCCACAGAACATCTGGTGGATTCCAAACATGTGCCTTTGGAAAAGCAGAAATAGCTTCTGCATATTACCAGAGAGGGACAGTGACCATTGCATAACAACTTGCTCTTGCCTTTCTTAGAGTGAAGTCCTTTATAAATGGTGGAGCAGCAGCACCAGAGCTGTAGTCAGCACATTAGTATATGTTTATTAGCTGTGACATCATAGGAAGTGTGAGCACTTGAATTTGGGCTGTGTTCTTTTATAACATTATACTTTTGTCCTTCTATTTTCTCTTGTCTATAATCTGCCTGCTGTACCTTTTTAATCTTTCGTGGCCTAAGGCAAAAGGCATGTTGACCTTACATCTCCTCTCCTTCCTTTATTATATACTCACCATACTTCCTCTGCTCTCTGTTATAGGACTCTGTGCTTTTGTTTAGATGCTTCTCTTGCCCTGAACTGTAAGGTGCTTGGAAGCAGGAAATGAATCACCTCTTTATCCATCCTCTAGTAGAATTTTGCCCTTGGCAAAAGATCCAAATGCACATCATTAAGTTCATTTCCTCTAAAATCAGTTGGTTTAAGTGCTGAAAGAAACACATCATCTTTACAGTCTAAGCATATGTGCTATTTCAGGATTTTGAAAAGAAATAACTAAAACCAATAGAAATAATGTGTCACTAAAGCACCCCAGTGGTATAGTGGTTAACTGATGAACTTTCAATCCAGAGGTTAGGGGTTCTAATCCACCAGATATATATATCCAGAAGAAAGACGTGGCTGTCTGCTTCAACAAAGATTTACAACCTTGGAAATCCTATGGGGCAGTTCGACTCTATCCTCTGGGAGTGCTATGAATTGGAATCACCTCAATGTCAAAGGGTTTTTAGAGATAAGCACCACTGATCTTCTGTAATAGCTGGTCTTTGTGACTCTGAATAAGCTTAAAGTACAAATTAGAAAAGATTGGTTATTTTTACTTCTAACAATCAATCCTCTTTATTTTATTTTTTTTTAAAAGCAGGTCCTCAGTAACTGCTACCTGAATATATCAAATAAACTACTTCAAATTTAATTTGTCTCTCATCAGTGTGGTAGGAAGATTACAACTAATTTTCAAAGACTGAAACATGTGTCATCTGATATGTTGCAATACTTATATTTAAGCTCAAGACACAATTTCAATATGGGACAGTAGGTAGTTGCTGGCTAGAATTGAGAAACCAGAGTTCGAGTGCCAGGGATGAGCCATGCTGCACCAAAATTATTGTCCTGAGGGAGAAAGACAGGCAATCTCCTCCTACGTGACTTATAGTTGCTGAAAACTCTCTGAAGGTTGAGCTATGAGTCAGTTCCAATTTAATGGTATATCCACAACATGTTTACAGAAAGATAAAGTGATTAGGTGTTTTTTGAGGCCAAATCGGTAATTCTTGAATTTTAGGGTTTAAAATGTTATTAAACAAACAACAATACCATCAAGTCTTCTGAAGCTCATAGCTGATCCTCCAACGGGTTTTCAAAAGCTGTAATTTGCAAGGGAAGAGATTGCTCATCTTTCTCCCACAGAGCAGCTGGTGGATCTGAACCACCTGCCTTGTGTTGGCAATGCAACTCCTTATCAAGGAGGCTACCAGGGTTCCCTGAGTGAACAGAAATTTACCTTGCCCCTAATGTATGGCTGGCACAGTAGGAGAAGTTTCCATCAATTTAATTCTCAGTGAATTTCCAAATAGATGTTTAGTTTAGAGAGTACCATTCCCATTGGTTAGATATCGAAACAAGAAGTGCCTTGCTTAAAATCACCAATTATTTAGTAATCATTCAATAAACATGTGCTGAGGAGTGAATGAATGAGGCATGAAGGCATATTTTTGAATACCAAGAACTTATGACCCAGGGGCATGGAGGAGGCACATCTATAAAATTAAAAATAAGGAAGCAAGTTATGAAATTATTAAGCATCACGAGATCTTTAAATATTTCTCTCTCATATGAGACCATGAGCCTCTGGTTTCTAAACACCCTCACTTCCCCACCCCAGCATGCCCAAAGCGACACACGCAAGTTTACGTCATAGTGCTCTATTTTCTAGCTGCCAAAGACACTTTCTGATTTTTAAATTTTATTTTTACTATGTAAAATGGGACTGTCAGACTTCCCTGCCAAGAAACGCATTAAGATTGGATGAGTTTGGAGTATTTGACACATTGGCCAGTTCCTGGCCCCCAATACGTATATACTAATTTATTGCTGAAATAAGTAAAACAGTGAGATGATGTTAACAATGGAATCACCTAAACCCAGAAGTCAGAAAAAGTCTTCTCTTGGGATCCCTAAACAAGGGAAGGTCCCACCTTAATCTAAATTCAGAGGGCAACGTTTGCATGTATTCCATTTAACTATGTGAGACTTAGCACAGCTTTTTTGCTGATACTTTCCCCTTAGCTAGATTTTCTCAGCACCAGCATTTCTTGCTTGATCCTGTGATCCAGGAAGAGTGTACTTTCTCTTGAGGTCCCATGGGCACCAAGCAAAGGATGCTTTAATGGTTCCCACTGCCGCCAGAAAAAAGGGGTGGGAACATTGTAAACATAAAGCTTTCACTTTAATATGAGTAACTGCTATGGGAAATGCACATTAGGAGACTCAGACTCCAATAAAAGTTACCCATGGCATTCTCCTGCCAAATGGATTTTTCTAATTGATTTGCATTGGAATGATATATATCTAGACAAGACACATAATTTTAATTATGACAGTGAGGTCAGGATATCAAGAAAGATGAACAACCTCATCTAGGAGAACACAAAGACAATAAAAGGAAAAACAACTGATAATGTCCTTGTCCCTGTGTTAAATTTCTTCAAACAGTTCATGTGTCTGCCTGCCCTCAATGGCATAAGCCACATTATATGTCAGAAACAACAGCAATGCTTGCTTATTAATGCTTGTTAATGCTTGCTGAAAAACTTAGTGGGAAATCAAGACACTTAGCAGTCATACGAGTTAGTCATAAACAGTGGTTTCAAACAAAAAGTGTAGCAAAGAAAACATCCCACAAGCAAAATGGTGCGGCAAAGTTTCTGGGTAAACAATATCATAAACAAGTTTAGTACTTGGTGATTATTCTGTAAACTTTCGATGAGTGAGCATGCTGATGTTACAGATCCTTGAGCGTGTCATCTATGGACACTGTGCAAAAGGCACTCCATGTGCCCAAGGATTAATTCGGAGCTTCATGGGAAAGAGGGCACCAAAGTTCACAGAAGTCTTGCCATCTGTGCAGTGCTCTGGGAGCAATGAAGAAAAAAATATAGGAGCTATGAGGGTCCTCAGAAAGCAGAGAGGTGCAAATGAAAGGCTGACCATTCAGATCTACTCCAAAGTGCCCAAGAAGAAAGACCTGATAATTTAATTCTGAATAATTAGCTGCTGAAAACACTACGAAGCACAGTTTTACACTGACATGTGGAGTTGTTGTGAATGGTTGAGTTTTTGGTATATGTGTAAGATACTCTGCCTAAGCCAGGGTACTTTCAATTGCCCCGTATGTCTCTGAACGTTGGACAAATAAAGCAGATGGAGACGATTTGATGCCTTTGAATTGTAGTATTGGAGAAGAGTACAGACAAAAGAACAAACAAGTCTGTCCTGGAGAAAATACCACCAGGCTGCTCCTTAGAGATGAAGATTGTAAAACTAACCTCAAACGCTTAGGTATATTGCCAGGAGGGACCAGTCCTCATGCTGGAAGTGGTGCAGTGTCAGTGAAAGAGAGGAAGACCCTCAAAAAGATGGTTTGACCCAGTGACTAACAATGGACTGGAGCATATTAGGGCCATGAGGGGGGTGGAGGATAGGCTAAGTTTCAGGTCTTAGAGTAGCTGGGAGTTGTAGTTAATTCCACAGCATCTAACAACAGCAACTTTACAAAGTTCTTGTTATTAGACCTTTTTAATTCAACAACAACTCATTGACATTGAGTTGGTATGACCTATGCTGCCTCTCCAGCAGGATTTTGGAAGCTCTAAATCGCCCAGGAAGAGGGTAAAATAGATGCTTGGATTCCTGGGTTCCCCTAGTTATTCTGATCTGAATTAGAGTTTATCACAAATTTGTTTGAAAACAAAGACTGTTCTCTTTCCACTTCCTACTTTCTTTTGTTCTATTTTTATTAAATTTATGGTAAAATATTTTAATATTGATAAAGAAAAGCTTTTACTTGGGGCATATGACATGGTTCAAAATAACAAAACAAAACCCAGGTAAGCTAATCCTCTTTCAAGAATAAAAATTAGACAAATAAATCCATTTTGATTTGATGTTCCCAGTGTCTGTGTTTGTTTACTTGACAGAGAGGTGGCTGTGGGGAGATGTTATCAGGGAACTGCCTTTTCTGATTCATCCCTGGTGTTAGCCAAGGGCGCTTTGCAAATTCGCAGTATCAAACAGGAAAAAGAGAAAAAGTTGTTAAGCCCTCAACTTGTGGAGACTTTAGTTTGTTTCTAAAATACACTAATGTTTTAATACATTGAAAATATTTCTCAGATTCTGCACAAGGTTTGAAAGAGACTTGTTTGGTCGGATTAACATGCCAAGGTAATTTACCAGAAATAGTAGAAAATAATAAGAAAAAAGAAATAAAAAAGTATTATCACTTAAGAGATTTCAGAATCAAACCAAAGGTTCTGATGGGAAAGACAATCTTATTTCTTTTAATCTTCAGTTCTGTATGACAGTTCTTTACCTAAAAACAATTTGTAAAATAAAGAAGTCAAGTTATTTTATATTTTAGAATAAAATAATGCCACGTAGGAAATTCTGGGATTAGTATTTGATCTATGAAAATGAATCAGTAATTGTCTTAACATTTAACCATTAAAACAAAACCGAAGATAATTGGTGCTGGATAGAGGAGCCTTATTTTTCATTATGGCAG
>NW_006399806.1:5180404-5187839 GCF_000299155.1 Elephantulus edwardii | reverse complement strand
GTTTCCAAGGCCATAAATCTTTGTAGTAGACTGCTTGCCCTTCAAATCGCTGGCATATTTGAACCCCTAACATTTTAATCCGGAACTAGACACATCACCCACTATGGCTCCTAGTCTACCATTAAAAGCCATAAAAAGCATCTATTTAAAACTTTATCATTTGGTATTAATTTAATATGAACATATTTGCTCTACTCAGGATTAAAATGCTGGTTTATTTTTCTTTTTTAAAGAAGAGTGAATGCTAACTTTAGTATCTTTATCTGAAAAGGCAATTTTTGGGGAAAATTTTATTTTTATTACGTTTCATTTTAGTTAAGGGCGAATTAGTCTCCTAGTGGCAAGACGCTGCACTTTAATCTCAAGACACTCTCAGTTTGAATCCACCAGCTGCTCCACAGGAGAATGGGCAATCTCCTTTCTTGTGATTAACTGAATAATAGTCGAGAATAAGAGCTGCATAGTAAAATGACTTGGGTTGATGGGGATTGTATAACAATGAAAGAATATTTTTTTTTCAAAGAGAAAAGTGAACTGGGGCGAGGGGTGGACAGGGAGAAAAACCTGCAACAATGAATGAATGGAAATACATGTTCTCTACAAACTTTCACTAACCTCTCAATTAAAAAAAGAAGGGTGAGAATTGTTGTAAAATTGAAAATCTGTCAAAGGTCAGCCATGGGTGATAGGGTGGTATTAATAAGTTCAGAATTCTCTATATATGTGGGTGTACTATCAAATCAGATCTGACTGGCACAGGAAGAGATTGCCCCTCTTCAGGAGAACATCTGGTGGATTCGAACCGTGTATTTTATTTTTGAGTTTATAAAACTATATGGTTTATATATTTACATTCATACTTCATCTTAGAGTTCTGCTCTTTGAAACCATAAAAAATGTTACTTTTAGCAATCTTGGCAAATTAGAACTGTTCAAGAGCTTTTTGTTCATGGCAAGCTTATTTCTGAACATCGCAAAGAAATTATTATCCTGAGAGTGGGAAACTTTGTCAGAGATCCTCTCAAGTCCGCCATGTATTTGTTGGCCAGTGGACTTTCTTTTTTTGTTGCTGTTAAGTCCCCGGGTCAACTACTGACTCATGGTGACGCTATGAGTAACAGATCTGACTGAACCTTGCCCTACCTTGCACAATCCTCACCTCACCATTTCTGAAAGCTGAAGCACACTGTCATAGAGAGCGTGTTGATTAACACATGACCAAGTTTTTTATACACAGCATCATGAAGAAATTATTATCCTGAAACTGTAAAACTTTTAGGACTCCCATTGCTGCTGTTGTCATTGTGTACCCTCAAGCTGGAACTGACTGACCCATAGCTGACCTTCCAGTGGGTTTTCAGAGGCAGTAAATTGCACGGGAGGAGACAGTCTATCTTCCTCCTGTGGGGCAGCTGGCAGATTTGAAACATGTACTTTTATGTTGGTAGAATAATTCCTAACCACATAGCTATTTTCCTTTTCTATTCTTGTATGTTTGCGTGTCCCTCCTCAAACATCAAGCTACAGGCATGTATGTATATTTCTAATTTCCAAAACCAGAGAATAGCAGCTGAAAGATTGAATCTTGTATTTCCCTTGCCTTGGTGGTTCAGCATGTGAGGTATAATAAGTCAGTACATTTACACAAGTGCACTGACAGTGGTGACCTGTCAGGGTTAAGTGAAACAGGACAAATCTGCCTAAGGCTATTTTAAACAAAAGATTAAGAAATGGGATGTAGGTCAACAGGAAAGAGGGATGATGTTTACTGGGTCACAAACAAGTAACATGTCACCTCAGATGCTCTTGTGAGGTTATTCCAGTAACCTGAGCTATTCATATTTTTCTCTTGATTCTTTGTTTTAATTGTGATTTGAGTGAGAGTCTACAAGGCAAATTAACTTTTCACTCAATCATTCATACACATTTTTCTCAGTAACATTAATTTCAATACCCAAAAGTAATTATCCTTTCCTCACATCTTTGCAAGACCCTCTATGAGATGGATTGATTCGGTGACTGGGGTAATCGGGATGGGTGTGTCAGAGGTGGTGCGGTTGGCGCAGGATAGAGCAGGGTTTAGAGCTGTTGTGCATAGGGTCGCTATGAGTCGGAAACGACTCGATGGCACATAACAACAACAACAACAACACATCTTTGCTGTCATTCTGATTTCCTCTGTGCTGATCATCCCTCTTACTCTTTATGGAACTGCATTTCTAAGTCTATGCGAGGTTTCTCTCAACTATAGAAACACACAAATGCTAAGTGACTGAGCATCTAAAATGTGCCAGAGGACATGGCAAATGCTAGAGATAGAAAAGAAACAATTTCTAAAGCAGGGACTCTCAACCCTGGCTGCCTCTTTGGACTGATCTCTTAGGAGCTGTTGCTGTTGTTATGTGCCCTTAAGTGGGAAATGACACATAGCTGACCATCCAGTGAGTTTTCAGAGGCTCTAAACTACATGAGAGGAGATCGCCCACCTTTGTACCTTGGAGCAGCTAGTGGATTCCAACTCCATGCCACTGGGTTGGCAGTCTAACTGTTTACCCACTAAGTTACCAGAATTCCCTGGTAGAACCTAGAACCGGTGAGAAAGAAATCAAAACACTAGTCCAGTTTCCTAAGTTTCTGAGTCAATTTAATTGCAGTGGGACCTCAATGACATCTCTAGGGTACTGGGCATTCCAGGGATAAGGCATAAAAGGCTTAGCAAGGAAGTGCTGCAAAACAGCCCTTGTTGGACATGCTCACCAGGTTATGTCAAGAAACCTAGAGGACAACTACCTGGCCAACTGACTGGAAGAGATCCATATTTATTCCTATTCTAAAAAAAGGTGACCCTACAGAGGGTGGACAGTTTTGAATAATATCACTAATATCACACACAAGCAAATTCTTTCTAAAGATTATCCAAAAAGGATTGGAACAGTACATAGATATAGAATGATCAGAAACACACAGTGGATTTAGAATAGGCTGTGGCACTAGAGACATTATTGCCAATGTCAGATGGATCTTGGCCAAAAACAAAGAGTACTACAGGAATGTCTATCTGTGTTTCACTGACTGTGTAAAGTTATTTAACTGTGTGGATCATAACAAACTGTGGTTAACCTTGAGAAGAATGGGAATCCCAGGCCACTTGATTGTGTTCATGTGAAACCTATATACTTGGACCAGGAAGCAGTCTTCAGAGCAAGGAAACATTGCATGGTTCAAAATAGGGAAACGAGTGCATCAAGGATGTGTCCTCTCCTCATATCGTTTCAGTTTGTATGTGGAATAGACAATTCAGGAGGCTGGTCTTTCTGAGGAGGAATGTGGTATCAGGATTGGAGGAATACAGGTAAACAACCTGTGATATGCAGATGACATAACTCTGCTTGCCGTAACTGGAGGAGGACCTGAAGGATTTCCTACAGAAGGTCAAGGACCATAGTCTTCAATATGGATTGAAGCTCAACATCAAAAAGACAAATATTCTCACCACTGGGCCAATTTGCAGCACCATGATAGATGGAGACAAGATGGAGGTTGTTAACAATTCCAGCTTGTTCAGATCCACAATCAACACTCTTGGCACCAGCAGTCAGGAAATCAACAGATGAAATGCATTGCAAAATCTGCTGTCAAGGACCTCTCGAAAGTCCTAAAGAGTAATGATGTCAGTTTAGGGACTAAGGTGTGCCTGAACTAGGGCAGGGTCTTTACAATTACTTGCTATGTATCAGAGAGCTACTCAGTGACCAAAGATGATAGTAGAAGAATCGATGCCTTTGAGTTGTGGTGTTAGAGAAGAGTATTGAAGAAACAACGGACCACCAAGAGAATGAACAGAAAATGTTTGTCTTGGAAAGGATGAAATCAAGGTTCTTCTTGGAGGCAAGGATTTTGAAGCCCCATCTCACATACTTTGGGCACATGGCCAGGAGGGAGCAGTCTTTGGAGAAGTACATCATGCTTTTACGGATGGAGAGATGGTACAGGAGAGGAAGACTCTGGATGAGATGAACTGACACAGTAATTGGAGTTATGGGGTTTAGTGTGTTACAATTAGTGAGATTGGCTCAGGATACAGCAGGGTTGAGAACTATTGTACATAGGGATGCTATGAGTTTCAGGCAACTAGATGGCACATAAACAACAACAAAAAAGCTTTTTTTTCAGAAAAAATTTTAAAAATTGTAACTTTTGATGTTGTTATGTACCGTTGAGTCACCTGCAACTCCTAGTAACTCTATGTTCAATAGCTCTGAAGCTTGCTCTGTATTGAGCCAGACTCACTGACTCAGAACACCCACCCTCACTGCCCTAGTTACTGTATCAAATCTTAACAAATAAAAAGCATAACCAACTAGACATTATAGTTTGATTCCAAAACAGGCTAATTACATGTTGTATCTCTATTTGTTTGAGTTAAACTTTGAATAAACACCCTAATAGTAAATCATATCACTTGGATTTATGATTATGATATTTATTACTAAGACTGCATTACAACTTTTACTTAAAATGTTCTCTCCATCTGAGTGTTCCTCTCTTTTAACCTCATCATGTTTTCCTGAAATTTCCATTTGAATATGTGCTTTCACTATCTTTTTTGTGGTTTTTTTTTTTTTTTTACCTTCTCCCTTGAGACTTTTACATCCTTGAAACCACAAAGGTACCCAGCACATAAAACCAGCTGGCTTGGAGCTGATTCTGACTCATGTGTGTTTAAGAGAATTTGTACTCTAAAGGTTGTAAAAAGCTATATTTTTTTTTTTAGAAAGGAGACCAGGCTTTTCTTCCAAGGCACACCTGAGTGAATTTGAACTTCTCATGTTTCAGGTAGCTGCCGAGCACAAGGGCCTTTATGTCCCATACAAAGTCTCCACCTTGTCTTGACTTCTTAAATAACTTGCCTCTGGAAACTCTAAGAACTTTGATGAATGTTGATGGTTGTAGAGGGGCTTCAGGCTTTTTGTTCATAGGGTCACTATGAGTTGTGTTCAACTTGAAGACAGCCAACAACAACAACAACAACAACAACAACAACAACAACAACAATATAGACCTTAATAGGTCTTTATAAAGGATTTGTGCAATGAGCATTGAATAATTAGAGCTGAAATAGTCCAAGGATTTTGATCATGACTTTCAGGTGAATCTTTCTTCTGCCAACACTGAGTGAGTCACAGACTGGTTTAAACCAGTCTTCATATCTACCAGGGAATCGTGGTACTGTTTGTTGTTGTTGTTAGATTTGTTCTTGGTTTTCTCTTGCACAAGCAGGGAATTCTGGTGGTGAGTTTCATAGAGTTGTACGCTGACCCAAACGTGGAGCCTTTGAATCCATCAATAGCCCTTTAGGAAAAAGATGGGTAATCCTGTCCTGTGTAATTTACAGTCTCTCCATAGCAGGTAATTGAAAAGACCATGGTCTGAATCATAGGTGAGTCAGCTATGAGTTGATTATGACTTCACAGCAAAGAACTTGCAACAGTAGTGGCACTGGAAACCAAGGGACAACAATTCCTAGTTCATCTTCAAAGCCAACCAGCTATGAAACCTTCAGCAAGTCATTCATTTCCCTGCCTTTGGTTGCTTCCACTATGAATTTAGGCCTAATAAAGTTGTCTTTTTCTGGAAGCAAGAAACACCTAGATCCCAAATATGACAGATCTTTGGCCAAACCAAAGCTTTCTTTTTTTGTTGTTGGTGGTGGTGTTAGGTGCCATCAAGTCAAGGATGAGTGATAGTGACCCTATGTACAACAGATCTGAGTCCTGTCATGTTCTGGGACATCCTCATCATCTCTGCTACACTTGTTCCCTTTGATGCTGCAACTGTGTCAGCTGACCTCATCAGACTTCTTGCTCTCTTTTGTTGACCCTCCACCTTTCCAAGCACAATATCACTTTTCAAGGAATAGCCTCTTTTAGCAACATGTCCAAAGAGATGAAGCTTCATCGTCCTTGTTTCCAAGGAGCATTCTGGTTGTACCTTTTCCAAGACATATCTGTTCTTTTGGCAGTCCATGAGATACTCAGTGCACTAGTGAACACTACAGCTAAAAGACACTTTTTCTTCTGTCATCCTTCTTCATTTTATAGCCCTTAGAAGCATAGCAGGTAATTGAAAAGACCATGGTCTGAATCAGGCTCATCTTAGTCTTCAAACTGACATCATTGCTCTTCAGTATTTTGGAGTGGTACCTGACAGAGGCCTTGTACAAAAGAATACACCTCTGATTTCCTGACTATAGGTACCAAGGGAGTTGACTATGGATCCAAGTAAGATGAAATCATTAATAGTTTTAATCCTTTCTTTGTCTATCATGACGTTACCTAGTGTCCAGTGGTAAGGGACTTTGTTTTCTTGATGTTGTGTGCAATCTATATGGAAAGGGGTTGTGTTTTATCCTCTGCAGCAAGCCTTTTAGTCATTCTCTCTTTCAGTCAGCAAGGTTGTGTCATCTGAATCAAGTTGTTGAAGAATCTTTCTCTGATCCTTATATCCCATTCTTCTTCATAGAGTCTGGTTTTACAAATTATTTGCTCAGCGTACAGATTAACTAGGTATAGAGAAAAGGTGTAACCCTGACACACAACACTACTTTAAACCATACAATGTTCCCTTGTTCTTCTGACACAATAGCTTCTTGATCTAGGTATAGGTTTCACAATTAAGTGTTCAAGATTCTCATTCTTCTTAATGTTAGCCATTATTTGTTGTGATCTGCATAATCAAATGTATTTGCATAGTCAATAAAGAACAGACAGACATTCTTCTGTTATTCTTGGCTTTGAGCCAGCATTTATCTCGCATCAGCAATGATATCCCTGATGCCATTACCACTTCCAAACCCAGCTTGAACTTCTGGCAGTTCCCTGTCAAAGTACCATTTCAACCATTTTTGGATGATCTTTGGCAACATTTTGTTTGCATGTGATATTAATGAAATTGTTCAATAAGTTCCATATAGTGTTGGACTACCCTTCTAGGGAAGGGGAACACATACAGATTTCTTCCAGTCAACTATCCTCCAAATATCCTAGCATAGACTGGTGAGCTACAGGGTTGTATCTATTAGCTGAAACATGTCATTCGGTAGTCTGTCTATTCCTGGGGCCTTATTATTTTTGCAAGCGCCTTTAGCATAGCTTGGACTTCTTCCTTTGTTACCATTGGCTCATGTTAATATGGTGCTTCCTGAAAATTTTCAGTGCAGGTTAATTCATTTTGGTAGAGTAGTTTTGTGTATGTCTTCCATGATTCAAGATTTTGCCCATGTCCTCTCTCAGTATCGCAGATTGAGTCTTGAATTTGTTTTCCAGAACTTTCAGTTAGAGAAATTCTGAGTGAGTTCTTCCTTATTTATTCTCTGACTTCAGCTTTTGGCACATTTCGTTTTAATTCTTTCTTAGTTCCAACTGAACAACATGGT
>NW_006399806.1:5157155-5178398 GCF_000299155.1 Elephantulus edwardii | reverse complement strand
CCATCTTCTTTTGATACCTCCTGGATCATTTAATACTCTGCCTAAAGCATCCTTGATTATAGCAACTAGAGGTTTGAATTTGTTCTTCAGTTCCTCGAGCTTAAGAAATGCTGAGCGAGTTCGACCCTTTTGGTTTTCTGACTCCAGTTCCTTGCACATTGCCCTTAGAAAGGGCAGAAGGCAGGCAAAAAGACAAGACATCTAAGCAGAGCCAAACCCCCCCAGCCCATACAGGTAAAAAGCAGAGGACCCCCAAGGCTGTGTGTAATTCGGTCGCGGGACACTTAGGAAGGGCAGAAGACAGGTGAAAAGACAATACACAAAAGACAAATATAATTACAATGCTATTATTTACTTATTAAAATTATTGCAAACTAAGACTGGCAGTGTGAACTCATCCAGCAGTGCTCTGTAAGAAAAACCTGGTGACTAATTCTCATGGAGATTATATTCTAGAAAATTTTATGGGGACATCACATTCTCTTTCATGGAGCTGCTCTTATTTGGAACTGATCTGATGACACCTCACAAGCACAGTTACTTATAAAGGACCTCCGAGGCTCTGTTCCTTACCTTTTGAGCTCTTTAGAGAGAATGACCGACCTCGATAATAATGCCTGTCCAAATTCATATTCTCCAGGTCTTTTTGCCATGATGTGGGGTTGAGGTGCTTGAGCAGGGCCTCTACAGTATCAAATTCTGCGATGGTTCTGTCCAGAGCTTCCGCAATGACACTGGGATCCGTTACTGACAGAGAGTGATTGTACGACTCCTAAGAGGGACATATAGCAGTCAGTGTACTGAGAAGGGGTCCATTGCTATTAAAGACAACAGTCACACAATGACAAGGACGGAACATATGCAGGCTTCTAATCACAAAACATCCTACTTCTAAACAGCACACGGAAGTATTCTGTCATACTCCTCTATTACGCTCTTTCTTTACAATGGATCTTTCTTAATAAATCTGTGTTTGCTTTTTATTAAGAAAAAAAAGTATTCTGCCATAGATTTGCCACATTCCTGCTTAAAAACAATTAAACTTAGAAAGACAAGAATAACTTATTTTGGTAAATCAAATCTCAGCAGATCAGAAATCTTCTGGTTTGTTTGAATTTCAACCATTGATGATACAGGTGAAGTGGAAATAACATTAACTCACTGTCATCAAGTTGGGGCCAATTCATAGGGGACTAAGGGTTTCTGGGGACTGTAAACTAACTGTACAAGAGGGGCTTTGCCTTTCTTTCTCCTGTGAAGTTGCTAGTGGTTTCGAATCTCCAGAGAGGGGCTGTCTTTAGGTTATCACTTCCCTATGGACTAAACAGCCAGAGGGTCTCAAGTCATATACTTCCACATGATCAATTAAATTCTGAAGTCCTCATGTAACTTTTGTGAGATTCCTGTGATTCTCCTGTATTTCCCTCCAGGCTCATCCCCCTTCCCTGCCTTGACAAGTCAGCTATCAGCATTGCAAGAGCAGTGGTGGGCGCAGTGTTAGCATGTACTCTGGAGACACCTGGATAAAATTTGGCCCTTGTAACCAGCTTATTTATTGTCAACAAAGATAATGAGCCATGATACCTGCTTTCTTGACTTAAGAATTCATGATTCACATGGGAAGCACATGAAGAGTAGGGGGTAGGGTGGGAAGTGTGGCTTGCTAGTGATTCCAGCTGCCAGCAAAACATTCTCAGGAATACTCTTAACTTGAAAAACCAAAGCATCACTGAAAGCCTGGAAGGGATTATGTATTTTGCTGTGGAAAACATCCCCATGTAGATTTCTGAGTGCTTACTTCACTAACCCTTGTACAATCTAGAGGTAAATGAGCCATGATTCAAACATCTCTGTAAAAATTCATGACCCATTAACAGAGAAATAGGGAGCTAACAGACTCCAGTGATTTCTAAATGTCTTTCAAGAAATGGCAAACAAATAAGATCTCCCCCAAGGGCAAATATCTCCTATCACTAAGGGAATATGCAAATTAATGAAAACATATTTCCCTGAAACTTAACTGCAGCATCCTGATGAGAAATAATAGGTGCTGCAGAGCTGCAGACAGCAAAGCCCACATAATCTGGCGCACAGGCATTGCTTTTCCCTTTTTACCTAATCAAGGTTCCGAAGTCAGTAAGGAATTCAGTGATTTCCTGGTCTCAGGAGATATAGTCTCTTTAGAAAAAAATCAAGGGATTCAAAAGCATTAACCTACTATTGGCATGGGCTTCCCTGGAAAGTGCAAATAGTTAATGGGCTTGGTTGCTTAGAAAAAGGCTGGAAGTTTGAATCCACCTGGAGACACCTTGAAAGAAACACCTCAGCATCTACTGCTGAAAAATCAGCCACTGAGCTGTATGAAAGATAGTTTTGTTTTGACATGCAGCTGCCATGAATGGGGTACACAGAACAGCAACTGGTTTTCACCATTGGCTGCAGGAGTGCAATTTGGGAGTATGTTAAATTGCTCCTCCATTAGAAGAGGGAAGTGGGGGAAAGGTCTGGGAGGAGGTGTGGGATAGATTGATGATGCCCCAGGCCAGCTCTTTAATCTAGCTGGTATGTGGGTGGAGGCAGGTGATGTACTTGAACTGGGGGCTGAAGCACCTCACTTCTTTCTTATCTCTCCTGGTATCACACACTTAGAGGTAGACAATACTGAGAATTAAAGATAAGCTTCTCAAATCTCCATTCACCTTGTACTGTCTGGGTAGACTACAGCCCATTGTTACTGTTGTTAGGTGTCATCCAGCCGGCTCTGACTCATGGTAACTATAATAGAATGAAAGTGGTCCAAATCAGACTATCTGATGATTAATAAATAGCTTTCGGTCACAGCAGTCAGAGTCTAAGATTCAAAACACCCCAGATGAGCCGGTCAAAGTTAAGCACAGAGCAACATATGAAAGAAGTTTGTTGCTGCTTTTATTTTTCCATTTTAAGAATAAAAGCAGGGCATTTTGGGGTTTATTTTTTTAATCTCTTTTTTAAGGGAGATGGCTCCTAAAAGTGTGTACCTATTTCTATCTCTAAGAAAATGGAATGGAGGGCTTCTCGCCTCCTGAGAGAACTTTATCAAGTCAGTTTTGACTCAAAAGTCACCCTCCATCAGATTCCTCGGACTGTAAACCTTTACGAAGGGAGTTCTGATGGTGCAGACCCTGAGGAGCTGTGCTGCCGAGCCGAAAGTGGCACCTCCGGGGCCTCTGGAGCAGCTCTGAGGGAGAGAGCTGGACCATCTCCTTCCATGCACTTACAGTCTCCCCAAAATCTACTGAAGGGTCAGCTGTGAGTTGATTTCGACTCAAGGGCAATGAGCAATGAGAAATCTTTATGGGAGGAGACAAGCCTCCCTTCTCTAGAGGATTGCCTTGTGAATTTGAACTTCTGACCTTTCAGTTAGAAGGTAAATGCAGCATGCACCGTGCCAGTAGGTCTCCACCACACCCCGAGGGGAAGGAGAAATCTGATCTCCTCTAATAATAGGTTTTAAATAAAATTCAAACCAATTGGCAAAAAATGAGATTTCTGTACAAGGATGAGCTTACTAGTGTTTTAAGCATGGACTTAGCACAGTTGACAAGAAGCAACAAAGACAGTTAAAAAAATAGTTATGAATAACACACTCAGGAGAACATTTTTTATTTATTTTTGCTTGTTTATTTGTGAGGTAACTATTTTAAAATTGTTTTTGATAGACAGAACTAAGTGGGTGTGCCTCTTACAACTACTCTAATTTTTACCTCATTGATTCAGTTTTGATTAGATGTTTATAAAGAAAATTTAAATGTAACTAAGTATTTTAAAATAATAATAATGCATAGAAAACTCTAAACTGCATTTAGTGAAAGCAAAATGTAGGGGTTTTATAGGAATTAATAGTTGGAAGGTTTTATAGGAAATAATAGTTGGTCTGGGGGTTCCCGCTCATTCCCAAGAAGGTTCTTGAAAAACAGAATTCAAGGAATAAGCAATCCCTCCTTGGTCTTTCCAGAGGCCTAAGTGGTGCTCTGACTTGTAACTCAGCTCTGGAAGATCTGTAGGGACCCCTGGCTCCCCAGTGGAGGAGATAATCCATCCCTTTTAGAGCAACCAAACCAAAAATGCAAACTGAATGCTGCCAAGTCAGTTCCAACTACTGGAGCCTTCCTAGCGGTTCCCTTCTAGTGGGAGACTGTCTATCAGATTAATACACTATTCACTAAGCCATCAGAAAAACCAGACTAGGCAATTCGCTATGGGTCTTTGATGGCTAATAATCTCTACCATTGGGGCAGGAATGATTAGACATCCTGAGCTATCATGTATGTTTGAGAAGAGGGAAACCCTTCAGCCAACATCCAAGTCCTGGTCCTAAAAGTTGTGATTGGAATCAATGCTACAATATCAGGCTCAGACTGCTGGGGCTGCCTAAGTACCCAGGCCAACTGCCAGTCCTCTGCAGCTCTGAATATCATCTGCTTTATTTTAATTTTCCCCAGTCTGATGATGGAGACATTGGTTCCATGGTAGGACCCTCATTCCCCATCTGGGAAAATTAGGTTTAATTTCCACCAGTTATTTCATAGACCCCACCCATGAGTGGGGCTTGCATGGTGCTGATACTAACCGGATTTCAGTGGAACTAACTGAATAAAACAGACTAGGAAGAAAGCTGGGTGATCTATTTTTTTTTTTTAATCAGGTAATGTAAACTCCCTTTGTCACAGTGGTGCAGATGGTGAAGGACCAAATCGTGGTTTTTTTCAATTGTTACCATGAGTCATGGACTGACGCGGCATCAGTTGGGAACATAATTTCCTTAGCTAAGGTCACACAACATGTTCTCTGACTTGTCAAAAGGCAATAAATAAAATGCTGTTAATATCATGTACTCACATAATGTTGACATGACTCAAAAATCAACTGGATGGGAGTGGGCTTGCTTTTCTGTTTTGGTTTACTATCACCGGAAGAGCCCTCACCAACCAATTGTTCAGCTGATGCCCTTTTGGTCTGGCAGCCAGAGCAGACAAATGAACTCATCACAGATGCTATCATTGAGGAAATCCTGCCATAGAAAGGGACTTTTCAAAATTCTTCTCGAAAGTCAAATATAGCATAAAAAATTTTAGGGGGCAAAAAAATCAAAGCTGACTTAGCCACACAGACTCACTTTTGAACTGCAGACAGAGTTTCTCCAAGCTCTTGACCTTTTCATGAACAAATGCCTTTATTATCTTTATTTTATTGCAACATAAGTGCTCCATGTAGAAAAATACTGTCTGTCTTTCTGGGCAAAGTAGATAAGGAGACAGAATACTGAGAAATGACTAAACTTGGAAAGAAAAATGGGGGCATGAACCATTTTACAGCATTGGGGTGTTATGTTTTATTTCCGATTTAAATAGAATACATGCTTGATATGCATGTATGTTATCTAACTGGAAACATTAGGATTTTTCAAGTATGAAAAAGCTCTTGAAAATGCAAAGGTTAACAGTCTCAAAAGTGATTTCAAAATATCCCACTTGAGTCTGGGCCCCGGATCGGGTTGACATGTTTGATGTGTCTGGAGAGTCCTTCAGTCAGAAAGTTGCACTTTGAAATAAACAATTACTTAAAACACTGGCTAAACCTATGTTCTCACAGTGATTGTTGGCATTTCCTGGAAAGCTTTGTGAAAGGAAGGGAAAAAGGGCATTCTGGCATTACCCTCTTTCTATAACCCGAGTGAAATGGAAGAAAACCTCTTACTTGAAATTTGGCTTTTGGTCAATTTATTGGTCCTTAATGTTGCTGAAGTCCAACAGGAAGCTTTAACTATTTCATTATTCCCCACCCTTATCCCACCCCACCCCACAGGCAACAGAGTAATAAGTTACTTACTGAAACAGAGCTTGTGATTGACTCCCAGTTGGTATCTGAGGCTGAGGCAGATTGAAAATCGTTCTAGAAGGCAAACAAAGATCCATGTGAGTTATGAAACCCCAGTTCAATTCATTATGTCAAAGGCTTCATCTTCTCTGCTATCTGAACTGCCTTCCTAATGAGCACAGGGCTAGGGGCTGCCTTCCTACTGAACAGGTCACCATTTGCCTCATGCTCCTCTCCTTAAAAACTCTTTTCATTCAAGACACACATCGCGACATTCTTAGAAGTACTGGTGAGACAGAAAATAGGTTAGGGTTTAAATTGTAACTCAGGCTGTGATCCACTCTTTAAGTTCAGGGAATCCACTTAACCCATCTTAGCCTTCACGTTCTTGTCTGAGGAGGTAGTATGGAACGCTTAAATTACAGAGTTCTTCTGCAGAGTTCATAGGGTGTTGCATTGCTAATGCAAAGGTGGTGCCTCTCTGGCTGTTTGGATCCACAACTGGCTGTAAGGGATAAAGATGGGTAATTTCTTCCCACGAAATTTGCAGTCTCAGAAAATACTCCGGAGAGTTAGGCATGAGTTGGTTCAACTACAAAGCAATGAGTTGAGTTGGTTTTTTTGTTGTTCTAAAGAAAAGTCAAATTCAAACTCATTTGTGTGGAGTCAGAACTGACTTATAGCTGACCCCCCAGCAGGTTTCAAAGGCTGCACATTGAAAGAAAACTGAGATTTATTTATGCATTTCCGATTAACACTCTAAGTGTTCCCAACGTAATAATAATTATCATTACTGATGTGCATTTGAGCCTCATCACTGATGTTTGGGATGATTATTGTGATTCTGTATCACGTCCATATCCCAGTGATCTTTCCAGGAATAAATGAACTGACAAAGATTTATTTCTGACTGCATTAAGACATGTCAGGAAGAATGGCAAGGTGAGAAAATGACCATCGGAATGTTAAAGAACTATGCACTGGTGGGGAGGAAGCAGGAGATAGAACTGGGAACTTTATCTCAAAGATTACTTAAAAGACCTGTGATAGCAATGGATCCCAGGGAGAGAAACTTCTTTTAGTGGCCCTATTTCTCTCCAATTCATTCGTGTGTGAAGTCCATGTTAATTACTCTAGTGCACTGTCTCTCTCTGTCTTTCACAAGCACACTGCTGATGAGTTTGAAATGACACATAGCTGACCCTCCAGGGAGTTTCTGGAGACTGCAAATCACAAGCAAGTGTCAGTGTTTCTCCTCTGGAGTCACTGATAGGTTAGAACTGCTACAAAGGTGCCACTTTTGGTTAGCAGTGTAACTCGATGGTGATACCCCAGTAAGTTAAAAATACCCTCCAGGCTGGAAAGCTGATTCTATGCTTTTGACACATTAAAGATGGTTTCTTGAGCCACTAAAATAAAACACGTTGGTGCAATTCTTCCAGTCTGGTCAAAGAGGAACTATTTTAGGATGAAGATGAAAAAAATTCAGCTACACAAGTCTGATAGCTTTCTTTAGAGAGGTCTCTAACAGCAGACTTTCCCATTGCAATACGTCTTTTAATTTCCTTGTTACTGGTGCCAAGGGTGTTGACTGTGGAGCCAAGCAAACTAAAGCTGTGTACAATCTCAATCTCTTCACCATCCATCCTGATGCTGCCAATTGATCCAGTGGTGAGAATCTTTGTCTTCTTGACATTGAGCCTCAATCCATATTGAAGGCTGCAGTCCCTGACACTAGGCGCTTCAGGTCCTCTTCAGTTTCAGCAAGCAGGGTTGTGTCATCTACATAACGCAGATTGTTTATGGATCTTCCACCAATCCTGATGCCATATTTCTCCTCATAGAGTCTAGCCTCCCAGATGATCTGTTCTGCATACAGATTGAAAAGGTATGGAGACAGGACACATCCCTGGCATACGCCCTTCCCAATTTTGAACCATGCAGTGTTTCCTTGCTCTGTTCTGACAACTGCCTCTTGATTCAAGTATAAGTTTCGCAAAGTACTCAAGAGCAACAGTGTGTCTCTGGAGACAAAGGTGCGTCTGGTACAGGCCATGGTCTTTGCAATCACTTGTTATGCATCAGAGAGCTGGATAATGACCAAGGAGGATAGAAGGAGAATTGATGCTTTTGAGCTTTGGTGTTGGAGAAGAGCATTGAGGGTACCATGGACTGCTAGGAAAACAAACAGATTCATCCTGGAGAGGGTTAAACCGGGCTGTTCCTTGGAGGCAAGAATTCTGAGGCTTTGACATACTTTGGTCATGTTGTAAGGAGAGACCGGTCCTTGGAGAGGGACATCATGCTTGGGAGGGTGGAGGGCAGGCGCAGGAGGGGTAGGCCCTCTGGGAGATGGATTGATTCGGTGACTGGGGTAATCAAGATGAGTGTTTTGCAGGCAATGAGATTGGTACAGGACAGAGCAGAGTTTAGAGCTGTTGTACATAGGGTCGCTATGAGTCACAAGCGACTTGCTGGCACATAACAACAACAACAACAACATATCTCTCAAATGAGAACTAAGTATCGGGTCTGAATTAGCATTGGAAGAGCTGAATGTACACTTGTTAACTGCTTGTGATGAAACTGGTTTACCCATAAATGTTTGCCAAAATATTAATTAAAGAAAGGGAGATTAAAGTCAAATGTGAAGTTAAAAGAAGGAAAAAAATAAAAGAAGGAATAGAATTTATTACTTACTAACTGTTGTCATTGTTAGTGGACTATGACTTATAAGGACTCTGTGAACAATGGATCTGAACCTCACCATATCCCGCGCCTACCCTTCTATGATCTGGAATAGGCTTGATTCTATTGGTGCAATCACTGTATCAATCCATCTCATTAAGGATCTTCTTCTCTTTATCTGAACCTCTATTGTTCACAGTATGAAGTACTTTTCCAAGGACTGGTCCCTCCTGAAAACGTCCTCAAAGTATGGGAGACAAAGTTTCTCTATTCTTGCCTCTAAGGAGTAGCCACGTTACACTTTGTCCAAGACAGACTTGTTTGTTCTTTTGGATTTCATGGGATATTCAGCGCTGTGCTCCAGCACCACAACTCAGAGGTATCAATTCTTCTTTTCTCATACTTAGTCACTGTCCAATTTTCAGATGCATTGAAAGTAATTAAAGAGATTAACTAGACTTTACGCCACTATCTAGACTCATTAACTCATTAAACACTAACTAGCCTTCATTATTTTAAACTCAATCTCAGGGAAAGGGAGGTAAGACCAGAAAGCATGTTAACTGCACTCTGTAAGACAATATATCTGAATGAAGAAGACAAGAATTTCCACAGCAGAAGGATGTGTATTACAAAGTGAAAATAGGAATTTATGAGTCTTAAAGCCTGTAACCAGCTAAGACTGAATAAATAGTGAGGTAGTTGATGGCTTCTTCATGTTTAGGAGAGACTATTGGTAGGCTATTAGTCAAGCTGGATATTGGCATTGTTGCTGTTTGCCATTAAATCAGAACCGACCTATATCCAACCCTCCAGAGGGTTTTCAGAGGCAGCTAAGGAGCTTTCCCATCTTTTTCCCATGGTACAACTGGTAGATTTGAGCCCTTTGCCTATAGGATTGTAGTAAGTTTCTTCCACTAGGACACCAATACAATAATACTCAGTGGCATTAGAAATTCTTAAATGAATACAGAATGCTCGCTTTCACCCGTCATTCTCTTCTGCTAATCTGATCAGGATAGCCTCAAAAGCAGTAGTAAAACTGACCCAAAGAAGCAGCCAGGACAAAAATTCACATAATGATGTGATTTCTTACACTGAGCCTAGGAAAGATAAGGGGATGGTTGGTTATTGGAAAAAATCATAGAGTAGAAGATTCAGTGAAAGAGAGGCATTCACACAATACAAGAGAAGTATATGAAGAAAGAAACAAGTTCCTGGGGAAAGCTGGTGATTCATTTTGGACACCGCACTGGAGGAGCCCATGCAAAATCCAGGTCGAGATGATCAGGAGGCAATTTGCTCTCTGGAAATGGACCTTCGAAGGGACACATGGACTTAGAAATAGCTCAGAAATGGCAATGTGAAAATCAGAGGAGAGACAATCTTCAAATCTCAGAGCTGGAAAAGGTTTAGGATTATCTACTCCAATCCCTTCATTTCAAAGATAAGGAAACCAATTTTCAGAAAGACTGAATTTTGTGCTCTTTATCATGAAGCTATCTACTGGGAAGGTAGGGCCATCAGAGTTCATTTCTAAGTACAGATGGTGGGATGATCTTTCACATCATTACAGTTGGATTGGGTAACTGTATTACTGGAGAAAGAGGGAACAGTGTCCAAAAGGGGAGTTAAAGAAAAACAGGAAAGTGTAAAGCGGGGTCAGTTGCTAGAAGGTTCTTCTATAAGGACATTCTTACAAGAATTCTTAGTTCTTCAGAGAGGCTATCTATATTTACTGAATTTTGTAAATTAATTTTGTTACAATTTCTTGTACAGACAGACACATGACAGCAATATTTTGTTAGGCATTTTTACGTATTAAGGATAGTTCACATGCATCATCCTAGCCAAATGCTACTCAAAGAATATTTTTAGCTTCTGACCTACAGTTAGAAACATCAATACAATGAAATGATAAAAAACTCTATTAAATCACAGGAGGGATGTACATTTGTCTTTTCTTAGTGTCATGAATGTTAGACACAGAAACAAAACCAATCTCCTTTTATCTTACTTCAGAAGTTTATAAATGATATAGTTAACAGGAGCTTATAAAAGTGAACAATGTCTTTCATAAAAATGAAACACAGAACTTTCAAAGCTTCAGCCCTGGAAGGAGAATCTCTACACAGAGAGGCACAGAGGTGTTTATCTTCTAAATAATCTTTAATGTAATCATCCCACATGTTTCCCCATCATAACTTCTCCAATGCAAGACACAGTAAATCTTCTGAGGACTTGCTAATTTTGAGTATATTTCTACTTTTATCCTAAAATCCATGTAGTAGCCAGATGATTACTAATTTAAATCAACTCATCTCCGACCTCTGTTTAAAACACCCGGATAGTTTTCCATTGCATGTAGGATCTGTGCCTCTGACACCTGACTGCTTGCCAGCTTCATCTTCTGGTATCCCTCGCTAAGCTGATATCACTACACCGGACTTAGCCCAACCCTTCAATGACACTCCAAATATTTTTTCTTCCCTTAAGTCCGTTTCTGATGTTGTTCTCTCTGCCTGGATGCACTTTCCTCAAATGTTCCAATAACTAGATCCTCCTCAGTTAAGACTTTTCTTAAATATCAACTCTTTCGAGAACTCTCCTTGAACACTTTAAAATACTCTTCCCTTGGACATTCTGTGCGCTTCTTTTCTGGAAGGCAATGATGGCTATCTGAAATAGTTTTACTTGTGCAACTAGAATATGTTCTCCAGAATAGAAGAAACCTTGTTTATTTTGTTTCCCATGTAGGCTTAGTGGGGAGAAGTTGCACTGTAATCTCAAAGCCAAGTAGTTTGAACCTTCCAGCTGCTCTGTGGGAGAAGAACAGGCAATCTTCTCCTGTACACGTTACTGTCTAAGAAAGCCTGGTGAAGGATCAGCAATAGGTCAGCTCCAACTTGACGGTGCTCAACAATGTTGTTTATGTGCCATTGAGTTGCCTGTGACTCACAGCAACCCTATGTACAACAGCTCTGAACCCTGCTCTATTCTGTGCCAATCTTATTGTCTCTGCTACACCTACCCTATTTCCCCAGTCACTCAAATCAATCCATCTCATCAAGGGTCTTCCATTCTTGTGCTGTCCTTTACCCTCTCAAGCATGATATATCTCTCTCCAAGGACTGGTTCCTCTTTGTAATATGTCCAAATTATGTCAGACAAAGCTTCAGAATCCTTGCCTCCAAGGAGCAGCCTGGTCTCACCCTCTCTAGGATGAATCTGTTTGTTCTCCTACCAGTCTGTAGTTTATATTCAATACTCTTCTCCAGCACCACAGCTCAAAGGCATCAATTCTCCTTCTATCATCCCATGTCATTGTCCAGCTGTCTGACACATAGCAAGTAACTGCAAAGATTGTGGCCTGGATCTGACACACACTTTAGTCTCCAGACTGACATTGTTCTTTAAAAGGTCTCTGACAGTAACAAACACTATTCCAAGGTCCTGGAAGAGTTTTTAGTAAGCATTCTAATTTCACTAGTCCATACTGAACAGCTGCTATATACATACACCAGTATATACAAACCAGTGATTTATAAGCAGTCTCCACTTTGACTGACTGGTGCGGTGCCTATGTCACACTATTTGTTATTGGTATTCTGAGTGGAACACATGCTTTTTCAAACTGCACAATAATGGAAGACAAAATCCTCTTAATGGAGTGTTCTTATATGAGTGGTGTCCTTAACATTGTGCTGAAAAGGTAAAAAAGTTAAAAAAGATATACTGAATAACTATTTAATATATGTCAAAACAATCTAGCTTATAAATGAAACATTTTCGTTTCTGGTTATAACAAACTCATCTCAAAGCTTAAGAAGCTATGTTACATTCTTCTAGGGAAAGACAATTATTTGCTGCTGTTGTTGATGTTATATGCTGTTGAGTACGACTCAGTGACTCTATGAACAGATATGAAACCTGAAAAGGTATCTCCAGATATCTCTTCCTTGCCACCAGTCACCTTGCGCCAATCCCAGAGATGGCTGACAGTGTGTTACAAGTGAGCAAATGCATAACCCACTAATTTTTTTCATTAGGAAAATCCTGTATTGACTATTGAATACATGCAATACATGCTCGAGCTGGCCAAATGACCGACTCTTCTGTACCCTGATGTCTGGTACAGATTGATTTTTGTAACCCACAAAGATCTATGATAAATTCAAACCTCTATACCTGTGGTTGTCATCACATTTGGGAATGGATTATTTGTGTTATGTCAATTAAGCAGAATTAGTATAAAGAGTACGTCAAGTCAATTTCTTCTGAGATGTAACACACTCATTGAGTCAGAACTGATTTACAGTTGGCCCACTGCTAGGTTTCTGAGTGGATTCGAACTCCTAGGGAGCTGCAGCTTTTGGGTTAGCAGTGCGACTCCCTAACAACTAACTATGCCACTAAAGCTCCCCTGTGAGATACAAAAGAGATTAAACAAGTGACTAGAGGAAAGGGTAGAGAGACGCCAAGGCATATATGAAGATCATCACTCAAGAGCAGAAGCTCAGAAAAGCACCTTCCTACAGAGACAGAGAAAAGCCACCTGCTAACTCTGACACCCTGGTTTTTGACATCTAGCTTCTGAAACTGTATGGAAATAAATGTCCATTTGTTAAGGCTACCCACTTGCGGTATTTTTCTTACAGCAGCACTAACCAACCAAGACAGGGGTTGAGCTGGGAAACTTGTCTTTTGCATTTTTGAAGACAGCTGTTGCCAGGCCAATCTCTCAGACATTTGGGATGATTAGTTGCACCACCTGTTCTGGATCTCAGCGAGTTCATTTTTATCCTCAGTGATTATGCTGCGTGTGAGGAGGGATGGATTCCACCATCACAGAAGACAAAACATATGCAATTACTTAGTTTTTAAAATGCTTTCGACAAAAAATAAATCTCTAGACTTAAAAATAGATTTATTTTGGGAAAATTTTAAAAGAGCCTATTTTATTTGTTTATCGTTCTTTCCACTTAATTTTGAAAAAAATTATTTACTATTTCATATTCATTCCTCAGAGGCACCAAGTAAAGGGTTTTCTCCTCATTGCATATGTGTTTTTCTGTTGAGCTATGTTTTGAGCTATTTCTTTTGAAATGTGAAAGAGGCACTGAGGGATTTGTCAGCATTCATAAAACAATAGCAAACAAATACACTTATCAACACTTATTCCTTCAGTGAATTCTTAGCTCATTCATGACACTATGTTCTTGATACACTGAGTGAAATTCAATAATAACAACTTGGAGCCCTGTGCCCTGCAGCCCCTGTGTAGAGAGATCTTATAGGACAAAGACTTTTGATCTTCAGTTCATGAATTACTCGCATGCACTCTAAACAGTATACACCAAACAATGACATGCCAATGTCTTACTGTCTACATGAATATAATAAAAGAAAGGCTACAAATCTGCTGACTCAAACTCTGCGATCCAGATAAACATCGCAAGCATACTTTGCATGCTCATCAGCAAACTGCTCTTCTACAAACAATGTGGGAAAGGCTTTGGCAGGAAGGCAGCTGTATGTGAGAACACAGTACAGAGGGTGTAAAAATCAATAATTAATAAGAATCAAACAGCATCTTTCAAAGTTATAGCATTTGTTTGTCAAATTTAATAACATGATTTTCTTAGAGCCATAAGGTCTGGACATGAGACTTATTAGAAATATATCTTTAATAAAACAAGTATTATCTTTAATAAGAAATATTCTTCAGAGATAAGACATAGTTATGAACTTACAGTGATTTAAGAGATAATTTTTCTATCTCTTTTATCATTTATAGACTAAACAGTGCAAAGCTTAATTTCGAGCGAGGCATTGGGCTGTTCAAAAAAAGGTCCGTGGTTCTAACCTACCAGCTGCTCTCAGGGAGAGAGATGGGGAGATGTTTTCCAGCAAAGGCTTCAGAAACCCAGACTCTATCCTATAGGGTTGCTGTGAGTTGGAAGTGACTTGTTTTGATTTTTGGTAAGGATTTATTAGGATCTCTGCACAAATGGTTAAGCATTCAATTGCCAGCCGTCCTAGGGCCACAATCACTCCAAGCTCCAGGAAATGCAGTTGTGCTCAGCAAGACATGAGGTTACTATGAGGTAGAATCGATGCAGCAGCACCTTTTTGGGGGAGGGTGATCCATTCACCACTATCTTGATGCTAATGTCAAGATAAAAGTCACAGCCCTCAAGTTGATTCTGATGTATAGCTAATACCCTCCATTGGGTTTCTGGGTCTATAAATCTTAATGGGAAGAGTCTGCTCATCTTTTCCCTTCAGAGATACTAAAGGAATCAACCTGCCAATCTTTAAGTTAGGAACTCGACATGTTGTTCAATATGTCACCACGTCCCTTAATGTCAAGGTTATTGTTGTTGTTGTTATGTGCTGTTGAGTCACTTGCAACTCATAGTGACCCTATGTACAACAGCCCTAAACCCTGCTCTATCCTGTGCCAGTCACACTGCCTCTGACACACCCATCCCGATTCACTGAATCAATCCACCTGATAGAAGGTCTTCCTCTCTTGCCTCATCCCTCCACCCTCCCAAGCATGATGTCCCTCTCCAAAGACCTGTCCTTAATTACAACATGTCCAAGGTATGTCAGACAAAGCCCCAGAATCCTTACCTCCAAGGAGCAGCCTGGTTTAACCCTCTCCAGGATGAATCCTTCTGTTTCCTTGGCAGTCCACGGTACATTCAATACTCCTCCAACACCACAGATCAAAGGCACCAATTCTCCTTCTATCCTCCCTAGTCATTGTCCAACTCTTTGATGCATAACAAGTGATTGCAAAGACCATAGCCTGTATCAGACGCACCTTAGTCTCCAGAGTGACACCATAGCTCTTCAGTACCCTGGAGAGGTCCCTAATAGCAGACCTTTTTTTAATTTTTATTTTTTAATTTTTTTGATCGCAATACATTTTTTTTTATTTCCTGGTAGTCAAGGTAGTAAACAAAAAAGTTCTTTTATTTTTTTTCCTTATAAGGAGCTTTTATTTTTCTTCGTGATTGTTTCTGATTTTTTTTAAGACCAAATTTAGCATGAGAATTTGTCTTGTTAGGGGAAGCAAAAATCAAATACCAGTACAATAGGTAAAAAAAGGAGTAGCAAATAGGATATAGAATTTCATTCTCTTAGAAGGGTCATGGCAGCCTCACTCAAGAGCTGGAGAAGGATCACAATGTGTTGGCAAATAGAGGAAGAAGTCCATTCAAGAGAGAGAGAGAACAACACGCAATTCGTGCTGGTGTAACACTGCCTGGAGTAAACATAATGACCTTGGAGGGGTGAGATGGACAGTCAAGAAAGTTGATTGAAACCTATGATTGTTAAACAGGGAAATCTTAGCATGAGGCTACACTATGTAGCTTTGCAAATAGCTCTCATTGTGTATAACACAAACTGATGATTGTTCCATCAACCTATAGAAGAACACTAGCGTGAGGCTGCTCCATGATGTGCTGCTGTAAAACCAGATGCTGGTCTAAATTTTGTGAATAACTCTTGTAAACAGACTGAAGTGGTTTAGTATTAAGAAAACGTACAATAACAGCTGCCATTTACAGAGCATAGATTATGTACCAGCACTATAAAAACCTCTTTCGATGCATTACCCCATTCATCATTTTTCAGCCTTAAGAGATGAAGGAGCAGAGTGATATGGTACAAGGAACTGGCTCTTAAGAAGCCAGCCCAGTTATCTGGAGGAGGCTCTATAGACATCTGAACTTGAGTCTGACATTTTGTTCACTTTCTTCTCTACTGAGCTGTTTCTCTTTTCATTTAGAAAGAGTCTTTTTCTATAAGATAAACAAACATCTCTGATTTGTGCTAAGTACAGGTTTTCACAAATCCCTTAAAGGCATTTCAAAAAGAACATTTGGCTCAGTTCACCAGTAGCCTGAAAATTATTGAAGATTGTACTTCTGATAGTGCTGAGCTGATATTAATGACTATTTATACTTCAAAAGGAAAATGGATGGTTGGAGTAATTATTCTGCTAGCATAGGAAAATTACAATTTTGTAACAAAAAGGAGAAATATTGATCTGAGTTGTTCACATTACTTAACACAATAGCTGGTCCATACTGAGCGCTCTGCTGGTTTTGTTTTTTTGTCATTACTGAAGAAGAAAATAGTCCTTCAAACTCAAAATCCAATGAATCATTTTACTTTGACTGGATGACCCCATGCTGAAAGTCACACTTAACAGAAATGCTAAATTTCTCTGTACTTGAATGGCATTATATAAATGGATTTAGCTTCACTGTAGCCAAAAGCTAGTTATATTATTAAAACAAATATTAGAGTAAATGGAAATTACAATCTCTATGAAGATTAAGGCCACGCCACCTAAATCCTTTAACGAAAATCATTACCTTTATAAATTCCAATTATCCCCTTGCTAATTAAAACTCTTAAGATCTGACTTGAGGGAGAAAATACTATTTGAAGTGCAAAGCTACAATACACACAGCTTTCATACTACCAGGGAAAAATGAAAAACACTCATGATATATTATTCATCAAGTGACAGGTTTTTCAAGCAAAGGAAGGAAAAAATCTTTTAAGAGAACCAGGAGCACACAAGTCAGTCCTAAAGTAATCAAGAAGCTGTTAATTCTCTTTTTTAAAACTTGACTATTGCCTAGGGAAATGACTTTGTGTTGTTTGTGACATATTTTTCTCTCTACAGACTAATTCATCTTTCTCTTGACAGTGACCAGAAGTATACATTAGTTAGAACTGTTATCCTTCAGAATTATAAGATACTACAGGTTACACACAATGTAAACATGTAACAGCCACGCTAATAATATACAACTACGTCAAATAACAGTAAATTCAAAGGCTGGCCTTTACCTTGACCCACCCCTAAGGGGATTTCCTGGTGTGTTTGTATGGTTAAGAGACAGACATTAATATAAAGTTGGAAAAGAAGTCTTGTGTTCACATTCATGCCTGTAAATCTCTCCTTAGACAAAAGGTGAAATTACCACATTCCCGACCTTGCTGTTCCTCTTTACACTCGATACTCAACTAGTCCACAAAACAGGTCATAGGTTTCAGATCTCAATGGCAGGCTTGCTGTCTGGGCCTATTAGTTCAGTTTGTTGCCAGGCATATAAGGTCATGGGTTTCATTCCAACAAGGGCTTGTAAAGCTAACGCCATGGCCAAATTCTGCAATTTACTAAATGTCCATGAAGAAGACCCCAGGAGGACGGCATGTTACTCAATCCATATAACTTTATCATCACACCCAAATTCACAATTTAAAGGTCTCTCCTAGTGGCTGAGAGAATAATTCCTGAGAAAAATCAATGGTGTTTACATGAGGGAACCTGATATTTGTTCCGTATTTTTCATTTCTCTTTTAAATGTTTTATTGCAATTTGGATAAAAGTCCAGAGAGCAAATGGATTTTCCATTCTTTAATTCCTACACATTATGTGTAGCAACACTTCCCACTGTCGATTTCCATTCCACTTTCTTTCCTATCCCTGCCTTCAGAGCTTTAGCCCTTGGCAAATGCCACCCTTCCCATGTCACATGGTAGATTTTTCTACTTCCTTTGGATGATTGTTTACTTACAGACCTGCTGTTTGGATGAAAGTCGAGCTTTATGGGAGAGTTCAGTCGCAGTGTTGATGGATGTCTAAGGGCCATTAGATTCCAGGGTTCTACCAGTCTCTATTAGACCACTAAATCATCTTCTTCAGGATTTTTAGTTTGTTCTACTACCTCCCCACCTCACTCCCCGCTTACTGTGTTCAGGACCTCCTATTGTGACCCTTTCAAAGCAATTGGCAAATAGTAACCAGCTAGGCATCATCTAATACATCTGGTCTCAGCGTCAAGGGGCTTTAGGCTTTTTAGCTTAGTCCTTTAATCATTTGGCCTAATTATTTCCATGCATCTTTGCTTTTCCGTAGTTGACTTCAGATGGCCATTGAGAAACTTCTAAAACTTCAGATGATACTTTCCAAAGTAGGAACTAGAACGTGATTTTTGTGGATAACAAACCCTGGTATTCCCAGCCTTAGAGAAGCATCTGCCTGCTCTGTCTGTTCAGGAGTTTTTTCATCATTTAAAACTCATTACTTTTAAAATCCACTGCAATTGAGTGTGGCCTTATTAATATTGTTGTTGTTATTGTTATGCACCATTGAATCACCTGTGACTCATAGCAACTCTATGTACAACAGCCCTAAACTCTGCTCTATCCTGTGCCAATCTTATGAACAGGCACTTCACCGAAGACGACATTCAGATGGCTAACAAACACATGAAGAAATGCTCAAAATCCCTAGCCCTAAGAGAGATGCAAATTAAAACAACTATGAGATATCATTTCACCCCAGTCAAAATAGCAAAATTTAACAGAACAGCAAGCAACAAATGCTGGCGAGGTTGTGGAGAAACTGGAACCCTGATTCACTGTTGGTGGGAGTGTAAAATGGTGCAACCCCTGTGGAAAGCAGTATGGCGCTTTCTCAAAAAGTTGCAAATAGAGATACCATTTGACCCAGCAATTCCACTACTGGGAATATACCCTGAAGAGACCATAGCTGACATCCAAGCAGATATATGCACCCCCATGTTCATTGCAGCTTTGTTCACAATAGCAAGGAGTTGGAAACAACCTAAGTGCCCATCAACAAACGAATGGCTAGAGAAGCTGTGGTATATTCGCACAATGGAATACTATGCTGCATTAAAAAACAAGGAACTCATGCAATATTATTCAAAATGGTTGACTCTGGAGAACATTATGCTGAGTGAAATATCCCAGTCACAAAAGGACAAATATTACATGATGCCACTGTTGTAGAATGGGACTGTCCTTGGGGTTAGGGAGACACTGAGTAAGATGGGTTCAATAATGTATACTGCACTGAAGCAGAGGAGGGAGAGAACCGTCTAAAAGAGAGATGTAACTGGGTATTTCTGTCATCACAGGAGACTAGAGCGAGGGCTGCATGGTGGAGGGGACCTGGGGGAGGGCTTGTAAAACAATGAAAGAATCTTTTCTTTTACTTTTCCATAATTTTTGGACTCATGTACTTATAACTTGTTAGTCAAATTTGTGTCTTCTAGGTTGCAACACCCCCATGATACATCTTGAAGGATATGTACATGTACAGCCAAGCACAATCAATAAGAGTGCATCTGAATTCCAAAATCAATCTCCATAATAGTCTATGTGTTTCCTACCGCCAAAGGGGCCCTTTAGAGTAGTGAGAGAAGATCTTCACCCTGAAACCCACAGCGTCCCTTTTCAGCAGGAAGTAGCTAAGAGAATATGCCGTCCCCTTTTCCTTATGACTCAGGGTGAAGTCTCTCTCAGGGAGGAGTGATAGGGAATGGCAAAGGATACACTGACAAAGAAGATTAATCAGAACTGGCTTTGACAAGCACTGTGGCATTTGGACAAGAACAAACTGGGAGGAGGGTAGAGAGAATAGTGCAACAATGAATGAGTGGAAACCCAAAATCTCTGTAAATGTTTATGAAAATTAATAAAATATAATTATAGAAAAAAAAATCTTATTGTGTCTGATACACCTACTCCTGTTAAACCAGTCACTGAATCAATCCATCTCATTGAGGGTCTTCCTCTCCTGTGTTGTCTGTCCACCCTTCCAAGCGTGACATCCCTCTCGAAGGACTGGTCCCTTTTTGTAACATGTCCATAGTACATCAAATGAAGTTTCAGAATCCTTGCCTCCAAGGAGCAGCCGGGGTCCACCCTCTCCAGGACCAACTTGTTATCCTAGCAGACCATCCTATATTCAATACTCTTCTCCAGCACCACATCTCAAATGCATCAATTCTCTTCTGTCTTCCCTGTTCACTGTCCAGCTTTCTGATGCATAGCAAGTAATCTATTTCCAAATGTTTTGTCAATTGACCTTGATGTCCTTCAGTACTTAAGTTCTGAACCACGAGACCCAATAACTCATTCTCTCAAGGCTTCTGGTTATTGCTAAGAAAGGAGCTCTGATTGCCTAGTGGGTAGGGAGGTGGTTCAAATCCACCAGCTGCTCTAAGGGAAGAGAGTGGGAGGTGGTTCAAATCCACTAGCTGCTCTAAGGGAAGAGAGATGAGCAACTTCCTTCTATGCAAATGACATGTCCAAAAACCTGCTGAAGGATCACCTATGAGTTGGTTCCTGCTTGATGGCACTGAGTGAGGAAGAAGTTTTTATCAATTTACCACCTGTTTCCTCTACTAATATACCTAAATATATACATGGCATATATAAATACAAATATAGAAATATTTAAGTGTTTAAAAATTAATTTCAGTTATCATAGTTACCAACCATCAGCACCTTTAGAGGATAAAAGAATTTGGTTGCACACAAAAAAATATTAATCTTACATCCACTTTTCTTTGCCTCATGGTATGCTTTTTTTAGATATCACAAGGTGTGTTCTTAGGGAATGCAAATTCATTGCTATATTCATATAAGCCAAATATAATTGGAAAGACAATTTTAGTTGCCAGGAAAAAAAACAAAATTGAAGAGTACAGTGTGTTCCAAAGTCAAAGGGAAAATAGTCTAAGGATTGAATAAGCTTCTCTTCTGTTGGATTGTAGAAATTCAGGCCTGATTTTGTTGTCGGGTAGTGTTATGAACTGAATGAATTGTGTTCTTATCCATATATATATA
>NW_006399806.1:5154868-5157055 GCF_000299155.1 Elephantulus edwardii | reverse complement strand
CTTGTTCCTATTTGGAAATAGTTTTCTTTTGTTAATTAGGCCATTACCAATATTTTACGAATAACAGAAACACCAGAGTAGTCACAGAAGACATATGCATCTACAAGGCTAGAAATGGCAAAGATTGTTGTTGCTGTTTCTGTGCCATTGAATCAGAACTGACCCATAGCTGACCCTTGAGAGGGTTTTCAGAGGTAGTAATTGCACTGGAGAGATTTCCCCATCCATCCTTCTCCCAAAAAGCAGCAGCTATGGACTCAAACCACATGCCTTTGGGATCACAGTGCAGATTCTTGCTACTAGGCCAGAATAGGATACATATGGCACCGGGGTCACAGTAGACATACAGCTCTATAAGGCTAGAAAGGGCAAGGACTGTTACTGGTTATAAAAACTCATCACTGTTGAGTTGGAATTGACTCATAGGGGACCATTCATAGGCTTTCTGAGGCTGTGAATCATATAGAAGAATGCCCATCTTTCTCCTGAGGAATCACTGGTGGATTTGAACAATCAGAAAGGTGGGCCTACGGGTTAGCAGTCCATTACAACTCTTTGTGGCCTAGGCCATCAGAGTTCTCTTGTTATTTTTTTAGGAAAACTTGAAATAGGCAAGGAAGGATCTCATCCTAGCTTGAGAATTCTAACTATGAACACTAAGAAAGTAAGTATCTATTCTTTAATGTCATCCACTTGTGGTACCTCTGTTATTGCAAGTGTAGGAAACTAAGGTATTCAGGACTGAAATTTCCCTTGCTAATGTGTTGGTGTTTTTTTTTTGTTGTTGTTGTTTGTTTGTTTTGGGTTTTTTTTTGTTTTTTAGGCAGGCTTCATACCTTACTCATTATCAATACCATGCCTCTTTCCTGTTTCTTTACTCTCTGAAATAGTTTGGGAACTGAAGAAATCTTAGTAGTCACTAAGGTTCAAAGCGCTATTAACTACTGGATTAAGATTTCAGAGTGGTGCAAGTATTAAGGTCACTGTGCTGGGTTCTGGGATAATGCATACATGTACAAGATGCAATACTAGTTTTGGTGAATTTATCATCTGGAATTCTTCCAATCCTCAGCCTTTGTCAATTGCTGTAACAATAGTAATTTTTATTTTTGTCTTTTTTTTTTGTATGTGTACCGTCAAATCTGATCTGACTGGTACAGGAGGAGATTGCCCCTCCTTCTCCAGCAGAGCATCTGGTGGATTTGAACTGTGTATCTCTGTGATTGCAATGCAGCTTCTTGCCACTAGACCACCAGAGCTCCCACTAATTTTTATTTTTAAATTACTTTTCAGAAATCCTCTTATCCATTTATTTTGGCAATTGCCTCCAAGTTTGTGACTCTCTTTTGGAATGCAAGGTCTGTGAGGGTAGAACTAATTTAATTTTTTTCACTGATCTACCTCACAGCACCTAAGTAGGACCAGATATTTATCATGCAATTACATCAATACTGATTGAATGAAATAAGGAACAGTCATTGATGATTCACATAAAGTTCTAGCATGTTGGGTTGTCCACAGTGGCTACTGAATAAGCAGAGTATACGTGAACTTATTGCCTTCAAGTTGTAACCAATCCCTAGCTTTCTCTCCAACAGGTTTTTAGAGGCAGTGCACTGCATAGTAGGAGATTGTCCATCGCTCTTCTACGGAACAGCTGGTGGATTTGAAGCAACTGGTATTACTGGGTTACAAATGGGTTTGCCTTACCCATAGGTCACCAGAGTCTGGTAGAATTAACAAATGAGTAATAAATGATGTACAGAAATCTGTGCTCTACTAACATCACAGGGGGGTCTTGTAGCTTAGTGGCAAGGACTTGTGCTGCCAAAGCAAAGGTACATGTTCAAATCCACCTGTTGTTCCCTGGGAGAAAGATAGGCAATCAACTCCCTTGTGGTTTACTGTCTCTGAAAACCCACTGAAGGGCCAGCTATGGGTTGGTTCCAACTCAATGGTACACAACAACAATATGGTCGTAAACAAAGTCACATAGATTTACACGATTTAAATTCAGTTAGGAGGTCTACAAAAAGGCTTCAGAGGAAACAACTGGAGTTGGTTCTTAAATGATAATCAGGGAGCAGGGAGTTGGCAAAGTGAGCTTGCAATCAGGGAATGAGAAATGTGTGATCTTAGACTTAATGGGATACTCAGGTTCCCACTGTCTTGTGGAGAAGGTCTTGA